>NC_141696.1:1488246803-1488664303 GCF_964263255.1 Lissotriton vulgaris
GCTAGCCCCGCCCTCAGATGAGTATTCATGCGGCTCGGTGTAGTAAGCCTGCAAGTCCCAGAATGCAATGTTCAGGCTCTGTATGGAATCACTGGGGGGGGGGGGGTTTGTTGACGCCACATATGGTAGACCCTCGATGAATGTTCATAGCCTCAGACAGTCAATGCCTCCTTGGGTCCCCTAGACCACATAACCCCCAATCCAGCGGGATCCTTTACGGCGGGGGCTCGGTAAGACTCCACTTTGCCCGACGTGCCGCTGAATAGCGGCAACACCGCCCCAATTTTCTCCCAGGACCAGGAGGAACACGGCGATTCCAGTACCCTGGAGACACAGCAAATCCGCCGAAACGGTGAGCCAGCAGTTCCGTGGTCAACTTGGCGATGTGGGGGTCTCTAAAGCGTGATGCTGGCAGACACGCAACAATATGTCACACCACTCCTCCCGAGGAAGAAGAAGAGACCACAAGCGGGGAATCTTGGAGGCATTTATTATATATATATATTTATTTATTTATTTAATGAGATTTTATATAGCCCGAACTTTACCCAAAGGTGTCAGAGTGCTTTACATAAGAACCAGTTGCAAAACATAAGGACTAAGGATTACATGTGTTACATAAAAGATACAAACTGAAAAAATTGCAAATGTACAAGATGTAAAGTCACACAAAGAGGAGACTGGTGATTAGAGTTATCTCTATATACACAGGGAAGGGATACAAATGGATATACTCTAAGAGTCACATAGGAGTGGTAGAGAGTACAAAGGTCTACTGCATATACTAGTGATTAGAGTTATCTCTATGTACATCTCTATATACATAGGGAAGGGATATGAATGGATATACTCCAAGAGTCACATAGGAGTGGTAGAGAGTACAAAGGTCTACTGCATATACTAGTGATTAGAGTTATCTCTATATACATAGGGAAGGGATATGAATGGATATACTCTAAGAGTCACATAGGAGTGGTAGAGAGTACAAAGGGCTACTGCATATACTAGTGATTAGAGTTATCTCTATATACAGAAAAGCAGAGTTCCATTAAGTGGGGTCGGAGGGTGTAGGAAGGGGGAGGCTCTAGTTGGCGCAGTGTAACACTAGCGACAAGCAGGGACTCTCTCTTCCTCGTCAGGGCTGAGGGTTACCTTCCAGACAACCTCTGCTTACCCTCTAGGTAGTGTGGCTTAAGCAGTCTTAGGCTAATCTTTGGGGCACATAGGGTTAAACATTTGCAATATTACACCGTCACAACCAACCCACCACACAATGACACCAAACTGTATTTGTAAAAATATATATTCTTTATATAAATTTCAAGCAGGCTTGTAAATACAGTTGTCAAACTTTCAATAGCGGTTCCAGTTTACTTAGTTTCAAGTTGCCACAGTTCTTTCTTAGCAATAAGCAATCTTTTGGGCCTTCTGCCCAGGTTCAACAAGGTTCAGTGTCTTGTAGCGCCTCAATGCGCTTTCTGCTGTCTCCGCTCGCTTCAGGGAGGAGGTCGGGCCCGGCCGGCCAGAGTTCACGCTTCCCGCGTGGGCTCCGAGGGCCAGGAGCCGTGCGAGCCTCGGTTTCAGAGGCGGCTCGCGTTGGGAGCTCGAGTTGCAGGACGCTCGCACCGTGGGGATACAACACAGTACCTTTCAAAGTCTTGGGGGGAGCGGACGGCTTCCAGGGGAGCTGTCCCACGTCGCGTTGCTTTTCAGGGGTCGCTGTTCGCTGCGGCTCTCAGCCGGGCAGGTCACGGGTCATCCGGGGCGGCGGTGTTCTGTGGCGGCAGGGTCCTTCCTTCGTCGTTCGCTCCGACCCTGGAGGCGGCGGCTGTGTGGTGGCGGCCAGTGGCAGTACAGTCCCCAAGTGCAGGACGTACCCAGCCAAGGGTCGGTTGCAGCTGTGCGCTCACAGCTGAGCTGTCGGGCAGGATGCCGACCAGAGGGGAGTTATCACAGGGCGGCTGTCCGTCTTCGCAGGTGGATTGACGGCTCGAAGCGCAGTCAATTCGGTAGCTTGGACCGGACGGGTCCTCCTTCGCGTTGCTCTCGGGCTCCCGGTGCAGAGGCGGTCACGGTGTTCGGGCCAGCGGCGGCTGGACCTCACGTTGCTCTCACTGTTGCTTTGGGCCCCGGTCACGGTGCTTGGGGGGATGTCGATGCCTTGGATTACGGGGAGCGTGGCAGGATTGCCCAGCGCTCCCAGACTCCTCTGTCAGTACTGCAGCGATCAGCAGCACACACAGTCGCTTTCTTCAGGGTGTAGCGCCCACTGGTCCTGGGGCGCTGGTCAGGGGGCAAGTTCAGCAGCAAGCCCTTGGAGATCTTTTAGCAGAGTTTGGCACAAAGTTTCACAAAGCAAAAGTCTTCTCGTAGTCTTTTCTTTTCCTCTCCTTCTGCAGCAAGGCACCAGACACAGGCAAGAGACAGCACTCTTCCTTGTCCTTCCAGGTCCTTCTCGTCGGGCAGAGTTCCTTCTGTAGCACAAACAGGATCTAATTTACAATGAGCAGGGCTCCTACTTTTATACTGCATTTCTTTTGTTCTTGCAGGCCAGGGGGGCCTTTGCATAGCCACTTTCAGTCCTTGAGTACTCTGGTGGGTGCAATCCGGCTTCTGCTTTCAGTGTGAGGGGCAGGCGCATCAGACGCCCCACAGGAGGTGGAGCCAGCATTGTGTGGACAGGGGCAGCCAGAAGTACCTTGTTGATGGGGCTTTGCCCTTCCTGGGCCAGGTGTCGGCTGAGTCATCAGTCGCTCCCCATGAGGGAGGAGCCAGCATTGTGGTGGCAGAGCACAGCAAGATTCAGAGTCAAGAGCCACTCCTACCTCCCACTAAGGTGCAATCTTCGCATTCCCCACCTGTCATCCCCCAGCCCTGTCACTCACACGTCCCAGACAGTCAGATACACATACCAGCAGAGGCGGGCTGAAATGGTTAGGCAAGCAAATGCTAACTTTCTAAAAGTAGCATTTGCAAACACAGGATATTAAAATAAACTTTACTAAAATAAATATTTTATTATTCTGAGTTCAGGCATACTAAACATGACTCTCTACCATGCTCCCTGAGCCTGCTGGGATTATAGAGTGTAATAATTCCAGCAGCCCATTCTGGCCTAACGGAAGCAGGTAGCCTTACAATAGTGAAATACGAATTTAGTTGTAATTCACTACTAGGACATGCCACACACATCAGGGCTTGTCCTACATTACACTTCCAATGCACCCTGCCATCAGGCCTACCATAGGGGTGACTAATATGAAGTCAAGGGAAGGTTTCGGGGCTGGCAAGTGGGTGCACTTGCCCAGCCAGCATGACAGTACGAGACTGCACGCGGGTTCTGCGGTGGCAGTCCCCAGACACATCTTACGGCTGCTTCTGTGGGTGGCGCAACCAGCACTGCAGGCCCACTAGCAGTATTGGCATTCACAAGCCCTGGCACTCCTAGTGCACTTTACTAGGGGCTAACAGTAAATCCAATGAACCAATCATGGACATCAATCACATGTACAATTTACAGTAGGGAGCACTTGCACTGCGGCACGGGTCGGCCGTGGCGCAGTGCCCTGAGTATCGGAAAACCAGCAAAACATCGGAGGCACACCAGCAAAAAGTGGAAGGGAAACTCACGCCAAGGTGCCAGGTCTAACAGAGGGGGGATGCAGTCACAGCACCAGCAAGGGAGGGACAGAGAAGGGCAGGAAAGTGAGACAAACGAGAGAGGGGAGCAGGTAGTAACGAGTAAGAGAGCGAGGAGTGTGTCAGAGGCAACAGGAGAGACAAAAGAAATGTCGCTGGGACAGAGGGGGAGGTCCGGGCCTTGCCACAAATCGCTGCACAGCAGACACAATTCTATTTTTTTTATTTAATGCAATTTTATATAGAGCAGACTTTACCCAAAGGTGTCCGAGCACTTCACAATAGAACCAGGACCGTTACATGAGGAAATTTACATACTTACACTTTACAAATACAAACAACATAGATAAAAAAGTAAAATAAAACAATAGATGGCAGTCACACAAAAATCAAAAACAAATTAGGATTCGGATTGTACAGGCATAGATTACATATTTACAACATTGTAAGAACTTCCTTGAGGGGCATGAAAAGGGATGCATTAGTTCTGGAAGTGTCTTTGGAAGAGAAGAGATTTGAAGTCAGCTTTGAAAGTCTGGGTAGAGGTGGTGGTATGGAGTAGTGGAGGAAGCGAGCTCCAGATTCTGATTGCATAGCGTTGAGTAGGATTGAGCTATCGATCTTTCCCTTTTGAAGGTGGGGGGCTCAAGTAGTAATTTTTCTGCATTACGTGAAGGTCTCGAGCCTCCAGAGATTTAACATTTATTTGCCAGGTATCGAGGGGAGGAAGTGTGCAAGGCTTTGTGGGTGATGCAGTCAAGCTTGTAGATTGATCTTGCTTTAATGAGAAGCCATTGAAGAGAAAAAAGTATGGGTGTGATGTGGTCACTTCTTTTGGCCCCAATGACAAAACGAGCCGCTGAATGGAGTACGGATTTGAGAGGGGAAAGTTGAGATTTGAGGAGTCCAACAAGCAGAGAATTTCAATAGTCCAATCTAGACAGAACCAGAGACTGGACCAAGGTTTTTAGGTCTTGCTCCGGAAGGAAACTTCAAATCCCCAGAGAAGGTGCAGTTGGTAACGTGCATTCTTTGTAATTAAATTGATGTGAGAGTGTAGATTGAGTTTTTTGTCAAGAATGACACCAAGGGATTTAGCGCTGTCGACAATGATAGGTTTGTTGTTCAGTAAGTTCAGGTTATTCATCCGAAATTGAACAGGAGGAGGGAGAGGGAGGTAGAGAAGTGGAGGAATTCAGTTTTGGAAAGATTCAGAATAAGTTGATGAGCTAACATCCAGTTTTGAATAGAGTTGAGAGTAGAGTTGAGGATTGAGATGTTGTGTGAGGAAAACACCTAAAGGTAGATTTGAGTGTCATCAGCACAGAGCTGTTAAAGTTCCTTAAGAGATTACCCAATGGTTCCAAGTAAATATTAAAAAGAGTGGGTGATCCTTGAGGGACGCATTGACCTACTGCCATTGAAGTTGAAAGGCTGTTAACAATTTTAATCACTTGAGATCTGTCCGAGAGGAATGAAGCAAACCATTTAAGCACTGTGCCTTCCAAGCCCATTCTCTGTTTTAAAGTGTATAGGAGAGTTTTATGATTTTTAAAAAAATTTTTATTGAAGTTTCCAAAGTAAATACAAAAAAAAGGAAGAAAGGGTAAATACAATATAAAGATGAGCAGCATAGCATGCAGGTGATTGGCACCTGAAGTAACGTTTACAATGCAACATATCAACAAGGTGACCAATGTGGTCATGGCGGCCCCATATAATAACATGGGTATCTCCATCCCCCTTTAGTACGTTCTAGATAAACAAGCATACAACACAATGACCAAAACACATACGGCTCAGCTAATACAGATCGATCCCTAGGACTCCACAGACACAGTGGGTGCAGGCAACTCCTGTGTCAAGATGCTGTTACTGTCCTGCACATTTAACAGGTATGTTTGGAAAAGGTTGCCAGATATCTACAGGTCTTGAGGCCAGTGGTTGAAACTGTGCATAGATGTCGCTTGTGGCTGGCCTAATTGTGGGCAGCTCTCCTTTTGGCTTGGACTGCGGCGGCTTCCGAGGGTCCGGGCTTCAACGCTGGCTCACTTGGGATGCTGCCTTTCACTGGTCCACTGAATAGCAAGTTGTTGTAATCACATCAAGAGGCGTAGACATCACTTTGTTCAATTAAGGTTTATTCAGGTAACAGACACAACACCAGCGTGCCCGCCGTCTTCAGCCGGCAAAAGGTCACTGGCTGTCAATGAGCGGCGCTCACCTTGGAACGTTCGGAATCTTGGAACATACCACTGCGACGCGGGGGCGCGCCGCAGCGTAGATCAAGTCGCAACATACCCCCCTTTCCTCTACACGCAGGTAGGGAATGAGTGGTGAACAATAAAGGAACAGGGATAATGGGAAACACGAGCAAGGAAAATAACCAACAGATCAGCCAACAAGGAAGTCATGCAAGTGTTGAGGAAGCCTCCTGGCCCGTAAGGGTCTCTGATATGTTTGAGCGCCAGGAGGGTCTGAGGCACATCATTTGAATTGGTTGCTCTTTGGCCTGTGCCCAAGTTATCCCCACCGGGGCCTGGTACCCTCGTCTCAGTACCTACACGGGCACTGTCAAGCAATTGGCGATCATGGGCTAGCATGTATCCTGAGCATGTATCTTTGTTGACTGCATTTCCATTAAAGGTTCCAGAAGAAGGGTCTCCAGAACAATACTTTGCTACCCTACGCAGGTTCCATTTGTCACCATTCTCTAATACAACATAGAAGGGATAAACTTCTTTAACCTGGAATGGTCCAAGGAACTTACGCAGACCTCTGACCACCGTCCAGAACGAACTTTGACCCAATCACCAACCAGTATGTTAGACATATTCTTTTCCCTGCCTTGTGCCTCCTTTGAATCACACCTGTGAATGCTTTCATCACAATCTCCACTTTTCCACTCTTCAATCACATTCCGGATCCAAGCAGGCACCAGTTTGGAGGCTGGTTTCCTGCCTCGCATGGCTACAAAGGGGGTCACACCAGTTGTAGAATTCTCAGTCGTGCGATACGCCCATACCAAGTCATTCAGAGTCCTTTCAACATCAAGATTGTTGCTAAGTGCCAGACCTATCGCACCCTTGATCATGCGATTGGCCCTCTCGACAATCCCATTAGATTGTGGATTGTACAAAGACGTGAACGAATGTTTTATACCACACTCACTAGGAAATTCCCTCATCTCATTTGAAGACAATTGGGTCCCATTGTCCGTGATGAGGACCGAGGGACAGCCTTCCTCCTTGAAAATGTTGTGCAAAACTTTGAAAGTTGTGCGGGTGGTAATTTCAGGAAGTAGATAAGCAATAAGCCACCGAGTGTGAACATCCATAACCACTAGGCCAAACCTTTTACTGGGGTGGATGCCGGCCATTGGTCCAATAAAATCAAGGCATATACTGTGCCACACCACACCAGGGTCCCGGATGGAACTAGGGACGGATTGGGGTGCTACTCTGAGTCGCTTCTCAGATTCACAGCATTCACTGCACCTCTCCACCCACCTAATGACGTCACCATCCATTCCTGGCCACCAGAACTCATTCCTCAACCTTTTTTTTGTTATGGTTTGGCCCAGATGCCCTTCATGGGCTAAGTCGAAGAGTCTTTTGCGGACGTCAACAGGGGGAATCAACTTATCCTCGCGCATGATGATCTGATCATTGACGGTGGATAACTCGTCAAAGACTGCATTATAGGGCCGGACACTAATAGGTAAGGTACTCTCCCTACGTCTGCCTTTAGAGATGAGGCCCCTGACATTTCTCAAAACCTCATCATGAGACATAGCTTCAGCCCACTCTTCCTTGCTGACAGCACCACAACTCCACTGAACTACCTCGTCAACACACAAAATAGCTCCTTCACACTCTTTCTTAGACACACCAGTCCTGTCCACCTCCTCCCACTTCAAAGACAAACGTGACATGCAATCAGCCTGAACGTTGCGCCAGCCTGAAATGAACTCAAGATCAAAGTTGTACTCTTGTAATCTTGAGGCTAACCTGGCTAGTCTGGCTGACCCCTTTCCTGTTCCTCCTGGTGAGAGTATTTTCAGCAAGGGCTTGTGATTGGTGCGAAGCTTAAATCTACTCCCCCACACATACATTCTGAAATATTCCACGCCCCAAGCAGCTGCTAAGGTCTCTTTTTCTATAACTGAGTAACATCTCTCAGTTGTTGTCAAGGTGCGGGATGAGAACGCTACTGTTCTTTTGCTGTTTCCGTCACTCTGTGATAACACAGCTCCTAAGCCGGTATCACTCGCATCCACAGTGATGATTGTCCTTCCCTGCACATCAAATGGGACTAGAATTCCTGCATTGCATATCTCAAATTTTATCTCCTTAAAGCATTTCTCTTGTTCATCCCCCCAAATGAATTTGACCCCTTTCTTCAAGAGCACTTTGAGTTGTTCAGTTTTACTTGCAAAGTTCTTTACGAACTTCGAGTAGTACTCAATACGCCCAATAAAGGAGCGCACTTGGTCTTTATTTGTGAGGGCAGGAGCCAACTTAATGGAAGCTAGGAGATCTCTCTTTGGTTTCACACCCTCTGACGAGATGGAATGCCCCAGATATTCTACCTCTGTTGCCAAATAAGAGCATTTCTCCCTGCGCAGAGTCAAGCCAGATTCTAAAATTCTCGCAAGAGCATTCTTCAAGGCAGAATTGTGGTCACTCACACTCTCACCAAACACTAAGATGTCATCTTGGAAGTATATTACATTTTCCACACCTTTAAAAATTTCTGTGACCATCCTCTGAAATACGCTTGCAGCTGAACATAGCCCGAAGGGCATCCTCGTGAATTGAAATATACCTTCATTGGTGACAAAAGCTGTCAAGTGTTTGGACGATTCATGCAAACGTATTTGGTGATAGGCGTGACAAAGGTCAAGCTTTGAAAAGTACTTCGCCCCTTTTAGCAACACCATCATCTCGTTCGTAATTTGCCATCGGCTTTCTGCGAAATTACAACCAGGGAAATCCATGAAGAGCATTCGATAGGCTCTATAACTCCGCTGGACAGCATATCATCCAACATTCTCTTCACTTTCCCCCTTACTGTATTTGGAACCTATCTTAACTTGTGTTGTACAGGGACAGCATTGGGTTTGAGTTTAATTTTGTGTACATAACCTTTCAGATTGCCTAGTTGTTCTCTGAATACACCTTTTCCTCCTTCTAAGATATCTTCTACCGAGAGGTCATCTACTACCATGACTTGCTCAATAGCGTGTGGGTCAATTCTGATGTGTAGGTCAAATTGATGATACCACCCTAATATGGGGGGCCAGATTCTGCAACATACACCTTCCCCTTCACAGATCTTCCTTTAAACATAATGTCTGTTGCCATGTATCCCAAAATGTCTATTTGTTCACCCTGATACCCACCCGGATTTATGTCTTTGGGCATCAGCTTCTTGTTAGGACACTCCTGCTTGAAAATTCTCTTGGGAATAATGGTATACAGTGACCCTGAGTCAACCATTAGCTCAACGCTCTTATCCCCAATGATAAATTCTGCCTTTGGCCTGTGTCTCCTCTTATCGTTAGAATTATGATTCTCAGTGAAAAGAATCTCATCCTTTTCGCTACCCTTACATGATGATGGTTCCACACACAAGATTCTGTCTTGTTTGTAATGGTCAGCAGGCTCCTCAGATAACATAGCTACTTTACCTTTGTTGACATCCCTACACATTCTAGCAAAATGACCCTTGCGGCCACATTTCAAACACTCTTTCCCTATGGCCCAACATTGCCTAGAGTCAGATGCATGGTAAGCACTTCCGCACTTTCCACAAATTTTGTTACTGGTTCTTTTGGGATATGTCCTACCACCAGGGGTATTCCGTATGCCTTTAAACCTCATTGAAGCAGCCTCTTCACCTTCACTACCCTCCACAACAGAAGTTTCGCTTTCGCCAGACATGTTGGCCTTTGAATCTCTGCGAAATATTTCCTTCATACATAAATCAGACTCTTCTATTATTTTTGCAATGTCAATGGCGTCCTTAAGAGAGGGGTCTTTGGCAGCCCATAGGTGTTCCTGAGTTTTCCTGATCCTACATTGGGCAATTAATTAGTCTCTAATCATCTCCTCTGTCATGGGTCCTAATTTACATTTCAATGAAAGTTCCCTAAGTCTAGTGACAAAGTCATCAATGGACTCACCTACTCTTTGTGGCTGAATATAAAACTTATATCTCCTCAGTGCTATGCTAGTTTCTTTTGCAAAACGCAATTCCAACCTTTTTCGTGCTTCTTCAAAAACATCTGCAATGGGTTGGCCTCTTTCATTATTAGCAACAGGTAAATATAAAAAAATGTGTTGACCTTCCTTCCCTAGATTAGTAAGTAGGATAGCTTTCTTCCTACTGCTAGCATAGTCCAGTGCATCTAATGCCTCTAGGTAATTATCGAACATTTCAACCGACTCCTCCCATTCTATACCTGGATTACCTGGTTGATTAAAAAAATGAGGAGGTGTAGACACAGCAGAAAGATCAAGGGCATTAACATCCATATTCTATTTGAATGTGTCGCCCAAATTGCCTGACAAAAATACCTTTCTCCTTGTTTTTATATTTATCTGGTATGAGGACTCATCATGGACAAAAACAGAATGAAGCTTTGTCACAGTAACACGTTAGTTTCCGGACTTCTCTGTTGACCACTTCCACTTGGATGGCGCCAGCCAGCGCTAGCGGTTTCTGCCCCCATAGGCAAAGATTTTCACAGAGCTGGGCGATAGCAGCAGGGATGGTGATGTGTTCTGATGCCAGTCCATAACATTAGCAGATGTGTCTATGAGGGAATTAACCTTGCACCCAACAATGAGGATGTCATACATTAGCGGGTTTTAAGCACCCTTTCATGACCCTTCAGTGTATGAGATCATGAAAGGCTCTTCATCTTCGCTGATGCCTTCCTCTTCGAGCAGATAGGGTGCTGAGGGTCCGGTGTCATCGGGTTCGTCTTCCAGTAACCATTGTCTGAGAGCGGATGTAGCTTTGGAGCAGGTTGTCAACTTTTTCCCTCTGTTCGTACTATGGCAGACCCTGGCAAAGTGGTTGGGATTACCACATTTGAAGAATGAGCATTCCTGTGCCGTCACGTGTCAGTGGCATGTTGTTTTGGGCCGCAGTTGTGACATGGTCTGATATGGTCTATGGCACGCCCTGCTTCCAGCACACAGACGGAGGAGCAGACGGTACCGTAGACCATATCAGAGGTCCCACAACAGATGACTGACACTGCTTTGGTAACTTGAATAAACACCATCCGGTATTGAGTTCACCTATATTCCTAGGAACTGCTGGCGCCACGGACAACCCCCCCCCCGGGGGCAAGGACAATCTTTCGCTTTTACTGTAAACACCACTGCTCTTCATATACGGAGGAACGTACTTGGACTTCCTTCCAGAGAACTGCTCAGAACAAAGGAATCTGAAACTTGGATCCTTGGCAATATTTTCGTCTTGCGCCTATGGTGAATGTGTATTTTTTCCTTGGGATTATTGGATTGAGATGATGTTATTTTAGCCCTGACGAAATTCCCATGGCACGAAAGGGAATGAAACGCGTTGGCTGTGCCTTTGTATTCTAAAAAGAAAGAAAAAAAGAAATCAATAAAGGAAGAACAGAAGACATAAACTTTATGAACTTTTTTTGCTAATTACACCATTGAGTGCACCTCTCAAACTTTTTGTAAACTCTTTGCATAACAGACATCCTTGGCAGCGGATGTGGAGAGTGGTTGCACCACAATAACTCATGAAACAGAGGAAGTCGATGTGCTAAACCTTAGTCTGCTGCTGTGTGTTTTTGTTTTTCAAGTCATGTGAGCAGGCAAGATTCAAAAATATCCTCCAGCTTGATGCCCAGCTGGCGAAGAATGAGGCGATGTAGGACAGCGGATTGACCGCCTTCGGTGAGCTATGCCCGTACCTTTTTGTGCTGGTCGTCATCCACGCATGAACTAGCTAGAGCCGCCAAACATGCATGAACACCATCAATTGTTTTATCCTCTGCGTGTGGGCTTGTCGCAATTTAAAACATTCATAGTCTGGGCTTAGTTGAGGGTCAAAGTGGGCGTTCAGGGCCGCCAAGTCCACATCATAGTGCTGATCATCTCCTGTGTAAGGTAGGTTCTGAAATAGCTGGTATATCTCCTCACCTCCAAAGTGGAGTAGTAGGGATCTCTGCACCCCGCCATCTGTCTCGCATGTGGCATGAAATCAATTGTTAAGCCTGCGACTCATGTCTTCCAGCGGGGCGCTACCGTCGCCGGGTCAATGAGCTCGCTGACCAGCTGCAGGATGTTAGCCGGACAAGAAAGTGGAATGTACTAGGCTGCCAGAGGCAACCATTGTAGAGTCATGACACTGACCGTGCTTTGCACTTGCGAAGTACTGTGCTGACTAGGCGCGTGAAGGCGATGGCAGGCACCAGGGGATGCGAGAACCAGGGCAGCATGCTCGCCATATGTCTATGGTCTGGTCTGGAGGCTTAGTGGACTAATACGTCCACTGGAGGGGCATGTTTTAGACCTCAAGGCCACAGTTTCAAATTCTGGCGGGTCTAATCAGCCTTTCATCCTTCTGAGGTCGATAAAATGAGTGCCATTGAGTTGGGTAACAGTAAACATCTATTATTCAGCGCCAAGATACCCTTGGGTGAATGTGAGCTTTACAAATACACGTTATGTTATGCACCCTCCCCCTCTGGGCGAAAGCAGCACCCCAGCAGAGAGCCGATGGAATAGAATGTTCCACGTTCAGGGAGAGACTGTCCGAGAGACTCACTGACTGACGTGGCAACAATGGGGGGCGGCAGCTGTCTGACCAGTCCGTTGCACCAGGATGCTTGGCTGAGGGTTGCAGACTGGAGACTGTGGTGCCGGCAGGGCCCCGCAGGTGGCACTGTTCTCAACAGGGACATGCAAGGTGATGCCCCCTGGCTGATTTCGTAAGCGTGGTTACGCCAAGGCCACATCTGCAGGGTTCTCAGGCTACAGCAGGATAGGAGAACTTCCTCCCTCTGTAGCAGTGCTACTGGTCAGAAACACTGTGCAAAGCACATTCACTGGGCATGGCGCACAGCACGGTGGATGGGCTCAGCCTCACCTCTAGTTCTTGAGCCCTCTAGTCACTGCCCTCAGGTCAATGGCCTTCAAACTTTTTTATGCCGCACCCCCAGTGGAAAAGAAAATCATATCCCCCCCCTTAGAATTTTTTTTGATTATTACATTAAATTAGCAATGTTTAAATATGTCTAGACTTATTTAAATATTGCAGTTACGTTCTATTACCGTTTTAAAAATACAATCAAATACATGATTGCCAAACATACAATTCTGGTTAGCTAGGCCTAGTATGTGTAAAAGTATCCACAGTATGATTAATAGAAATAGGGGTGGAGCTTTGAAGAATATTTGAAGTCCCTTCCACTTTGACACAAACTCCTAGCTAGGAAATAAATAACAAAATATGTTATTTATGGCCCATTACAGACTAGCTTAATGCCGCTCATGATTTTTCCACTTAAAACAAAGCACTTTCATCAGCATAATATTTATTTAGCCAGAGGCCCCCTTGGGATCCCTTGAGGCCCCCCCCAGTTTGAAGACCTATGCCTCCGGTCATTGATTCAGCATTTAGGTGGGGATACAAGGCCTCGCCACAAGTTGCTGCACAGTAAACACAATGGGCCTGATTCACATAACGAACTTAAGACTCAATCCTAAACTTACTACTATTTTGGTATTCACAGAATGCACTTACTACTTTTGGTATTCACAGAAGTTAGGATTTTGTCTTAAGACAAACTTAAGACAGACTTAAGACAAAATCCTAACTTAAGTCTGTCTTAAGTGTGTCTTAAGTTTGTCTTAAGACAAACTTAAGACAAAATCCTAACTTCTGTGAATACCAAAAGTAGTAGGTTCATTCTGTGAATGCTAAAAGTTGTAAGTGCATTCTGTGAATACCAAAATAGTAGTAAGTTTAGGATTGAGTCTTAAGTTCGTTCTGTGAATCGGGCCCAATGACCACACTGTAACTGGATATATCGGAGGAAGCCCAGTGTGACTTCACGCCAATTTATTTTCACTCTCGGCTTCGCCTGCCCGAGAGGTGCGTGTGTACGTCATCACCCTGCCGGTAGGGGCACGACAGGTGGGACCTACCAGCCCATGTAAACTAGCATTGGCTCTAGTGGGCACTCTTTGAGGGGGGAGGTTCACATCTGGATCATATGGAATATGATCACTCACAGTGCAAGACAGCCATTAGACTACATGTGCTGACCTATTGTGTCTTGCTGTATGCTGTGCTGCGTGGAGGAAAATAAAGAGAAAACGCTGCAGCAGACCAATTGATGAAGGGGGCTGATGGAAGATACATCTATGCATGTGTATATTTATGTACTTTTATTATACATTTTTTTTGCAAAACATAGGGAAGGCAAAAAAGCTTAAGCTAAACAAGCATTGGCAAGGTGACTAAGTCTCACCTACTGGTGAGCAATTGGCTTTGTCAATTTAGGGCCTTATTTATGAAGGCCTTGTGCCACCGGTGCGTCACTTTTAAAATGGGAAAAAGTGACGCACCGGTGGCGCAAGGCCTTCATAAATGAGACCCTTAGTTTTTTAGTCATGCTAGGTTTCATGGCTGAAAGTAAAAAAAAGCGCTGTGACACAGTGAGCACTGGCCTCGTTTATGGTTGCCGGCTGACCAGTTTTCTACTATCACCACCGGTGGTATTTTAACATCCCGGCCTGAACAAAAATAAGAAAAAAACATCATCTAAAACTGGTATTTCGGGGCGTGGCCAAGATGGCGGGGTGAGCGGACGCTTCCTCCCGTAGCTCCTTCGGCCCAGCTCAGCTCGAGCCCCGATTTCTGCGCTTCTCTCCCCCCGCGGCTGCACTGCGGGCGAGAGAACTGTGCCGGAACTCTTGGGGCACATTTTGATGCCACTTTGACTTCTGTTGCCCCGGGGGAAGTCCCCGAAAAGTTTGTTCAAGGACCGAGGCGAGGAGTGGAGCCTGGATCGCCCCGAGGAGAAGGGCCTGGAGGCGGAGCGTATTGCGGCGCTGTCCGCGCGCCTCGGCTGGGCCGAGTGCTGAAAGCTGCGGATCCCGAGGGAGCGGACTCGACGGACTCCGCGGAGTGCGGCGGCTTCCTGGCCGTCGCCCCTGTGGCCAGAGTCATCGCTGGACGACAGACCCCAGACCTGCGTCGGCGATTTATCCCCCTGCTATGGGTGTTGGTGTGTGACGCCTTGTGGACTACGAGCCTGGAAGCGGGGGACGGCGGAGTTTGAGCGGTGACCGAACCGGGAGTACTAGCCGGTGCAACTAGGGGACACTGGTTTCGCACCCTCCCGACCCATTGCTGTTGAGGGTCGCCCATAGACTTGCTGGCCTGGGCTGCCCTCCTAGGTTCCGCCCTCCCGCCATCTTGTCGTTGAGGAGCAGGTACTGGTGACCCTCGCCCGCGCCCTCGCCATACGGGCGCCTCGGTTCATCCTGGTGCCTACGCATCTGCCGTCCTCCCTGGAAGCACGCGGCTGCAAGCCTCCGACCTGAACCTGGATTATCGCCCTGACTGGCTCGATGGTTGTCTCGCCCTGGCCCGTGCCGCCATTTTGTCGCCTGTGACGCACTACCCTTGTCCTCGGCGAGGTCTTCACATCTGGTGCCCACGAGCGTCTGGGCGCATCTACAGCGGCCAACTCTCGGCTTCACCCACCGCGGAGGCCAAGATGGCTGGGAGACGAGGTGCGGCACGGGGTGATCGCACTCTGCCGGACATGCTCGGTAGGGCCCAGCAACTGCGAGACAGGACGCAGCCGTCCCAGGGGTCCTCCCGGGCCTCAACGGACGCCACCGGAGGCGAACCGCCAGTCACGAGGTCCTTCATGGAGGACTTATTCAGCTCCCTCAAGGAGGAATTCCAGACTCTCAAGACCGAGGTGGCCGGAGAGGTCCGTGAAGTGCGCAGAGAAATCGAGGGCCTGGGCGAGCGGGTCGACACTGTGGAAACAGCGGCCCAGCGTCGTGATGAAGAGATAGTTCATCTCCAGCAGGACGTTCTCCGCCTTCGGGAGCAATGTGTCGAGCTCCAGGCCCACTCTGAGGACCTCGAGAACAGGTCCAGGCGGAATAACATCCGGGTGCGAGGCGTTCCGTCCGCGGATGAGGGTGCGGACCTGGTGGCCTATCTGCAGGACCTGTTCCGCGATATCTTGGGAGAAGAAGCGGACTTCCCGATCCGCATCGACAGAGCACACAGGGTGGGCCGCCAGCGCCAGTCATCGGCACCCCCACCTGATATCCTGGCATTCCTGCCGGATTTCCCCCTAAAGGAGCGCATTATGACAGAGGCCCGCAGGAAGCAGCCGCTCTCCTTCCGAGAACGACCCGTGGCGCTCTATCAAGACCTGTCCGCCATCACACTGCAGAAGCGCAGGTCTTTCCGCATCGCTACGGACTTTCTGCGAGAGCATGAGACGGCCTACTCCTGGGTTCACCCCTTCCGTCTTATTTTCCGATGGAATGGGGTGCTACATCAGCTGCGCTCCTTACAAGATGTCTGTGGGGTGCTGGGACTCACAGCTACAGAGGAGGAGGGGGCGACACCCGCATGGAGGCGCCCCGAGCGACGGGGCCGTCCGAGATCGAGGAGGCGCCAATCGTCAGCGACAGCGAGTCGCCCTGACTCCCCTACCATCAGGGCGGATATGGCGGAGGCCCTGAGGACTGCGGCCAGGAACTTGCCTGAATCTAATGGCGTGGCCCAGACGGCCTAACTTTTCTCCGGGGGGAGAGACTCTTAGCGTCTGCGATGCTGGGTTGGGGCTGGGGGTTGGGGGGGAGAAGTTGGAGGTGTGTGGCTGGACGTCCACTTGACTGGTTTCTACAGACTCGCCCACTTGGGCTAGACTGAGACAATGGGGTGTTTTTTCTTGTTTTTGGTGTTGGCTGGTTGCCATGGGTTGGTTCTGGGGGGGTTCAAGAGCTGGTTTGGTGTTGGGGGGGTCCCGTCCGATACTGTCCGAACATATGCGAAGCCGATTCTGGCCTTCTCTGCGCCCCTGCCCCGCGCGCCCCTTCCGCTGATCCCCCGCTTGCTGCATAGCGCTTTGCGTCCCTGGGAGCGATGCCGTCCCTGAAAGTAGTGACCCTTAACGTTAAGGGTCTGAATAATCCTGTGAAGCGTAGGGCGATCCTTTCCCTGCTGGAAGGGTCACAGGCGGATATCTGCCTCCTGCAGGAAACCCATTTACTCTCTAAAGACTGCCATAGGTTGCGCTCTGCCAAGTTCCCCACGCAACTCTTTTCCTCAGCTGCGACTAAGACTGCGGGGGTAGCCATTCTTCTAGCCAGCTCCTTCAGGGGTGAGGTGTTGTATAAACATGCCGAGCAGAAGGGGAGGCTTCTGGTGTATCGCATGCGTCTGGGGGGAGTTGCCTTCACGGTTGGCTCCGTGTACAGCCCAAATGACCACCAGGATCGCTTCCTGGAATCTGTGTTGGTAGACGTTACTGCCTCGCCCGATCGCCACGTCATTTTGGGGGGAGACCTGAACATGGTCTTCGACTCCACCTTGGATAGGTCTGCCCAGCGCTTTCCGCAGACGGGGGAGCTTTCCAGAGCGGTACAGGACCAGATTGCAGAGATGGATCTGCATGACCTCTGGCGCACCTTGCACCCCGCCGATAGGGACTACTCATATTTCTCCCACGCACACCGCACTTACTCGCGGTTGGACTACCTCTTAGTGAGCAGGCCGCTTCGCTCGGCCGCCACGGCGGCGGACATAGGGGTCTTGTCCCTATCCGACCATGCGCCGGTTTCCGGAGTATTCGCTTGGCCGGCAGCCCCCCCTTCCAGAGGGATGTGGCGGCTTCGGGACACGCTTCTCCATAAGAAATCGGTGGTGAAGCGAGTGGAGGAGGTCATTCAGGAGTACTTGACCCACAATGACAACTCCGACACGTCCCTAGCAACGCAGTGGGCAGCTTTGAAAGCGGTCGTCAGAGGGGAGTTTATCTCCATCTCCTCGGCGGAGAACAGGGAGCGGCAACGTAAGAGGGAGGAACTAACGGCGCAGGTCAGGGAACTCGAACAGGTTCACCGCCGGACGGGGGCTCCTCGAGTTTGGAGGCAGCTGAAGGCGGCGCGGAAACTCCTTTCTGCGTTGGATCTGGACCGGGCGGAGTATGCGGCGTTGCGCTTGAAGCATGCCTTTTACACCGGCGGAGACAGATGCGGTAAGCTCCTGGCCCACCGGCTCAGGGCTGCGCAGCAACGCAACGTAGTAAAGGAGCTGGTGGGAGCGGATGGGGTCCCGGTTTCCGGTGACGCGGAGGTGGCGGACTCCTTCCGTGCCTTCTATGAGGCGCTGTACGCTGCAGAGCCCTCCCCACCGGGAGAGGCTGAGGCCTATTTGGAATCGGTAACCCTCCCTGCCCTAGATCCCGCCCAGGCGGACCACCTGGAGAGGGGCATTCATGTGGAGGAGGTCATCTGCGCTATTGCACGGTTAAAGCACGGCAAGGCCCCGGGCCCGGATGGCTATACGGCCTTGTTTTACAAGACCTTCTGTCCCACTGTCGCGCCTCTCCTGGCTCGCTTGTTCAATTCCTTTTCTGAACCGGGAGCCATACCGCCGGACCTTCTCTCGGCGACTGTGTCGGTTATTCCGAAACCGGGGAAGGACCGGACTCTGTGCGGCTCGTATCGGCCCATCTCGCTTCTAAATGTGGACCTCAAGCTTTACACGGGGATCTTGGCGGCCAGACTTGGTCTGCACCTGCCAGGTCTGGTGGAGGCGGACCAGGCCGGTTTTGTACCCGGTAGGCAGACGGTCGACAACACTAAGAGGGTGACGCACGTGCTAGAAAAGGCCTCACGCGTCCCGGGGGAGCGGATGCTGCTGTCGGTCGACGCGGAAAAGGCCTTTGATAGGGTTCATTGGCCGTACCTCGAGCTGGTTCTCGGGAAACTGGGGATCGGCGAGAAGTTCCGCACTATGGTTTTTAACTGTTATAGGAGGCCATCAGCATCGGTGCGTGTCAATGGACACAGCTCCGGCAGCTTTGCCATTGAGCGCGGCACGAGACAGGGCTGCCCCCTTTCGCCGCTCCTGTTTGCCCTCTATATGGAGCCGTTTGCCCAGAGGATCCGCGATAACCCGGACGCTATTGGGGTGAAGATGGGGCAATACACACATACTGTCAGCTTATATGCGGACGATGTCTTGCTGACCCTGGATGACCCCAAGCGGTCGCTCCCTGCCTGCGTCCAGGAACTGAACGCTTTTGCCCGCGTAGCGGGCTTCAAAATGAATATGTCTAAATCGGCTGCCCTGGATGTGTCACTTTCTGTCGACACCAGGCGGGGCCTCCAGCGTCTTTTTCCTCTGCAATGGTCCTCCTCCACGGTGCCTTACCTGGGGATTTTGCTCGCACCCTCCCTACCTGCAATGGTCGCAGCTAACTATTCCTCCCTGGGCAAAAAGATTAAGGAGGAACTCGGCCGATGGAACAAAGGCCTGCTCTCGTGGCTGGGCCGTATCGCAGCGGTGAAGATGACGATACTGCCTCAGATCCTGTATCTTTTTCGCGCTCTACCTCTCCAGCCCCCTGTAGGTTGGATACGGCAGGCGCAGGCTGACATCTCCCGCTTTGTGTGGCAGGGCCGTAAGCCTCGAATGAAACGGGTCCTCTCCATGCTTGCCCCGGAGGCGGGGGGTCTCGGTGTCCCGGACCTCCGGAAGTACTTTCAGGCGGCGCAACTCCGATATTTGGTGGAGTGGAGCCGGTGGGAATCGGACAAGCACTGGCTCTTTCAGGACCAGGCAGTTGCGGGCCGTACTCTCCAGGAAGTCCCGTTCCTACGGCGCACTCACCGCCCGCCTAATCTCTACGCCTCCTTTATCACCCGAGTTCCGCTGCGAGTGTGGGACGCGGTGTGTGAGCTTCGTGAGCTCACCACTTTTCCATCACCGTTCACTCCCATCGCTGGCAATCCAGACTTCACTCCGGGTCTGGAACCGGGAGCCTTTTCCCACTGGGTGAGCGCGGGTTGTAGGGCACTTTTCCAGATCTACGGGCCGGAGGGTGTGCTCCCCTTCCAGCAGCTCCGACAGGAGTTTGGCCTGACGGAGGGGGACAGACTGCGTTACATGCAAGTTCGCCACTGGGCTCTTCAACCCCCAGTGCGCGACGTCGCTGCCCGTTCGATTACGCCCTATGAGCGATGGCTGGTGACCCGGACCTCGGACGCCAAGCTTATCACCGACTTGTATAAGTTTCTCCAACCCCCGCCGTTTCATTACCATAACCCAGGGAGAGAGCGCTGGCACAGGGAATTGGGCAGGACCTTGAGCCACAAGGAGTGGGACGGGATCGCGTACCGGGCGAGGCACTCTGCGTACCACACTGGGCTGACGGAGACCTTTACTAAGGTGTCCACCTATTGGTACTACACCCCGGAGAGGCTCTACGAGATGCACAGAATCGGCGATAAAGGTTGCTGGCGCGGCTGCGGACAGGAAGGTACCCTCACGCACATTCTCTGGGAGTGCCCGGTGCTGTCGGCCTATTGGAAGGAGGTCTTGGATGAGGTAGACAGGCATTTTGAGATAGAACTCCCGCGCTTCCCTGCGTATGTCTTGCTAGGCCTCCCCAATGACCTGATGTACCCGCTGAAGTCCCGCAGGGGTAGACAGATTGCGATTGCGCTAGGCTCAGCGGTTTAAAACATCCTTATACTCTGGCATACCCCCACTGCCCCCTCTATCACTGGCTGGCTACACAGGCTCTGGCAGGTACTGGGTATGGAGAAGATGTCGCTGACAGTGGCTGGGAATGTGGACCAATTTGAAGAGCTCTGGCACCCCTTTTTGGCACTGCTGTCCACGGAATTTCGCGAGCTCACGTGTCCACGGTACCTGCGACTCCTTAGGCTGACGCCGCCGGCGGCTCCAGCGGAGTGAATGTGGCGGGATCAGGGGTTTGGGGCTGGGGGTGGGGGGCAGGGTTACATGCTTCTAATGCTGACTTTCGGACGAGGATGTTGGGGTATTGTTTTCTTTCCTTTTCTCCTTCGCTTTTCTTTCTTCTAATTTTCCGGGGACGGGGGGTTGGAGGGATGGTGTGTTTTTTTCCTGTGTTGCGGGACGCTACTCTAGCTCGGCCTTGCTCGGGGAATGGGGGTCTACTGGAGGGTCATTTGCACTGCCTTATTGCCTTATGACTTACGCTTTGTTGCCCTCCGGGGCTTCCTGCTTCCCCACTTTTCCTCTGAATCACTGCAACGCTTCGCGCCTTGTATTGTATGTTCGCTTGACCTCCTATTCCCTTCCCCATGTTTTTTGTACCTTAATAAAATACTTTAAACCTAAAACTGGTATTTCTAGCCCTTATCTGTACAAACCTCAAACATCAAATATAAACAGTAAGCACTTTTAACTGGGTAATAGAGCTGCATGAATGATCCCTGACTAATAATTAAAGTAAACAACTGCTGCATAACATAACTAAAAACATTGACAAAACCAAATAGCTCTCGTATAGGAGAACCTATAGGCTTTATCAATGCTTTTATTTTCCTGGTTGAATGGGAGGGGGCAAGCAACAACACAAGATGGCGAGAGGGGGCAAGCAACATCATGGGACAGGTTGGAGGGGACAGGCAACAACGCAGGGGCAGGTGGAGAGCAACAATGCAGGAGGGGGCAAGCAGGGCGCTGAAGCCCACAAAAACCAATTATTGAAAAAAAGCAACATGTCACATCCAGCACTGGCCTTATTATAGTGCGTTTTGTGTTATGGTGGATGGGGGGGCAGTACCAACATGGACAGAGAGGGAAGGGTGGGAGGGAGCCAGCAGCACAACAGACAGCTGGAGGAGGGCAGGAGGGGAAAAGCTGCACAACGGACAGGGAAAACACATGCACTGTTATGGAGTGCTTCCACAACAAAGAAGCAGTGGAAGAACATTTTGCAAGGAAGTAGTATTTCGGCCATGCTCCAAGAAGAATACAAGAGGAAGAGGAGGTCAAGCCAACAAGCCGTGACTAAAAGCAAAGCAAGCAAATGAGAAGTGATGGGTTAGGTTGCATTGACACAATGCCTTCCTTGGTTTGCAACAAGTGTCCAGGAATGCCAAACATCTCAGTACTTGGCTTTGTTTTCAACCTTACATTGGCTGACCAATCATGGCCGGTGCCATCCTCTGCTGTTACTTCTGTTGGCAAGTGAAGCTAATTAAAAACAACAACTTCCTTGTGACATAGCCACTTCCACACTTTGCGACTGGCAAGAGAATCTCATGTCCGATATTAATATTACCCAGGGCCACAGTTCAAATCAAAGGCATAATTTGCTTCCATGTTAGCTACCCTTTTCCAGGATGGTGTCCCCAATTAAAGGCTAGGGGTATGGGCATGCCTTTCCTGTCTTGTTTTGTCGCCATGAGTAGGTGGCACTGTCATTGGAAGTATCAGGTGTTGATGCAGGGTCAATCAATCAATCAGTGTTTGGGAAGCGTGACCACTCACCTATGAGGGTCTCAAGGTGCTGAGGATGGCTGCTGATTCCTCTGGGCACTGAGGTTCAGTCGAAGAGCCAGGTCTTGAGATCCTTCCTGAATTGGGTCAGCGATGGAGATTGCCTGAGTTGAAGAGGCAGGGTGTTCCAGGTCTTGGCATCGATGTAGGAAAAAGATCTTACTCCAGTTCTGGTCTTGCGGATCCGTGTGTTGGTGGCCAGAGCCAGTGGGTGGAGCAGAGGTGTCTGCTGGGTACGTGGAACGAGAGGCATGTATGCTGGTCCGGCGTTGTGGAGGGCTTTGTAGGCGTGTGTAAGGAGTTTGAAAGTGACTCTTTTGTTGACTGGAAGCCAGTGGAGTTCTTGCAGGTGTTCGGTGATGTGGCTGTGATGGGGAATGTTGAGTACCAGTCTGGATGTAGCGTTTTGAATGTTCTGTAAGTCCCTGAGAAGTTTCTGGGTGACGCCGGCGTAGATTGCGTTGCCGTAGTCGAGTCTGCAGCTGATAAGCATGTGGGCGACCATCCTCCTGGATTCAGTGGGTATTCATCTGAAGGTTTTTCGAAGCTGGCAAAGCATGTGGGGACATGATGAGAAGACTGTGTTGATGGTGAGCGAGGAATTCAGTATGATGTCAAGGTTCCATGCGTAGGTCCTCAATGTGGGGAGGTTCCTAGAGCAGCGGGCCACCAGGAGTCATCCCAAGTGGAGGTGGTGGGCCCCAGTATGAGGCACAGCGGGGGGAGAGCAGGGACATGTGAGAAAGACGCAAAAGTGACCGAAAGGCAGAAAAATATAAAAAAGAAAGGCATAAAAGAAGAACAATAATAAAAAAAGGAAATAAATGAAACATAAAATCACAAAAACAGAAAGGCACAAAAGTGGCAGAAAGGCAGAAACATATAAAAAAGAAAAGCAGAAAAGAGGAACAGTAATGAAAAAAGGAAATAAATGAAACAGAAAAGAGGAGGAAAAAGGCAGAAGCAAGGAGACAGATGGTATGGCAGCAGTACAGCAGAGATGCTCCCCACTGGACCATCAGAGATGAGGCGCAGGCGAGTGCCTGCAGGTGGAGAAGAACCTCAAACTCGGGTCCTGGAAAGGGTCAGGGGGCAACCGCTACCCAGTGGGGCTGTCCGGAAAGGGAAGCAGTTCACTGCAAGGTCATGCAGAATAGTGCCAGCAATGGTCCTCCCAATGCACATCTGGGTCTAGGAAATTAAGTGGACAGGAAACCAGATGTTGCAATATTATCAAAGAGAGAAGTACGCACACCACTTGACAGTGAAACCATTGGCACACACTGTTTGGTGAATTTTGTTAAGGTTGTGAGTGAATCTGTCAGCCTTCGTGCCACTTCAGTGTAATATCAGTATGCCATGTGTGCATGTGCAACTAAGGTAATCAGTAAGGGTGGGCGGCCTGCTACGCTCCGTGCACGGAGTGTGCGTAGTGCCACCTACTCCGCATTTTGCGGAGCGGGCGTAGCCAGGCGGCACTACGCACGCTCCGCAGACGGAGCGTAGCTGGCCGCCACCCGCCTCCCTCCCGCCCTCCCTAAATACTTTCAATGAAAAGAGTAAAATAATTAAAACGCACTTACCTTGCCCGCCGCTGCCCGCCGCGTCCCCGGGGCTCGCTATCTGCATTCTTCCGTCTTGTTTACTAATGCGCATGCGCGGGCGGCCGCGCATGCGCATTTCTCACGAGAAAATGCGCATGCGCGGCCGCCCGCGCATGCGCATTAGTAAACAAGACGGAAGAATGAAGATAGCGAGCCCCGGGGACGCGGCGGGAGGGCGGCGGGCAGCGGCGGGCAAGGTAAGTGCGTTTTAATTATTTTACTCTTTTCATTGAAAGTATTTAGGGAGGGCGGGAGGGAGGCGGGTGGCGGCCAGTGGTGTTTGCGTAGTGGGGCTACGCGGAGTGCGGCGGTGGGCGTAGTTTCTCGCCCACTTCGCGTAGCTCCGCGAAGCCCCACTACGCCCACTACGCCCAGGGTTAGTAATCAGCAAACTCTTGCCACAGAATGGAGGCCCATTGTCAATTTTTAGTCCCTGATTCAAGCTATGAATTGTCAGCATTTTTCACTTTGGAAATGACCTCTTCTGCAGAACTACTTCAGGATGTTTCGAATATTAGTCTACCACAGCAAAAACATTGCAACTATCTCTAAGACTGAAAATCAGTGCTGACTCTGATCCAAGGACTAGTGGTGATGTTATTTGAGCACAGCATGAGAATCGTCTCGCATGCCCCAATATGCCAAGCAGTGCAGCCTTTCAGAAATGTTGCCACCTGTTAATTTAGTTGAGGGAACCAAACTTTCTTCACAGGAGTACCTTCATTTTGACCAGCCTTGGTGGTCAGTGTGAGCAAGCTGAATAGTTCTCCTCCTCAAAGTAGTACGTTTTACAAAGTGATTGCTCTTAGTAGCATACCACCCCGAGTTGCAGGCAGTTCTAGACCACTGTCCTCTAACTTTTTCTGTTGTGAAAATCATTGTGAGCTACTGAAGGCTAAACAACTTGTGCATTGTTACCAGACACTCGTGCGTCCAGATTCATTCATTTTAAGGCTAATGTCCATAGAACCAGATACTAGGGTTTGAAATAATACATTGACATGGGGAACTATGAAAGGGCTGCCATGTGTGTCAGGGAGAGTGTGATCTTTGGGGCTGTAAGAACATGTATGAATGGGATATATGTCTATGGGTGACTGAGAGCCTGGGTCAAATGTACTTGTGGCACAGGATCAACTTTCTCGATATTGCATGTATAACACAAACATAAAATGATTTTTTTAATGGGCGAAATTCAAAGTGCTGAAAAATGTTCTGCAAAAATGTTCAAAGAATGTAACACTTTTCTGCACTTTAAATGTCTTCCACTTACTGTACTTTTTAGTTATACACATGCCACTGTTTGTAAATACAACACTTTAAAATGGTAAAACTTAAAATGCAGAGTTAACTTAATCATTAAGGTAACTTTTCATTTTAATTTTCTCCCATTTAAAATGTCATTTTGCTCCCAGCTCCAATAGTGAGTTGGCAAAGACTTTTGTCTTGTTAAATACCTCAGTGCTTCAGTTCTTCACCTCTGAACCCCAGCCTATGTATTAAATCTGACTGAACACTGCTCTTTATCTGGCCCTGCTGTCTTTAGTCTTGTAAAATAAACACAGCCTTCCCTTAGCTTTAAAAGAAATATGTAACCCTGCGTTTATTTAAAAATGAACGAAAGGTTCTGAGCTGCTCTAAAGGTTTCTTGGAGCTACTGGTATCTCGCAATCGACTGGTTGGAGACACTGGATCTAGACTGACAAGATGGAGCAAGGGAGTGTTAAAAATGCTGGCAGCGGCGACTGGATCGCAGGTGGCGGGTGGCACATCGGCGTGTGTTGTGGGGAGAGGCTAGACGGGCGAAAAAAAAAGCAAAAACCACTTACCTCTACGCCCGTCTCTTTTTCCCACTGTGTCTCTCCTCCTCATCCCTCCCTCTTCGGAACAGGTAGCACCAAGGCTTGCAGGCTCCCGTGAGCCAATCACAGTGCTGCAATGCAGCGTGGTGATTGGTCTCAGTGCTGAGATTGGGCGCTCAGACGGGGACTGGGGGCCTGAGCATGTTCTCCACCCAGGCTGTAATTCATCCTTAGTGAAGAAAATGCAAAGTGCGCATGAATGTTTGGCCTGCCAAACATTCATGCACATTTTACAGAGTGCCCGTTACTCCTCCCCTGCTCTGAGCGCAGAGCAGCCCTGCCACGCCCTGCCAAGCTGACACACTGCCACAGCAGGAAAACATGAACTGATAATAACATTGGGTTATTATCATTTTATTTTTCCTTCATTTTACACTGCTTAAAAGCAATGGGACCATGCTCCTCCGCCTTAGCGGAGGAACCGCCACTGTGTGCTGGTGAGAGCAGTGCAGCTTATTACATAAGTAGCGTAGCAAAGTCTGATTTCCTAGTTGCCCCACATGGTAACCCATTTAACCGTATTTCTGCAGCTCTAGTCTTGGATGTTCAACAGCCCTTGCTATCAGAATGTGAATGCACATCTATAATGTAGACCTTGTTTCTGGTAATGGCAGGAATTTTCAAAGGGGGCTTCTGGTAGGTTGGATCCATTGATGGGCCAGCGGGGCTGAAATTGGCTTTCTTTGGTGTGTTCGAGGATGGGCGGAATGGGATTGCCTGATCTCTGCTTGATCCACACTTAGCCCTAGCTGAAGCATCTGTACATACATACTTATACTTACATTCAGGATACTGTGGTAGTAGATGTTCTGGCTACAATCTTTTTGTAGAATGATAGTTAAAATATGATGTTCTAGTAGAACCCTCTTCGACTATAACACAATACATTTTGTGCTGTGTTATATATTTTCCCCACCTTTTACTCACAAGTGCTGTGTTTACGGAATATATTCTTCAAACACGGTTGTGGCAATTTTCGCGGGCTACACCGTAGGTAATGAAAAGCATACAGCGGATGTCTTTTTGCAGTGGTCCTTTTCTAAAAGTGTGGAGTCACATTTGAAGGGGGTATCAGGGTGTTTTGGAGATGTACGCAGAGAGAGCTCCTACCTTACATATGTGACGCCCAAACCTTAACAACAGGGACACCTATATTAACTACTGGTAGAGTGAAAAATAACTAACAGCCTCATTTAGAAGTGTATGGTAAGATGGCAGCTGCTAAAAGGCGATGGATATCCCCTTCATCCACTCTCAAAGCCAATGTCTCATTTAAAGTTATAGTGATTGTAGGAAGGGGGAGTCTCTAGTTGGCGCAGTGCAACACTAGCGACAAGCAGGGACTCTCCTCTTCCTCGTCAGGGCTGAGGGCTACCGTCAAGACAACCTCTGCTTACCCTCTAGGTAGTGTGGCTTAAGCAGTCTTAGGCTAATCTCTGGGGCACATAGGGTTAAACATTTGCAATATCACACCGTCACAACCAACCCACCACACAATGACACCAAACTGTATTTGTAAAAATATATATCTCTTTATATAAGTTTCAAGCAGGCTCGTAAATACAGTTATCAAACTTTCAATACGGTTCCAGGTTACTTAAGTTCAGGTTGCCACAGTTCTCTTTCGGCAATAAGTGTTCTTTTGGGCCTTCGGCCCAGGTTCGACAAGGTTCAGTGTCTCGTAGCGCCTCAATGCGCTCTCCGCGTGGGCCTCGAGGGCCAGGAGCAGTGCGAGCCTCGGTTTCAGAGGCGGCTCGCGTTAGGAGCGCAGGGCACGGTGCGAGCTCGGGTTGCAGGTCACTCGCACCGGGAGGATACAACACAGTACCTTTCAAATTTCTTGGGGAGCGGGCGGCTTCCAGGGGAGCTGTCCCACGTCGCGTTGCTTTTCCGGGGTCGCTGTTCGTTGCGGCTCTCAGCCGGCAGGTCACGGGTCATCCGGGGCAGCGGTGCTCTGTGGCGGCAGGGTCCTTTCCTCGTCATTCGCTCCGACCCTGGGGCGGCGGCCGTGTGGTGGCGGCAAGTGGCAGTACGGTCCTCAAGTGCAGGACGTACCCAGCCAAGTGCCGGTTGCAGCTGTGCGCTCACAGCTGAGCTGTCGGGCAGGATACCGACCAGGGGGATTCTCACAGGGCGACTGTCCGTCTTTGCAATTGGATTCGCTGCTCGTAGCGCAGTCAACTCGGGAGCTCGGACCGGACGGGTCCTCCTTCACTTTGCTCTCGGGCTCCCGGTGCAGTTGCGGTCACGGTGTTCGGGCCAGCGGCGGCTGGACCTCACGTTGCTCTCGCTGTTGCTTTGGGCCCCGGTCACGGTGGTCAGGTGGATGTCGTTGCCTTGGAGGAGATTCCTCCGCCGGTACTGCAGCGATAAGCAGCACACACAGTCGCTTTCTTCAGGATGTAGCGCCCACTGGTCCTGGGGCGCTGGTCAGGGGGCAAGTTCACAGCAAGCCCTTGGAGATCTCTCGACAGAGTTTGGCACAAAGTTTCTCAAAGCAAAAGTCTTCTTGTAGTCTTTCCTTCTTCCTCTCCTTCGGCAGCAAGGCACCAGACACAGGCAAGAGCCAGCACTCTTCCTTGTCCTTCCCGGTCCTTCTCGTCGGGCAGAGTTCCTTCTGTAGCCCAAACTGGACCTAATTTACTAGGAGCAGGGCTCCCTCTTTTATACGGTATTTCTTTTGTTCTCGCAGGCCAGGGGGGCCTTTGCATAGCCACTTTCAGTCCTTGAGTACTCGGGTGGCGTAATCCGGCCTCTGCTTTCAGTGTGAGGGGCAGGCGCATCAGACGCCCCACAGGAGGTGGAGCCAGCATTGTGCGGACAGGGGCAGCCAGAGTACCTTGTTGATGGGGCTTCGCCCTTCCTGGGCCAGGTGTCGGCTGAGTCATCAGTCGCTCCCCGGGAGGGTGGAGCCAGCATTGTGGTGGCAGAGCACAGCAAGATCCAGAGTCAAGAGCCACTCCTACCTCCCACTAAGGTGTAATCTGCGCATTCACCACCTGTCATCCTCCCGCCCTGTCACTCACACATCCCAGACAGTCAGATACACATACCAGCAGAGGCGGGCTGAAATGGTTAGGCAAGCAAATGCTAACTTTCTAAAAGTAGCATTTGCAAACACAGGGTATTAAAATAAACTTTACTAAAAGAAATATTTTATCATCCTGAGTTCAGGCATACTAAACACGACTCGCTACCATGCTCCTTGAGCCTGCTGGGATTATAGGGTGTAATAATTCCAGCAGCTCAGTCTGGCCTAACGGAAGCAGGTAGCCTTCAATAGTGAAATACGATTTTAGTTGTAAGTCACTACTAGGATATGCCACACACATCAGGGCTTGTCCTACCTTACACCTACAATGCACCCTGCCCGCAGGCCTACCATAGGGGTGACTAATATGCAGTCAAGGGAAGGTTCAGGGGCTGGCAAGTGGGTGCACTTGCCCAGCTAGCGTGACAGTACGAGACTGCACGCGGGTTCTGCGGTGGCAGTCCCCAGACACATCTTTACGGCTGCTTCGGTGGGTGGCGCAACCAGCGCTGCAGGCCCACTAGCAGTATTGGCATCTACAAGCCCCGGCACTCCTAGTGCACTTTACCAGGGACTAACAGTAAATCCAATGAACCAATCATGGATACCAATCACATGTACAATTTACAGTAGGGAGCACTTGCACTGTGGCACGGGTCGGCCGTGGCGCAGTGCCCTGAGTATCGGAAAACCGGCAAAACATCGGAGGCACATCAGCAAAAAGTGGAAGGGAAACTCACGCCAAGGTGCCAGGTCTAACATGTGTCCCCTCCAGCTGAAATGTGGGGGGGAACTACCCTTCCCCAGGGAGTTTCACATCACTAAGGCGGAAAAATCTGGACAGACCGTCAGCGTTGGCGTGATCGGTGCCAGGGCGGTGTTCCACCGTAAAGTCCATACTCTGTAGAGAAATGGACCACCTCAACAGTTTCGGGTTCTCACCCCTCATTTGCATCAACCATCTGAGGGGCCTGTGGTCCGTCTGAACTCGGAAGTGAGACCCAAACAAGTAGGGTCTTAGCTTCTTCAGCGCCCAGACCACAGCAAATGCTTCACGCTCTATTGCACTCCACCTACTTTCCCGTGGAAGTAACCTCCTACTTATGAAGGCTACGGGTTGGTCAAAGCCCTCCTCAGTCATCTGTGAAAGAACAGCCCCTACACCATGCTCTGAAGCGTCTGTTTGCACTATGAATTCCTTGGAGAAATCAGGAGCCAGGAGCACGGGCGCCATGCACATGGCAGTCTTCAGGGTGTCAAAAGCCTTCTGACAGGTGTCAGTCCAAATCACATTCCTGGGCTGCTTCTTCGAAGTCAGCTCTGTCAAGGGGGTCACAATCGTGCCATAGCCCTTGACAAACCTCCTGTAATACCCAGTGAGCCCCAGGAAGGCTCTCACTGCAGTCTGGGTCTTGGGGGGTTCCCAAGCCAGGATGGTCTTGATTTTGGGTTGCAAGGGTGCTACCTTGCCACTCCCCACTTGGTGTCCCAAGTACACCACTGAACCCTGCCCAATCTGGCACTTGCTTGCCTTGATTGTGAGGCCTGCTCTGCGCAGGGCCATCAACACTTCCCAGAGGTGTCGCAGGTGTTCTGGCCAGGTGCCACTGAACACCGCGATGTCATCCAGGTAGGCGGCACTGAACTCGTCCAGCCCAGCCAACACCTGGTTGACCAACCTCTGAAAGGTGGCAGGGGCATTCTTCATCCCAAATGGCATAACCCGGAACTGGAAATGCCCATCTGGTGTCGAGAATGCCGACCTCTCCTTTGCCCCATCGGTCAAGGCGATCTGCCAGTACCCAGACGTTAAATCAAACGTGCTGAGGAACCGAGCAGCCCCTAGCCGATCAATGAGCTCATCAGCTCTGGGGATGGGGTGCGCGTCAGTCTTCGTGACTGAATTGAGTCCTCTGTAGTCCACACAGAACCGGAGTTCGGGTGTGGCTCCCGGCGCAGCAGCCTTTGGGACCAAGACCACGGGGCTGGACCAAGGACTGCTGGAAGACTCAACCACCCCAAGGGCAAGCATCTTGGAGACCTCCTCCTTGATGCAGGCCCGGACTCTGTCAGTCACTCTGTAAGCCTTATGCTTCACAGGTAAGCTGTCTCCGGTGTCCACATCATGGACGCACCAATCTGTGACACTCGGAATCAGGGAGAACAGATCTGGAAACTGCCCCAGCAACTGGCGGCAGTCTTCCTGTTGTTCGGGGGTCAGGGTGGGTGAGAGGTTAACTCCATCCACTGACCCGTCCTTCTCACAGGCCACTAAGAGGTCAGGAAGAGGCTCCGACTCCTCCTCCGTTCCATCATCAGTTGCCAACAACATGCCCACTTCGGACCTTCGCAAGTGGGGCTTGAGGCGGTTGACATGTAGGACCCTCAAAGGGTTCCTGGGTGTCTTCATGTCCACCAAGTATGTCACTGGGCTCTTGCGCTCCACAACCTCAAATGGGCCTGTCCACTTATGTAATGTAAAAAAAATGTAAGGTGTTTTGTAGCGCGCTCAATTACTACCGGAGTATCCTGGCGCGAATGACCGCTGGGGAACCCGTCCTGGCTTTCCCTGTGAGATGGTCCCTTGCTGGGTATCTCCAAGGTGAAGCCAGGCATCCCCGGCGTCTGTGGGGGGCCGTTGTAGAGATGAGGCAAGCTTAATGCCCAGAGTTACCGAGTGTGATCACTGCCCAAAGTGGGCACCGAGGCGAGAATTATCAGTCCGCTGACCCTGGTCCGCGACCCTGCCGCGTCGGGAATCGAACCCTGGTCCCGGGCCGTTCTCAGCCTCCGGGTCTGCCGCCTCTAACCAGTGAGCCACACCTCTCTACATCCTGAAGGGCACAGGGCTCCACTGGGGCCAGGACATACACCTCTTGTCCAGGCTGAAGCTCGACCAGAGTGGCATTCTGGTCATACCACCGCTTCATCTCTGTTAGACGGACCGGGAGGGTCGGCCGAGGTTACGGGGAGAGGTCTCCAGGGAGAGCCGTCTCCAACGACTGTACAGATAAGTAACTTCCCCCCCACAGACGGACACCACACAAGGTTGAAGGTTAACGAGACTTTATATGCAATTCTTAAGTTACGATGATGGATACAAGGAGGTCTGGACTCAGGGGTCCCCTCGGTTCTAGTCTCTGGTTTAGGAAAGGGGTAGCGGGACAGTCTTAGTTACCAATGAGTACAAAATAGCTCTCAATCCTCGAGCTCGGCGTTCTAGATGATCGGGCCGTGGAGGAGCCAAGCAGGTCCCGAGATGGATGAAGGAAGGACGACGGTCCGCGGCGGAGCCTGCAGGTCCCGGTGGAAGATGACGGTTACAACGGTCCGCGGCCACGCCAGCAGATCCCGACGACGATGAAGGATGAAGGTTACGACGGCTGTGGCAGCGCCAACAGGCAGGACGATGGTGCACAGGACAGAGCTATGGCAGCGCCAGTAGTCCGTCCAGGATGAGTTCCTCTTTACGTCTCTCGACTCCAAGATACAACTGCCTTCCTGCTCTGGAGCTGCCCCAGTTATAGGGCTGGCGTGCTTTGATGTCCGGACCCTCGCACTTGGAGGTCGGGAGGTCCGGGATGGGGGAGTCCAGACACCCAGCAGGGGGGTGGAGCCAGCGCCCGGGGAGGCGATGGGCGAGCGGCACTTGGTGGGGGAGAGCCATCGGCACCTCTTTCTCCCATTGACTTGCCAAGTAGCCCGCTCACCTCCTGGGTGGAAGGTGGTGCCGGAATGTCTGAGGCCGGGCCAGGCCCAGGGTTGAGGTCGATCGGGGGCCAGGCGGCCTCGTGGTGGAGTGTCCAAGATGGCGCCCCAGGCTGGGCGCGTGGGCCGGCAGTGGATCGGACCCACGAGGTCGGCAGGCTCGAGGGCAGGGGTCCCTGAGGGGACGGAGGACGTGCAATGGTGGTGTGTGGTACTTGCGGGACTAGGCTCGGGCCTGGTTGGGCCGGGGGAGAGCGGCCCTTCATGTGGCCTGTCCAACATGCGTCCCCCCCAGCTGAAGGCGGGGAGAGTTACCCATCCTCTTGGGGACTCTCCTCGTCGAGGCGGAAAAACCGGGACAGGCCATCCGCGTTGGCGTGATCTGGCCCAGGCCGGTGTTCGACTGTGAAGTCCATACCTTGCAAGGAGATGGACCAGCGTAGCAACTTTGGGTTCTCCCCCCGCATATGCATCAGCCATTGCAGGGGTCGGTGGTCGGTCTGCACCCGAAAGTGGGTGCCGAAAAGGTAGGGCCGGAGCTTCTTGAGGGCCCATACCACAGCGAAGGCTTCCCTCTCTATGGTGCTCCAGCGTTGCTCCCGTGGTAGGAGTCTCCGGCTGATGAAGGCCACCGGTTGATCAAGGCCTTCGGTGTTCACTTGAGACAGGACTGCCCCAATGCCCTGGTCGGAGGCGTCCGTCTGGACGACGAACTCCCGGCTGTAGTCTGGGGCCTGGAGCACAGGGGCGGAACACATGGCGGCCTTTAATTGTTCAAATGCAGTTTGACACTCTGGGGTCCAGGTGACCTTCTTGGGTTGGTTCTTTGACGTGAGTTCTGTGAGGGGCCCCACTATGGTCCCATAGTCTTTTACGAATCTTCGGTAGTAGCCCGTGAGGCCCAGGAAGGCTCGTACCTCGGTTTGGGTGATGGGGGGCTGCCAGGCCTGGATGGCGGCAATTTTCAGCTGTAGCGGGGCCACTAGGCCGCTTCCCACCTGGTGTCCGAGGTAGGTTACAGACCCTTGCCCAATTTGACACTTGCTGGCCTTGATCGTGAGGCCAGCTCGCTGAAGGGCTTGCAGCACTGCTCGGAGGTGGTGGAGGTGCTCGGTCCAATGGTGGCTGTATACAGCGATGTCGTCTAGGTAGGCGGCGCTGAATCCTTCGAGCCCCGCTAAGACCTGATTGACGAGCCGTTGGAATGTTGCTGGGGCATTCTTCATGCCGAAGGGCATGACCGTGAAATGGTAATGGCCATCGGGGGTGGAGAAGGCAGAACGTTCTTGCGCCCGGGGTGTGAGGCCGATCTGCCAATAGCCTGCTGTCAGGTCGAAGATGCTGAGGTAGCGGGCAGCTCCCATCCGGTCGACTAGTTCATCTGCCCGGGGGATGGGGTGCGCGTCTGTTCTGGTGACCGCATTCAAGCCCCGGTAGTCGACGCAGAACCGGAGTTCTGGTGTGGTGCCGGGGGCAGCTGCTTTGGGGACCAGTACGACAGGGCTGGCCCAGGGACTGTCTGAGGGCTCGATGACCCCGATCGTGAGCATCTTGGCTATTTCTTCCTGGATGCAGGCCCGTACCCGGTCTGGCACGCGGTAGGCCCGGTGGCGGATAGGGGGGCTGTCCCCGGTATCCACATCGTGCACACACCAGGAAGTGACACCCGGGGTGAGGGAGAACAGGCTGGCGAACTGTGATAGGAGGGCTTGACACTCCTGGCGTTGTTCTCTGGTGAGGGCCTCTGAGAGCCGGACCCCATCCACGGAGCCGTCTTGCTCTTGAGTCCGTAGGAGGTCAGGGAGAGGCTCGGAGTCTTCTTCAACCCCAGTGTCTGTGGCCATCAGGAGGCTGAGCTCTGTTCGCACAAAGTGGGGCTTTAGTCTGTTAGCGTGGAGGACCCGGAGAGGGTTCCGGGAGGATTCCATATCGATGAGATAAGTGGCAGGACCCTTGCGCTCTATCACTTTGAAGGGCCCCGTCCATTTGTCTTGCAGGGCGCATGGCTCAGTGGGGGACATCACCCATACCTGTTGGCCAGGTTCGAATTCAATGGATGAGGCATTCTGGTCATACCATTTTTTCATGTCCTCTTGACTGGCCTCTAGGTTGGCCTTCGCTAGTTCTCTGAACCGCCGGGTCTGGTTGCGGAGGGTGAGGAGGTACCGGAAGACATCTGGAGGGTTCTTTAGCGGAGGCATCTCCCAGCCTTCTTTGACGAGACTGAGCGGCCCTCGCACTGGGTGTCCATATAGCAGTTCAAATGGGCTGAAGCCCAAGGATTTCTGGGGGACTTCTCGATACGCGAAGAGGAGGCACGGCAGCAGCACATCCCACTGGCGACGGAGGGGCTCTTCCAACCCCCCGATCATTCCTTTTAGCGTGCGGTTGAACCGCTCAACGAGTCCGTTCCCTTGAGGGTGATAGGGGGTTGTGAATCTGTAGGTGACCCCGCACTGTTGCCAGAGGGGCTTCATGTATTTGGAAATAAAGTTCGTGCCTCTGTCGCTGACGACTTCTCGGGGGAAGCCCACATGGGAGAAGATCCCCATCAGGGCCCGGCCGACCACCGGGGCTGTCACAGTTCGCAGAGGAACAGCCTCAGGGTAGCGGGTGGCGTGGTCCACTAGCACCAGGATGAATCGATGGCCTTGTTTCGTGCGTGGGTCCAAGGGCCCCACAATGTCTATTCCGACTCTCTCAAACGGGGTAGTGACCACGGGAAAAGGTTGCAGGGGAGCCTTTAGTTTGCGGCCGCTCTTCCCACTGGCTTGGCACGTGGGGCAAGATCGGCAATGCTGGTGCACATCGTTTCTCATTTTGGGCCAGAAGAAGTGGGTCACTAGGCGACTGTAGGTTTTATCTTGTCCCAGGTGTCCTGCCAGAGGGACATCGTGGGCCAGGTTTAACAGGAAGTCTCTGAAACGGAGGGGTACCACTAGTACTCGGTTGCTCCCCAGCTCGGCGATTCTTTGCTCGCTGTACAGCAGATCATTGTCCCAGTAGACCCAATGAGTTCCGGGGGTATCCCCTGCGCTTTGGGCGAGCGCTTGCTGGCGGAGTCCCTCGAGGGAGGGACAGGTCTTCTGTTCTTTGCGAAATTGTTCTTGCGTGGGCCCCCCTTCTTGAGGCCACTGGTCGAGGTTAGCGAGGTCGGTAGGTTGAGCTGGTTCGGCGGGAATGTTACGGTCAGTGTTCTCGGCCGGGGCGACCGGAGGCGGTGGCGCCGGCCATTCGGGTTCTTCTGGCTGGTGGTTGGCGCGGGCGGCCATGGAACGGGTGGTGACGCACGCCCAGTCTGGGACGCCCAACATCCCCAGGTGTTCCTTTCGCTCCACGGCGGCCCACGGAGAGCTTTCCAGGTCATTGCCCAGGAGGCAGTCTACGGGGGCATCGTCTCGGACCGTCACTTTCAACATGCCGGAGACCCCCCCCCATTCGAAGGGGACGCAGGCCATCCGACACAGGCTCTCCGAGTTATCGGCTGATCGTACCGGGCAGAGAATGTTCGGTAGATACTGTTCTGGGGCCACCAGGTGACAGCGGACGGCTGTTACACTGGCCCCGGTGTCACGAAGGGCTTCGGCCTGGTGTCCGTTGATGCTCACCCATTGGCTGTACTTCTGGGTGTTAGCGGGTAGGGGGACCCGCGGGACCATGTCTTTCCCCCCTAAGCAGGCTAGAGTCATGGCGGCTGGCTCCCACTCTTGATGCTCTTGTTCGTACTCTTCCTGTTCCTCGGAGATCTGTTCTTCCCCTAGGGCTGCAGCGGCCACTTGGCGGGGTCTTGGGCTCTGGTACTGCGGGCAGTTTGGGTCGTTCGAATAGTGGCCGACTCGTTGACATCGGTGACACGTGACATTGGCTCTGTACCCTGGTCGTGCTGGGGTGCTGCCCCGGTTGACCGGGGGGGTGGTGTTGGTAGCGGGGGCGACCGGGGCGTTGTCTCTTCCTCGCCCTTGGCCCCCTCCTCCTCCTCTGGGTCGGTGCTGACCATTGTTGTTCCGGTTCTGTTCGTAGGACCCATTCCGGCCCACTCTGGTGATCTCCCACCGGTCAGCTTCGGCTGCGAGCTGCCGGGGATCCGTTAACTTGCTGTCGAGGAGGTGTTGGCGGAGTTCAATGAAGCAATTGTTCGACAGATGCTCCCATACCATCAGGTTAAATAGCTGCTCGTAGGTCGTGACGTTGTTTCCCCGGATCCAGCCCTCGAAGGCTCGGCTAAAGTATGTTACATAGTCCACCCAAGTTGTACCCGGGATGCGGGTGCAGTCTCGGAACCTCTGACGGTACATCTCGGGTGTGAGACCATAGCGGGTGAGGAGGGCCGCTTTCATATGGTCGTAGGAGGTCATCTGGTGGTCCGGGAGCTGTAGTAGGGTGTCGCGGCCCTCATTGAGGAATCTTCCCCAGAGACCAGCTCCCCAGTCGCTTCTATCGATCCGGTGTGCAGTCATAGCGATTTCATAGGCTTTAAACCATTGCTGGATGTCGTCCTCTCTGAAGTATTCTCGGACAACATCCTTGGGGATGTGTACCTTTTTGTCTGTGGCCCCTGGGGTGGGGGGTCGCTCGGGCACCCCTGCTTCTTTATTCTGCTTGCGTAGGTTGATCTCGGCTAGGTTTCGTTCGTGTTCGTACGCTAGTTTTTTTTCCTCGAGCTCCCTTTGTCTCTGTTTCTCCTCTCTTTCTTCTCGGAGACGCAGGTGCTCTAAGTTGATTTTTTGTTCGGCCAACTTAAGTTCAATGTCCATTTTAAGTCGGGCCATTTCTAGTTCGTGTAGTCGGGTCCTTTCTCTTTCCTGGATCTCGCCTTGCGAGAGACCCGTTCTTTGCCCTTCCGGGCCGTGGTCGTTTTTTCTACGGTGCTTTGATCAGTGGTTCCGGCAGCCCCGGTTTCTGCCCAAGATTCTAGGGCATGCTTAAAATCGTCCTTGGTACTCAGTCCGGTGGTAGCGATACCCAGTTCGATGCAGAATTGTTTAAGTTCACGATGGTTGTACTCCTCCAACTTCTCCATTTGGAATTTCTCGGTTGATCCGCTCTCTTTCGTGGTCATTGTGACTTCGTCGTGGGGTGAGCTACTCTCTGTACGTTTATGCGGTGATTCGGATCGCGCCGCTGGCCACCAATGTTAGACGGACCGGGAGGGTCGGCCGAGGTTACGGGGAGAGGTCTCCAGGGAGAGCCGTCTCCAACGACTGTACAGATAAGTAACTTCCCCCCCACAGACGGACACCACACAAGGTTGAAGGTTAACGAGACTTTATATGCAATTCTTAAGTTACGATGATGGATACAAGGAGGTCTGGACTCAGGGTCCCCTCGGTTCTAGTCTCTGGTTTAGGAAAGGGGTAGCGGGACAGTCTTAGTTACCAATGAGTACAAAATAGCTCTCAATCCTCGAGCTCGGCGTTCTAGATGATCGGGCCGTGGAGGAGCCAAGCAGGTCCCGAGATGGATGAAGGAAGGACGACGGTCCGCGGCGGAGCCTGCAGGTCCCGGTGGAAGATGACGGTTACAACGGTCCGCGGCCACGCCAGCAGATCCCGACGACGATGAAGGATGAAGGTTACGACGGCTGTGGCAGCGCCAACAGGCAGGACGATGGTGCACAGGACAGAGCTATGGCAGCGCCAGTAGTCCGTCCAGGATGAGTTCCTCTTTACGTCTCTCGACTCCAAGATACAACTGCCTTCCTGCTCTGGAGCTGCCCCAGTTATAGGGCTGGCGTGCTTTGATGTCCGGACCCTCGCACTTGGAGGTCGGGAGGTCCGGGATGGGGGAGTCCAGACACCCAGCAGGGGGGTGGAGCCAGCGCCCGGGGAGGCGATGGGCGAGCGGCACTTGGTGGGGGAGAGCCATCGGCACCTCTTTCTCCCATTGACTTGCCAAGTAGCCCGCTCACCTCCTGGGTGGAAGGTGGTGCCGGAATGTCTGAGGCCGGGCCAGGCCCAGGGTTGAGGTCGATCGGGGGCCAGGCGGCCTCGTGGTGGAGTGTCCAAGATGGCGCCCCAGGCTGGGCGCGTGGGCCGGCAGTGGATCGGACCCACGAGGTCGGCAGGCTCGAGGGCAGGGGTCCCTGAGGGGACGGAGGACGTGCAATGGTGGTGTGTGGTACTTGCGGGACTAGGCTCGGGCCTGGTTGGGCCGGGGGAGAGCGGCCCTTCATGTGGCCTGTCCAACAATCTCCTCCTGGCTTGCTTCCAGATTTGCCTCGGCAAGTTGTCTGAAGCGCCTGGTTTGGTTTATGAAGGCCAGCATGTAGCTATATACATTCTGGGGAGGTTTCCTGGGAGATTGCTCCCAGCCTTCCTTTACCAAACTCAGTGGTCCTCTCACGGGGTGAGCGTACAGCAGTTCAAAGGGGCTGAACCCTAGGGACTTCTGTGGTACCTCGCGATATGCAAAGAGCAGGCATGGTAAGAGGACGTCCCACTTACGCCTCATTGGACCTTCCAGGCCCATGATCATGCCTTTCAGGGTTCGGTTGAATCTTTCAACCAACCCGTTACCTTGGGGATGGTAAGGCGTGGTGAACTTGTAAGTTACACCACACTCTTGCCAAAGGGACTTCATATACTTGGATATGAAGTTGGTCCCCCTGTCGCTCACCACCTCTAGAGGGAATCCTACTCGTGAGAAAATTCCCATCAGTGCGCGTCCCACCACGGGGGCCGTCACTGTCCTCGGAGGGATTGCTTCAGGGTACCGGGTGGCATGGTCCACCAAGACCAGGATGAACCTGTTGCCCATGGCTGTCTTGGGGTCCAGAGGCCCAACAATGTCAATACCCACTCGCTGGAATGGCGTACCGACCACAGGGAAGGGTTGGAGGGGAGCCTTGTTCTTCCCTCCGCTCTTCCCACTTGCCTGGCAAGTCGGACAAGTTCTACAATGAGCGTCTGAGCTCTTGTGCATTTGGGGCCAGTAAAAGTGGGTGACAAGCCTGTCATAGGTCTTGTCCATCCCCAAATGTCCCGCTAAAGGCACATCGTGAGCCAGACCCAGTAGGAAGGCTCTGAACTTCTGGGGTACCACCAGCACACGGGCTGACCCAGGTTCAGCAGCCTTAGGCTCTGAATACAGAAGGTCGTTCTCCCAGTACACATAATGTGTTTTGGCCTGAACACCATTGGCCTGGTCTGCGGCCTGCTGCCGCATACCCACGAGAGAAGGGCATTCTTTCTGCTCCCTGCAGAATTCCTCCCTGGAGGGTCCTCCTTCTTGCTGCCAATGGGTCAGCTCAGGCAGGTCCCCCAGCTCGGCAATCTGTTCCCCTGTAGGCTCAAGGGCATCCCCCTCAAGGTCTGCTTCCTCCTGGACCGTGGGAACTTTAGGGGCCGGTTTCCCGCGCCCCCTGCGCCTTCTCCCTAAGGCCGGTTCCTGGGCCTCTCCTTCAGGCCCCAGGACCTCTTGATCACCCCTACTGGCTGCCATTGACCGGGTGGTCACGCACGCCCAGTCAGGCAGACCCACCATCCGCAGGTGAGTCGTCTTCTCCACCTTTTCCCAAGGGGAGTGCTCCAAGTCATTCCCTAGCAAACAGTCAACAGGCATGGTTTTCCTTACACAGACCTGCAGAGTACCAGAGACCCCCCCCCCACTCGAAGGGAACTTGAGCCATCGGACACTGACTCTCTGAATTATCAGCATTGATAACCCTACAGTAGGCATGGGGTACAACCTGCTCTTGAGACACCAGGTGCTGCCTCACTGCAGTCACACTGGCTCCTGTATCTCTAAGAGCCTCAGCTTCCTTACCATTTATGATCACCACCTGCCCATATTTCTTAGTGTTAGAGGGCAGGTAGTTTGTAGGGATCATCTCACTGTCTCCTAGTGAGACTAGGGTCATGTGAACGGGATCTCCACCCCCCGGGACCATCACTTCTTCTCCTAAGTGAACACTAGTCACTTGACGGGGCGGAGCACCAGTGGGTGCGGGTTTTCCAAACAGGCGACACTTGGGGTCACTGGATATGTGCCCAGGCTCGCCACATTTGAAACAATTGAAGGGCCCCTTCGGAACAGGTTTACCTGTCGGGGCCCCATTCTGCTTCGGGGGTGGGGGAGGCTGAGAACCCTGCTGCGGGTTCCCTTGGGGATTACTTTGGGGGCCTTTTTGGAACCCTTTCTGTTTTCCCTTGTCCCCCCACTCTTCTGCTGGGGACCCTGCCCACTCTTGGCGGAGTCTCCCACGGGACCCTTGTGGACCCTGGTGCTGAGCCAGCGGTCCGCCTCCTCAGCAAGCTTCCTCGGGTTGGACAGCTTGCTATCGATCAGGTGTTGGCGTAACTCAGGAAAACAGTGATCAGACAAGTGCTCCCATGCAATTAAATCAAAGAGACCTTGAAAATCATTCACTTTGCTACCCTTCACCCAACCATCCAGTGCTCTGCAAAAGTAAGTCACATACTCCACATACGTATTCCCAGGCCGCTTAGTACATTCCCTAAACTTCTGTCTATACATTTCAGGGGTAAGCCCGTACCTGTTCATTAAAGCTTTTTTCATGTGGGAATAGGACCTCTGGTTTTCAACGGGCAAATCTAGCAAGGTATCTCGCCCTTCGCTAAGGAACCTTCCCCACAACCCCGCTCCCCAATCCTTGTCAGGGACCCGGTGGGAGGACATGGCTACCTCGTATGCCCTAAACCATTGTCCTATGTCATCCCCCTTAAAGAACTCCTTAACCACGTCCTTAGGGATGTGCACTCTTGACTCTACCTGCACTGGCGATGTGCTGCCACCAGAGGGAGCATGATCCAAGTTTCTCTCCTTCAGACTCATCACCCTCATTTTCAATTCGTAATCCATTTGGTGCTTTCGCTCTTCCAGCGCCATTCTTTTTGTTTCAAGCTCCAGTTGGATTTTTAATTCTGCCAGCTTTCTTTCATGATCCCTCTTTTCCTTCCTGTCCGCCAGCTCCTCTGGCGACAGGCCTTTACCAAAGCTGTGCACGCTGTCTTGCCTCTCGAGATCCACCAGATCCCCAGGTGCATTCTGCTCCTCAGTTGCATCTTGCTCCGCGAGGGCATCTTGATCCTCCGGGGCCTTTCTGGACTCTATCCAGGCTTTCAGGGCCTTGTAGAGCTCTGGCTTATTCTTGCAACCAGCGTGCGGAACCTTGAGTTTCTTGCAAAAAAACTTCAGCTCATTCTTTGAGTATTTGTCCAGCTTTGCGGCGTGCCACTCGACCTCCAGCATCTCAGAGGTCGTGGACTCCACTCCATCCAAGCTCTTCGTGCCCGGCATGGTTCTTTCAGTAGGGATCTTTTCTCGGCAAAATTGCAACAAAACCTGTGGCCAAGTAACTGGACTGAAATCACTGTGCAATGGTCAGAAGTTAAGGTATAAACACTGCAAATGTAAATTCGAAAATCCTCACCGCTGCGTCCAATGTAGGAAGGGGGAGTCTCTAGTTGGCGCAGTGCAACACTAGCGACAAGCAGGGACTCTCCTCTTCCTCGTCAGGGCTGAGGGCTACCGTCAAGACAACCTCTGCTTACCCTCTAGGTAGTGTGGCTTAAGCAGTCTTAGGCTAATCTCTGGGGCACATAGGGTTAAACATTTGCAATATCACACCGTCACAACCAACCCACCACACAATGACACCAAACTGTATTTGTAAAAATATATATCTCTTTATATAAGTTTCAAGCAGGCTCGTAAATACAGTTATCAAACTTTCAATATGGTTCCAGGTTACTTAAGTTCAGGTTGCCACAGTTCTCTTTCGGCAATAAGTGTTCTTTTGGGCCTTCGGCCCAGGTTCGACAAGGTTCAGTGTCTCGTAGCGCCTCAATGCGCTCTCCGCGTGGGCCTCGAGGGCCAGGAGCAGTGCGAGCCTCGGTTTCAGAGGCGGCTCGCGTTAGGAGCGGAGGGCACGGTGCGAGCTCGGGTTGCAGGTCACTCGCACCGGGAGGATACAACACAGTACCTTTCAAATTTCTTGGGGAGCGGGCGGCTTCCAGGGGAGCTGTCCCACGTCGCGTTGCTTTTCCGGGGTCGCTGTTCGTTGCGACTCTCAGCTGGCAGGTCACGGGTCATCCGGGGCAGCGGTGCTCTGTGGCGGCAGGGTCCTTTCCTCGTCGTTCGCTCCGACCCTGGGGCGGCGGCCGTGTGGTGGCGGCAAGTGGCAGTACGGTCCTCAAGTGCAGGACGTACCCAGCCAAGTGCCGGTTGCAGCTGTGCGCTCACAGCTGAGCTGTCGGGCAGGATACCGACCAGGGGGATTCTCACAGGGCGACTGTCCGTCTTTGCAATTGGATTGGCTGCTCGTAGCGCAGTCAACTCGGGAGCTCGGACCGGACGGGTCCTCCTTCACTTTGCTCTCGGGCTCCCGGTGCAGTTGCGGTCACGGTGTTCGGGCCAGCGGCGGCTGGACCTCACGTTGCTCTCGCTGTTGCTTTGGGCCCCGGTCACAGTGGTCAGGTGGATGTCGTTGCCTTGGAGGAGATTCCTCCGTCGGTACTGCAGCGATAAGCAGCACACACAGTCGCTTTCTTCAGGATGTAGCGCCCACTGGTCCTGGGGCGCTGGTCAGGGGGCAAGTTCACAGCAAGCCCTTGGAGATCTCTCGACAGAGTTTGGCACAAAGTTTCTCAAAGCAAAAGTCTTCTTGTAGTCTTTCCTTCTTCCTCTCCTTCGGCAGCAAGGCACCAGACACAGGCAAGAGCCAGCACTCTTCCTTGTCCTTCCCGGTCCTTCTCGTCGGGCAGAGTTCCTTCTGTAGCCCAAACTGGACCTAATTTACTAGGAGCAGGGCTCCCTCTTTTATACGGTATTTCTTTTGTTCTCGCAGGCCAGGGGGGCCTTTGCATAGCCACTTTCAGTCCTTGAGTACTCGGGTGGCGTAATCCGGCCTCTGCTTTCAGTGTGAGGGGCAGGCGCATCAGACGCCCCACAGGAACTGGAGCCAGCATTGTGCGGACAGGGGCAGCCAGAGTACCTTGTTGATGGGGCTTCGCCCTTCCTGGGCCAGGTGTCGGCTGAGTCATCAGTCGCTCCCCGGGAGGGTGGAGCCAGCATTGTGGTGGCAGAGCACAGCAAGATCCAGAGTCAAGAGCCACTCCTACCTCCCACTAAGGTGTAATCTGCGCATTCACCACCTGTCATCCTCCCGCCCTGTCACTCACACATCCCAGACAGTCAGATACACATACCAGCAGAGGCGGGCTGAAATGGTTAGGCAAGCAAATGCTAACTTTCTAAAAGTAGCATTTGCAAACACAGGATATTAAAATAAACTTTACTAAAAGAAATATTTTATCATCCTGAGTTCAGGCATACTAAACACGACTCGCTACCATGCTCCTTGAGCCTGCTGGGATTATAGGGTGTAATAATTCCAGAAGCTCAGTCTGGCCTAACGGAAGCAGGTAGCCTTCAATAGTGAAATACGATTTTAGTTGTAAGTCACTACTAGGACATGCCACACACATCAGGGCTTGTCCTACCTTACACCTACAATGCACCCTGCCCGCAGGCCTACCATAGGGGTGACTAATATGCAGTCAAGGGAAGGTTCAGGGGCTGGCAAGTGGGTGCACTTGCCCAGCTAGCGTGACAGTACGAGACTGCACGCGGGTTCTGCGGTGGCAGTCCCCAGACACATCTTTACGGCTGCTTCGGTGGGTGGCGCAACCAGCGCTGCAGGCCCACTAGCAGTATTGGCATCTACAAGCCCCGGCACTCCTAGTGCACTTTACTAGGGACTAACAGTAAATCCAATGAACCAATCATGGATACCAATCACATGTACAATTTACAGTAGGGAGCACTTGCACTGTGGCACGGGTCGGCCGTGGCGCAGTGCCCTGAGTATCGGAAAACCGGCAAAACATCGGAGGCACATCAGCAAAAAGTGGAAGGGAAACTCACGCCAAGGTGCCAGGTCTAACAGTGATAGTGCAGCCAGTGGCATTCCTATCATCTTGAAGCCCCTCATTGATGGGAAATTGATGGTGGAAATGGCATTGGAAGTCCTGCTCTCTATAGGGCAGTGTTTCTTAACCTTTGAACTTCTGTGGTCCTCCACATTTCATTGCTATCTGGGGACCACCACTGAATCATTATTGAAATCCCCCTCTGAGACATTACTGGAAGCCTGGGACCTCAGTATAAGCAATTTTGATGAATTGAATGGCAACACAATAAACAAAAATTCAGAAACAAGCATTCCTCAAAGAAATACACAAATTATGAAATATTTTATTTAATTCATAAACAAATATAGAAAAAACTAATTTTTAATTTTAATTGGAAGGCTGTAGCTTTCCTAATTTAAATTGAGGCCATTCATGGTCCATTCTGTGTTCGGTGTGACGCACTTGCACTGCACCCACGAATAAATCTAAGGATACCAACCTTATTTTTAGCTTCCAATTTACATTCCTTCTCATTTACAGAACATTTAAACATTTTCATTTTTACATTTTACTTCTTTATTTATATACACTTTATTAATCTGCTGATATTATTTAAATTTCTAAGTCATTGCGGACCCCTTGAGTAGGCATCGCGGACAAGGTTAAGAACAGCACACAGGTTAAGAACTGCTGCTCTAGGGTCTTTCTACTCCATGCCTGCATGCATTTTAGGTTGCAGCCTCCCAAACAGCACAGCTGTCTGGTTCGCTAAAGACAACCTGGGGATATTCAGAAAGATGACTTAGGAATGCATTCTTCCCTTGCTTGCCATTGGCTTTGTAGTTTGTAACTCACATTTTCTTGCATTCCATTTGCAGGCTTTATTTGTTTTTGGCTGACCAGCTTGGGTTTGTGCCTTACCTTGCTGCAACCTTATTTATAGTATCCTGCAGAGTACTCACTTGAAACACTTGAATATGATCAAAATACATCATTACACTAGGTGATGCAATTTCCACACATTTTCTGTGCGTGCACTGTATAGTTTTACTAGTAAAACTGTATGTCTGTGCAAACGGAATGGTCATTTCAACTCAAAATGATTCGTCTATATTGGCTATGTGCTACCACACCATGAATATGCCAGTCTGTGCCACTCATCTTTACTCTGCACCGCTCCACACCACAGCATTTTACTCTACACCACTCCACTTTACACCACTCCATTCTACACCACTGCAATATTCACCACTGCAATCTACACCACTGCACTCTATCCAGTACTACTCTACCCAATGCTAATGCACTTTTTACCACTCTAGTCTACACCACTGCACTCTATACCTCTCCAGGCTAGGCCACACCAATCTACCCTGCACAACTCCACTGTAAACCATTCTACAATGCTACAATCTACGTCACTGCACTCTACCCAGTACTAATCTACTCAATGCCAATGCACTCTTTACCACTCTACTCTACACCACTGCACTCTTCGCCACTGCACTCTATACCTCTCCAGGCTAGGCCACACCAATCTTCCCTGCACAACTCCACTCTATGCCATTCCGAAATACTGCACTCTACGTCACTGCACTCAATGCCAATACACTCTACACCAATGCACTTTACTCTGTAACACTCAAATCTATCCCCTGCACTCAACTCTATGCCCTGCACTCTATGACAATCCACTGTATGCCACTCTAATCAACTTTGCACCTCTGCACTCTACACCCCTTTACTCTACGCCACTACAATCTATGCCACTCTACGCAACTGCACTCTACCCTGCACCATTCCACTCTATGCCACTTCACTCTACTCAGAAACAATTTGTTTATGCCACTCTACTACACTCTGCGCCACTCCACTTTATGCCACTGCACTCTATGCCATTCTACTCCTAACCACTGCACTCTAGGCCAATGTACTTTACACAACTGCACTCTGTCACTGCACTTTACTTTGCATAATTGTACTCTACACCACTAGTCTTTTTGCCACTCTACACCACTGCACTCTGGCACTCTACTCTGCAATACTGCACTCTAGACCACTGAACTCCGTGCCACTCTACTCTTCACTACATCACTCTATGCTACTCTACGCCACTGCACTCTTCAGCACTATACTCTACTCTGCACCACTCTATGGTACTCTAATCTGCTTCACTCTTTGCCACTGCACTCTGTGCCACTCGACTCAACTCTGCCCCACTGCCCTCTGCATCACTCCACTCTGCACCACTCTCATCCACACCATCCTAATCTACCCCACTGCACTCTATGCCACTCTGTGCTACTCCACTCTGTGCCACTCCGCTGTGCGCCATTACAGTCTGCTATGCACCACTCTAATCTACGCCACTGCATTCTACGATGCTGCATTGTACGCCACTGAATCCAATGCTACTGCACTCTACACAACTATCCTCTGAAACACTCTAAGCCAATGCTCTCTACACCAGTCCACTCTACTGTGCCACTCCAGTGTATGCCACTCAATGTGACTTCACACTATGCCTCTCCAATGCACAACACTCCCTGCCACTCCACTCCACAACACACTACTCCACCCTTTGCCATTCCACTCTACAATACTCCTTGCCACTCTCCTCTGCACCACTACATTTTAGCCATGCTGAACAGCAGTCACACTGGTGTACAACATGACTAAAACACAATGGCAAATCAAATAGCACTTGCATAGGCGAGACAAATTGGCTTTGCAAATGCTAGTTTCTTTCTGGCTCTGCGCTGTACACCATGGCCTTCCTGGGAAGGGAAAATATCTCTCATGCACTGGGAGAAAGCGCCCAGTACATCTGGGGCATTGCGTTTATATTTTTCGACAGGGTCTTGTCTTTGCAAATTAAAACAAAAAAAAACACAAGTCCTCTAAATTGTCTTGGTGGACTTGCCTGCAATGCATTTGTTTACGCGAAGGGCTCCTGCCATGGAAGCAAAAGCCTCTTCAGTGGGGGTGTGAGGTTGGATGGGGGAGTGGTAGTGTCAATCTGCTGTGCAATATTAACCCCTTCGCTGCGGCGGCTGTTCCGCCACAGCGCTAAGGGGGCGAGGGCCGCGTGGCGTGCCCATGCTGATGACGGAACCGCTCCTTTACCAGCCTTGGTTGAGCTGTGCTCATGAAGGAGCGGTTCCGTCATTGCCCCGCCCGCTCAGTAGAACGTGCCTCACAGGCCCGAAATCAGAGCCGCACAGGCGCGTCGAGCGGGCCATGACGGAACCACTCCGTCATCAGCACAGCACTACCGCGGCTGATGACGGAACGGTTCCATCATCAGCACGGAAGCGGTTAAGTATGGCGGGCCAGCCATAGCTGTGCCAGCAGAGGGGATGCATCTGTGGACCCAGCTGTTTGGCGAACGGTGCGCCATAAATCTCTATATATCTTGAAGCACAAGCCTAAAATTGAGTCATGATGGGAATAAAGAGAGGGTGAGGACTGAGCCAGCTAGCACTGCCTTTGAAGTATTGCATCACCAATTCAAAGCACCAATCAAAGCAGAACACAACCTCAGAGATCCCTGAAGTGCAAACTGCATAAATGGCCCACCATCACCAGTGTATCATACCCAAGAGAGCTTGACGGGCTACTGATACTGACTTGATGGGCTCCAAATACAAAGGAAAATAGCAAAGGAATATCAAGGTGAAGGCCTGTGTCATGTCTCAAGCAGATACTGCTGGGCATGAGCAGACAGAAGGCGCCTAGAGACCCCGACGGGTGAGTAGTGCGCTTTACAAATGTTCTGATTGGTTGATTGATTGATTGATTGACAGATATGAAGGTACGAAAACCTATCTTAAATTTCATGAATACATACATTGTACACATAGTATGCTCCTCACCCCCTCTGTGGAACAGACCCATATCCACTAAAGTAAAGGTTGCAATATTTCTGTGAATACCACTTGCTACGAAGCAGCAGGACCTTACGCTGCCCGCGTCTCCTTGTCACACCATGTACGAAAAAAAGCAGTGCCATTAATGTGGGTAATGCCAGCTCTTATTTAAGCACCAAATGTTGCCAATCAGTCTATGGTGTGTGATTCATATTAGATACAGTCATGCTATTGTTAACCTGTCATACCGGAGATGCAGCAGGCCGTGTTGTGACATATAACATACTAATTGACCAATCAAAGACATGTAGGCTTCTGCATTCTGTACAAGGATTGCTATTGACACATGACTTGATGAGAAAACTTTAGATGTCACAAATGGTGTTCTGAAGGGATCAATAATAGCAGAAGTGGAGGTGCAAACTGGTAACAGAGATGAACAAGCATTTACAATGCAACGGTTTCGCCTTTGTAAAAGTTCGAGCTATTGGCATTGTAAATGACAATATTTTTTATTTATGTGTTGGTTTTGAAAACAGATAAATTAATGGCATTGTCATTTAGAATGCCAATAGCTTAATCTCTCACAAATGGACGATGCCTTACACGTATTGTTTCAAAGCACTGTATTAAAGGTAGAAAGATAACAACACATTTCACGAGCACTTAGATACATTTGATATATTGAAATCGGTTGCTAACATTTCTAAGACAACACAAAATTTGTATTCACACAACTAACACACAATAGATCGTTTATAGTAATCAAATGGTACATATACTGAGAAAATGAGGGCCAATGGGCATTCCGCAGCAGCAAGTGGCCCGGAGGAGGGGCCACGTGTGGTGGGTCTTTGTAGGGGGGGGGGGGTGTTACTGTCTATTGTTCAGCACCCTCAATCCCATGGGACCTTAACCCCAAAGGTGAGGAATTTACATCAACTGCACCTTGGGGTGCCGCCTCCTTATGGTTTAAGAGTCTCCAGCCATGTTGTTTAGAGCACTACATAATATTCCCTGAAGTGGTAGATGAAAGCCTGGGGGGGGGAAGGGGCGGTGGGCAGGGGGGGGCACACTCCTCCCTTCTGGCCCTTGCCCCGAGGAGCTAACGAAGTAGCAAGGGCAGGGTCTCCCCCGGGAAAACGGACCAGGAGGGCAAAACCCCGTCCCGGAAAAGTGAGAAAATCGGAGGCCAGAAAGAGGACAACAGCAAGCGCCATTGGAAAGTGCCCACATCGCAGTGCCACTTAAAGGGGGGGGGGGGCGAGGGGAGGGGGTCTGGGGCAGCCTCTCTGCCTCCCCCCACGGAGCACAGCAAAGAATGCCGGGAAGTGACAGGGTACTACCAGCAGGGCCCCAGGTGCTATCAGTACTTCAATACCTAGCGCCTTGCCAAACAGCACTATACCGGGCCCTAGAAAGCCGCTCTGCCCCTGACCCACCCTGTCTATCCAGGTCATCTGACCCCACCCCGTGCAGACAGATGGTTTCATCCGGTGCTCCAGACTCGTGACTCCATAGTTCAGGCCCAGAAGCAGGGGTCAAAGGTTGCGGACAGTAAACACCCAGTTAGTCACACCGACCCCTCCACCCAGCCTTACCCAGGCTGAGGTCAGCTGTTCCTCTGCTGGTCTCAGCCGTCTATCACAGGATAGGTCCTACATAACCTATCATCCAGCACCAGCTTCCCCCCCCCCACTCAAGAAAAGAAAATAGACGCTTAGCAGGCTTGGAGTTGAGTTTGAAGCGCTATTAGGAGAGAGGGTGTGGCTAATGGCCAGACCTCCAGACTTTTCAACTGGAGAACCAGGTTCGAGTCTCGGCGCCCGCTCACCATCCTGTGATTGTGGCGGGCAAATCACTTCATCTCAACCTACCGGCCAAAAAACGCATGTGACCTAGTGCATGTAAAGCGCCCCAGTCCCTTATGGTGGAGCTCGCGCTATTTAAAATTGCAACAACAACAACAACAAAAAATACAACGAAAATAGAAGTGTCTGAAGTTTAGGCATAGGGTCTCCACACTCCTCAAGAGTATGCCAGGGTAAATCCGCGGATCGTGAGCGCTTGGACAGACACAGAGTGTCAAACAAAGCACAGCAGACACGACGCCTGTCGTGTCCTCATTAAACTCCGGATGTACCTTGGACAAACAGCCAGCCCAAACTATCACTGATCTTTTTGAGCATTGCAATTGGGTTTGTACAGCGTCTCCGACCACGGACGAGCCGTGTTTAATCCAATGGTTACCGATTACGGTTTGAAACTGGAATTCGTTTTTTTGTCCCCAACGGAATTATTCCAAGCATCCGTTCCAGTTTCTTTCTGATCGATAAGAGAGGGTGAGATAAGTCCCGGGGCCCCTGTGTGTTCCTATAAACGGATGATGAACTTAACAGATAGACGAGAGGAGGCCAGGTTCTGCTAAACTGCGTCAGTATGGTTCAAAAGAGGGTAGGTTGTGGGCAATGAAAGGGGATATTGACAATTTACAATAAGCACAACGAACGTGGCAGGCACGGACAGCGGGAGGGGGGCGGGAAAAGCACGGACAGCGGGAGGGGGGCGGGAAAGGCACGGACAGCGGGAGGGGGGCGGGAAAAGCACGGAGAGCGGGAGAGGCGGTGGGAAAGGCACGGACAGCGGGAGGTGGGCGGCGGGAACAGACAGCACTCACCTGGACCTGGACTTCCTCCGGCAGCGGTCGGCCGCAGAATGACCAAAAGAAACCTGGACGAACAAAAAAATTAAACCCCGCTAACCGCCGCACTGATGTGATAAAAGGGGCTGGATGAGAAAAAATCTCAGGAACGCCCACGAGTCGCCTCGCAGAATGACGGACGCCTCTCTCTTCCAATGGCTAGCCTCCATTTATGGAGCTAGCCAATGGAACAGAGAGGCGGGACTTTTGTCCATACTGGTAAACAAAAGTTTTCGCCTACGCGAAACGCTGCTTGCGCAGCTGTTCGCCAGGCGAAACCTAAAAAGGCTGTGGATAAACACAGGGGAATAATTGGAAGACATAGAAAGAGCTAAAAACTTCAAGATTCCAATTATGCTAATAATGCACACCCAGGGTGCTTGCCTCCACGATTTTCATAGTTGCCAAGTGTCCTGGGTCCATGTGTGACTAATTTGTCCAGTCCTGTTTTTTCTTAGAATTTTGGAACTTGTAGTCTTGGTTAACCCGGTATAGAACCAGGACTAACAGGTGCTACCTACCGGGCCAAAGCAATATTAGACACTTCATAGTAAAGTAAGCCTGCATGCAGAGCCGGCCTATGCTTAGGTAGTGCCCTGGGCGAAACTACATTTTGCATTCTCTCACTCGTTGTTAATTATCTGTGTGCTAAAAACTTTAAAGGGGGAAAATGACATGGGGGAGGATAAGGGACTCTATGAGAAGAAGACCAAAACAAATGAGGACACAGGGACCTTACTAAAAAGTATTAAAGCACACTTTTGTTTGGAGCTTTGTGAAGGGAAAATATGGAAGGGTATACTCAGATGTGAGTCCCTTGCTCATTGCACCATCAGGATTCAAACAAGCCGGGCCAAAGATGGCTGAAATGCCAGAAACCGGTCCCCGGAAGCTTGTTTCCTTCCGAGTATAAGAATTGGCTTGGTAGTTTGGTCTGCCCTGTTCCCATGATGCATTGGGCCAGGGTCAGACTAATTTGCATATAGCCAAGTTCTGAGCTGGGATGGTGCAGTGAGCTAAAAAACGGTGATGGATCAAGCCCTGATCTTTGGACTGGGTAAGAGTGGTCTGCTTAATTCAGATACTCTGTTCATCACCACCCCCTTTTCTGAATCATTTTTGTTCACCATAAGCGTGGAAGGGTATACTCAGATGTGAGTCCCTTGCTCATTGCACCATCAGGATTCAAACAAGCCGGGCCGAAGACGGCTGAAATGCCAGAAACCGGTCCCCGGAAGCTTGTTTCCTTCCCAGTATAAGAATTGGCTTGGTAGTTTGGTCTGCCCTGTTCCCATGATGCACTGGGCCAGGGTCAGACTAATTTGCATATAGCCAAGTTCTGAGCTGGGATGGTGCAGTGAGCTAAAAAACGGTGATGGATCAAGCCCTGATCTTTGGACTGGGTAAGAGTGGTCTGCTTAATTCAGACACTCTGTTTATCACCACCCCCTTTTCTGAATCATTTTTGTCCACCATAAGCGTGGAAGGGTATACTCAGATGTGAGTCCCTTGCTCATTGCACCATCAGGATTCAAGCAAGCCGGGCTGAAGACGGCTGAAATGCCAGAAACCGGTCCCCGGAAGCTTGTTTCCTTCCCAGTATAAGAATTGGCTTGGTAGTTTGGTCTGCCCTGTTCCCATGATGCACTGGGCCAGGGTCAGACTAATTTGCACATAGCCAAGTTCTGAGCTGGGATGGTGCAGTGAGCTAAAAAACGGTGATGGATCAAGCCCTGATCTTTGGACTGGGCAAGAGTGGTCTGCTTAATTCAGACACTCTGTTCATCACCACCCCCTTTTCTGAATCATTTTTGTCCACCATAAGCGTAGAAGGGTATACTCAGATGTGAGTCCCTTGCTCATTGCACCATCAGGATTCAAGCAAGCCGGGCCGAAGACGGCTGAAATGCCAGAAACCGGTCCCCGGAAGCTCGTTTCCTTCCCAGTATAAGAATTGGTTTGGTAGTTTGGTCTGCCCTGTTCCCATGATGCACTGGGCCAGGGTCAGACTAATTTGCATATAGCCAAGTTCTGAGCTGGGATAGTGCATTGAGCTAAAAAACGATGATGGATCAAGCCCTGATCTTTGGACTGGGTAAGAGTGGTCTGTTTAATTCAGACACTCTGTTCATCACCACCCCCTTTTCTGAATCATTTTTGTCCACCATAAGCGTGGAAGGGTATACTCAGATGTGAGTCCCTTGCTCATTGCACCATCAGGATTCAAGCAAGCCAGGCCGAAGACGGCTGAAATGCCAGAAACCGGTCCCCGGAAGCTCGTTTCCTTCCCAGTATAGGAATTGGCTTGGTAGTTTGGTCTGCCCTGTTCCCATGATGCACTGGGCCAGGGTCAGACTAATTTGCACATAGCCAAGTTCTGAGCTGGGATGGTGCAGTGAGCTAAAAAACGGTGATGGATCAAGCCCTGATCTTTGGACTGGGTAAGAGTGGTCTGCTTAATTCAGGCACTCTGTTCATCACCACCCCCTTTTCTGAATCATTTTTGTCCACCATAAGCGTGGAAGGGTATACTCAGATGTGAGTCCCTTGCTCATTGCACCATCAGGATTCAAGCAAGCCGGGCCGAAGACGGCTGAAATGCCAGAAACCGGTCCCCGGAAGCTTGTTTCCTTCCCAGTATAAGAATTGGCTTGGTAGTTTGGTCTGCCCTGTTCCCATGATGCACTGGGCCAGGGTCAGACTAATTTGCACATAGCCAAGTTCTGAGCTGGGATGGTGCCGTGAGCTAAAAAACGGTGATGGATCAAGCCCTGATCTTTAGACTGGGTAAGAGTGGTCTGCTTAATTCAGACACTCTGTTCATCATCACCCCCTTTTCTGAATCATTTTTGTCCACCATAAGCGTAGAAGGGTATACTCAGATGTGAGTCCCTTGCTCATTGCACCATCAGGATTCAAGCAAGCCGGGCCGAAGACGGCTGAAATGCCAGAAACCGGTCCCCGGAAGCTCGTTTCCTTCCCAGTATAAGAATTGGTTTGGTAGTTTGGTCTGCCCTGTTCCCATGATGCACTGGGCCAGGGTCAGACTAATTTGCATATAGCCAAGTTCTGAGCTGGGATAGTGCAGTGAGCTAAAAAACGATGATGGATCAAGCCCTGATCTTTGGACTGGGTAAGAGTGGTCTGCTTAATTCAGACACTCTGTTCATCACCACCCCCTTTTCTGAATCATTTTTGTCCACCATAAGCGTGGAAGGGTATACTCAGATGTGAGTGCCTTGCTCATTGCACCATCAGGATTCAAGCAAGCCGGGCCGAAGACGGCTGAAATGCTAGAAACCGGTCCCCGGAAGCTCGTTTCCTTCCCAGTATAAGAATTGGCTTGGTAGTTTGGTCTGCCCTGTTCCCATGATGCACTGGGCCAGGGTCAGACTAATTTGCATATAGCCAAGTTCTGAGCTGGGATGGTGCAGTGAGCTAAAAAACTGTGATGGATCAAGTCCTGATCTTTGGACTGGGTAAGAGTGGTCTGCTTAATTCAGACACTCTGTTCATCACCACCCCCTTTTCTGAATCATTTGTGTCCACCATAAGCATGGAAGGGTATACTCAGATGTGAGTCCCTTGCTCATTGCACCATTAGGACTCAAGCAAGCCGGGCCGAAGACGGCTGAAATGCCAGAAACCGGTCCCCGGAAGCTTGTTTCCTTCCCAGTATAAGAATTGGCTTGGTAGTTTGGTCTGCCCTGTTCCCATGATGCACTGGGCCAGGGTCAGACTAATTTGCATATAGCCAAATTCTGAGCTGGGATGGTGCAGTGAGCTAAAAAACTGTGATGGATCAAGCCCTGATCTTTGGACTGGGTAAGAGAGATCTGCTTAATTCAGACACTCTGTTCATCACCACCACCTTTTCTGAATCATTTTTGTCCACCATAAGCGTGGAAGGGTATACTCAGATGTGAGTCCCTTGCTCATTGCACCATCAGGATTCAAGCAAGCCGGGCTGAAGACGGCTGAAATGCCAGAAACCGGTCCCCGGAAGCTTGTTTCCTTCCCAGTATAAGAATTGGCTTGGTAGTTTGGTCTGCCCTGTTCCCATGATGCACTGGGCCAGGGTCAGACTAATTTGCACATAGCCAAGTTCTGAGCTGGGATGGTGCAGTGAGCTAAAAAACGGTGATGGATCAAGCCCTGATCTTTGGACTGGGTAAGAGTGGTCTGCTTAATTCAGGCACTCTGTTCATCACCACCCCCTTTTCTGAATCATTTTTGTCCACCATAAGCGTGGAAGGGTATACTCAGATGTGAGTCCCTTGCTCATTGCACCATCAGGATTCAAGCAAGCCGGGCGGAAGACGGCTGAAATGCCAGAAACCGGTCCCCGGAAGCTTGTTTCCTTCCCAGTATAAGAATTGGCTTGGTAGTTTGGTCTGCCCTGTTCCCATGATGCACTGGGCCAGGGTCAGACTAATTTGCACATAGCCAAGTTCTGAGCTGGGATGGTGCAGTGAGCTAAAAAACGGTGATGGATCAAGCCCTGATCTTTGGACTGGGTAAGAGTGGTCTGCTTAATTCAGACACTCTGTTCATCACCACCCCCTTTTCTGAATCATTTTTGTCCACCATAAGCGTAGAAGGGTATACTCAGATGTGAGTCCCTTGCTCATTGCACCATCAGGATTCAAGCAAGCCGGGCCGAAGACGGCTGAAATGCCAGAAACCGGTCCCCGGAAGCTCGTTTCCTTCCCAGTATAAGAATTGGTTTGGTAGTTTGGTCTGTCCTGTTCCCATGATGCACTGGGCCAGGGTCAGACTAATTTGCATATAGCCAAGTTCTGAGCTGGGATAGTGCATTGAGCTAAAAAACGATGATGGATCAAGCCCTGATCTTTGGACTGGGTAAGAGTGGTCTGCTTAATTCAGGCACTCTGTTCATCACCACCCCCTTTTCTGAATCATTTTTGTCCACCATAAGCGTGGAAGGGTATACTCAGATGTGAGTCCCTTGCTCATTGCACCATCAGGATTCAAGCAAGCCGGGCCGAAGACGGCTGAAATGCCAGAAACCGGTCCCCGGAAGCTTGTTTCCTTCCCAGTATAAGAATTGGCTTGGTAGTTTGGTCTGCCCTGTTCCCATGATGCACTGGGCCAGGGTCAGACTAATTTGCACATAGCCAAGTTCTGAGCTGGGATGGTGCCGTGAGCTAAAAAACGGTGATGGATCAAGCCCTGATCTTTGGACTGGGTAAGAGTGGTCTGCTTAATTCAGACACTCTGTTCATCATCACCCCCTTTTCTGAATCATTTTTGTCCACCATAAGCGTAGAAGGGTATACTCAGATGTGAGTCCCTTGCTCATTGCACCATCAGGATTCAAGCAAGCCGGGCCGAAGACGGCTGAAATGCCAGAAACCGGTCCCCGGAAGCTCGTTTCCTTCCCAGTATAAGAATTGGTTTGGTAGTTTGGTCTGCCCTGTTCCCATGATGCACTGGGCCAGGGTCAGACTAATTTGCATATAGCCAAGTTCTGAGCTGGGATAGTGCAGTGAGCTAAAAAACGATGATGGATCAAGCCCTGATCTTTGGACTGGGTAAGAGTGGTCTGCTTAATTCAGACACTCTGTTCATCACCACCCCCTTTTCTGAATCATTTTTGTCCACCATAAGCGTGGAAGGGTATACTCAGATGTGAGTGCCTTGCTCATTGCACCATCAGGATTCAAGCAAGCCGGGCCGAAGACGGCTGAAATGCTAGAAACCGGTCCCCGGAAGCTCGTTTCCTTCCCAGTATAAGAATTGGCTTGGTAGTTTGGTCTGCCCTGTTCCCATGATGCACTGGGCCAGGGTCAGACTAATTTGCATATAGCCAAGTTCTGAGCTGGGATGGTGCAGTGAGCTAAAAAACTGTGATGGATCAAGTCCTGATCTTTGGACTGGGTAAGAGTGGTCTGCTTAATTCAGACACTCTGTTCATCACCACCCCCTTTTCTGAATCATTTGTGTCCACCATAAGCATGGAAGGGTATACTCAGATGTGAGTCCCTTGCTCATTGCACCATTAGGACTCAAGCAAGCCGGGCCGAAGACGGCTGAAATGCCAGAAACCGGTCCCCGGAAGCTTGTTTCCTTCCCAGTATAAGAATTGGCTTGGTAGTTTGGTCTGCCCTGTTCCCATGATGCACTGGGCCAGGGTCAGACTAATTTGCATATAGCCAAGTTCTGAGCTGGGATGGTGCAGTGAGCTAAAAAACGGTGATGGATCAAGCCCTGATCTTTGGACCGGGTAAGAGTGGTCTTCTTAATTCAGACACTTTGTTCATCACCACCCCCTTTTCTGAATCATTTGTGTCCACCATAAGCGTGGAAGGGTATACTCAGATGTGAGTCCCTTGCTCATTGCACTATCAGGACTCAAGCAAGCTGGGCCGAAGACGGCTGAAATGCCAGAAACCGGTCCCCGGAAGCTTGTTTCCTTCCCAGTATAAGAATTGGCTTGGTAGTTTGGTCTGCCCTGTTCCCATGATGCACTGGGCCAGGGTCAGACTAATTTGCATATAGCCAAATTCTGAGCTGGGATGGTGCAGTGAGCTAAAAAACGGTGATGGATCAAGCCCTGATCTTTGGACTGGGTAAGAGAGATCTGCTTAATTCAGACACTCTGTTCATCACCACCACCTTTTCTGAATCATTTTTGTCCACCATAAGCGTGGAAGGGTATACTCAGATGTGAGTCCCTTGCTCATTGCACCATCAGGATTCAAGCAAGCCGGGCTGAAGACGGCTGAAATGCCAGAAACCGGTCCCCGGAAGCTTGTTTCCATCCCAGTATAAGAATTGGCTTGGTAGTTTGGTCTGCCCTGTTCCCATGATGCACTGGGCCAGGGTCAGACTAATTTGCATATAGCCAAGTTCTGAGCTGGGATGGTGCAGTGAGCTAAAAAACTGTGATGGATCAAGCCCTGATCTTTGGACTGGGTAAGAGTGGTCTGCTTAATTCAGACACTCTGTTCATCACCACCCCCTTTTCTGAATCATTTTTGTCCACCATAAGCGTGGAAGGGTATACTCAGATGTGAGTCCCTTGCTCATTGCACCATCAGGATTCAAGAAAGCCGGGGCCGAAGACGGCTGAAATATCAGAAACCGGTCCCCGGAAGCTTGTTTCCTTCCCAGTATAAGAATTGGTTTGGTAGTTTGGTCTGCCCTGTTCCCATGATGCACTGGGCTAGGGTCAGACTAATTTGCATATATCCAAGTTCTGAGCTGGGATGGTGCAGTGAGCTAAAAAATGGTAATGGATCAAGCCCTGATCTTTGGACTGGGTAAGAGTGGTCTGCTTAATTCAGACACTCTGTTCATCACCACCCCCTTTTCTGAATCATTTTTGTCCACCATAAGTGTGGAAGGGTATACTCAGATGTGAGTCCCTTGCTCATTGCACCATCAGGATTCAAGCAAGCCGGGCCGAAGACGGCTGAAATGCCAGAAACCGGTCCCCGGAAGCTTGTTTCCTTCCCAGTATAAGAATTGGCTTGGTAGTTTGGTCTGCCCTGTTCCCATGATGCACTGGGCCAGGGTCAGACTAATTTGCATATAGCCAAGTTCTGAGCTGGGATGGTGCAGTGAGCTAAAAAACGGTGATGGATCAAGCCCTGATCTTTGGACTGGGTAAGAGTGGTCTGCTTAATTCAGACACACACTCTGTTCATCACCACCCCCTTTTCTGAATCATTTTTGTCCACCATAAGCGTGGAAGGGTATACTCAGATGTGAGTCCTTTGCTCATTGCACCATCAGGATTCAAGCAAGCCGGGCCGAAGACGGCTGAAATGCCAGAAACCGGTCCCCGGAAGCTTGTTTCCTTCCCAGTATAAGAATTGGCTTGGTAGTTTGGTCTGCCCTGTTCCCATGATGCACTGGGCCAGGGTCAGACTAATTTGCACATAGTTAAGTTCTGAGCTGGGATGGTGCAGTGAGCTAAAAAACGGTGATGGATCAAGCCCTGATCTTTGGACTGGGTAAGAGTGGTCTGCTTAATTCAGACACTCTGTTCATCACCACCCCCTTTTCTGAATCATTTTTGTCCACCATAAGTGTGGAAGGGTATACTCAGATGTGAGTCCCTTGCTCATTGCACCATCAGGATTCAAGCAAGCTGGGCCGAAGACGGCTGAAATGCCAGAAACCGGTCCCCGGAAGCTTGTTTCCTTCCCAGTATAAGAATTGGCTTGGTAGTTTGGTCTGCCCTGTTCCCATGATGCACTGGGCCAGGGTCAGACTAATTTGCATATAGCCAATTTCTGAGATGGGATGGTGCAGTGAGCTAAAAAACGGTGATGGATCAAGCCCTGATCTTTGGACTGGGTAAGAGAGATCTGCTTAATTCAGACACTCTGTTCATCACCACCCCCTTTTCTGAATCATTTTGGTCCACCATAAGCGTGGAAGGGTATACTCAGATGTGAGTCCCTTGCTCATTGCACCATCAGGATTCAAGCAAGCCGGGCCGAAGACGGCTGAAATGCCAGAAACCGGTCCCCGGAAGCTTGTTTCCTTCCCAGTATAAGAATTGGCTTGGTAGTTTGGTCTGCCCTGTTCCCATGATGCACTGGGCCAGGGTCAGACTAATTTGCATATAGCCAAGTTCTGAGCTGGGATGGTGCAGTGAGCTAAAAAACGGTGATGGATCAAGCCCTGATCTTTGGACTGGGTAAGAGTGGTCTGCTTAATTCAGACACTCTGTTCATCACCACCCCCTTTTCTGAATCATTTTTGCCCACCATAAGCATGGAAGGGTATACTCAGATGTGAGTCCCTTGCTCATTGCACCATCAGGATTCAAGCAAGCTGGGCCGAACACGGCTGAAATGCCAGAAACCGGTCCCCGGAAGCTTGTTTCCTTCCCAGTATAAGAATTGGCTTGGTAGTTTGGTCTGCCCTCTTCCCATGATGCACTGGGCCAGGGTCAGACTAATTTGCATATAGCCAAGTTCTGAGCTGGGATGGTGCAGTGAGCTAAAAAAACGGTGATGGATCAAGCCCTGATCTTTGGACTGGGTAAGAGAGATCTGCTTAATTCAGACACTCTGTTCATCACCACCCCCTTTTCTGAATCATTTTTGTCCACCATAAGCGTGGAAGGATATACTCAGATGTGAGTCCCTTGCTCACTGCACCATCAGGATTCAAGCAAGCCGGGCTGAAGACGGCTGAAATGCCAGAAACCGGTCCCCGGAAGCTTGTTTCCTTCCAAGTATAAGAATTGGCTTGGTAGTTTGGTCTGCCCTGTTCACATGATGCACTGGGCCAGGGTCAGACTAATTTGCATATAGCCAAGTTCTGAGCTGGGATGGTGCAGTGAGCTAAAAAACTGTGATGGATCAAGCCCTGATCTTTGGACTGGGTAAGAGTGGTCTACTTAATTCAGACACTCTGTTCATCACCACCCCCTTTTCTGAATCATTTTTGTCCACCATAAGCGTGGAAGGGTATACTCAGATGTGAGTCCCTTGCTCATTGCACCATCAGGATTCAAGCAAGCCGGGCCGAAGACAGCTGAAATATCAGAAACCGGTCCCCGGAAGCTTGTTTCCTTCCCAGTATAAGAATTGGTTTGGTAGTTTGGTCTGCCCTGTTCCCATGATGCACTGGGCTAGGGTCAGACTAATTTGCATATAGCCAAGTTCTGAGCTGGGATGGTGCATGTGAGCTAAAAAACGGTGATGGATCAAGCCCTGATCTTTGGACTGGGTAAGAGTGGTCTGCTTAATTCAGACACTCTGTTCATCACCACCCCCTTTTCTGAATCATTTTTGTCCACCATAAGTGTGGAAGGGTATACTCAGATGTGAGTCCCTTGCTCATTGCACCATCAGGATTCAAGCAAGCCGGGCCGAAGACGGCTGAAATGCCAGAAACCGGTCCCCGGAAGCTTGTTTCCTTCCCAGTATAAGAATTGGCTTGGTAGTTTGGTCTGCCCTGTTCCCATGATGCACTGGGCCAGGGTCAGACTAATTTGCATATAGCCAAGTTCTGAGCTGGGATGGTGCAGTGAGCTAAAAAACTGTGATGGATCAAGCCCTGATCTTGGACTGGGTAAGAGTGGTCTACTTAATTCAGACACTCTGTTCATCACCACCCCCTTTTCTGAATCATTTTTGTCCACCATAAGCGTGGAAGGGTATACTCAGATGTGAGTCCCTTGCTCATTGCACCATCAGGATTCAAGCAAGCCGGGCCGAAGACGGCTGAAATGCCAGAAACCGGTCCCCGGAACCTTGTTTACTTCCCAGTATAAGAATTGGTTTGGTAGTTTGGTCTGCCCTGTTCCCATGATGCACTGGGACAGGGTCAGACTAATTTGCATATAGCCAAGTTCTGAGCTGGGATGGTGCAGTGAGCTAAAAAACGGTGATGGATCAAGCCCTGATCTTTGGACTGGGTAAGAGAGATCTGCTTAATTCAGACACTCTGTTCATCACCACCCCCTTTTCTGAATCATTTTTGTCCACCATAAGCGTGGAAGGATATACTCAGATGTGAGTCCCTTGCTCACTGCACCATCAGGATTCAAGCAAGCCGGGCTGAAGACGGCTGAAATGCCAGAAACCGGTCCCCGGAAGCTTGTTTCCTTCCCAGTATAAGAATTGGCTTGGTAGTTTGGTCTGCCCTGTTCCCATGATGCACTGGGCCAGGGTCAGACTAATTTGCATATAGCCAAGTTCTGAGCTGGGATGGTGCAGTGAGCTAAAAAACTGTGATGGATCAAGCCCTGATCTTGGACTGGGTAAGAGTGGTCTACTTAATTCAGACACTCTGTTCATCACCACCCCCTTTTCTGAATCATTTTTGTCCACCATAAGCGTGGAAGGGTATACTCAGATGTGAGTCCCTTGCTCATTGCACCATCAGGATTCAAGCAAGCCGGGCTGAAGACGGCTGAAATGCCAGAAACCGGTCCCCGGAAGCTTGTTTCCTTCCCAGTATAAGAATTGGCTTGGTAGTTTGGTCTGCCCTGTTCCCATGATGCACTGGGCCAGGGTCAGACTAATTTGCATATAGCCAAGTTCTGAGCTGGGATGGTGCAGTGAGCTAAAAAACGGTGATGGATCAAGCCCTGATCTTTGGACTGGGTAAGAGTGGTCTGCTTAATTCAGACACACACTCTGTTCATCACCACCCCCTTTTCTGAATCATTTTTGTCCACCATAAGCGTGGAAGGGTATACTCAGATGTGAGTCCCTTGCTCATTGCACCATCAGGATTCAAGCAAGCCGGGCCGAAGACGGCTGAAATGCCAGAAACCGGTCCCCGGAAGCTTGTTTCCTTCCCAGTATAAGAATTGGTTCGGTAGTTTGGTCTGCCCTGTTCCCATGATGCACTGGGCCAGGGTCAGACTAATTTGCATATAGCCAAGTTCTGAGCTGGGATGGTGCAGTGAGCTAAAAAACGGTGATGGATCAAGCCCTGATCTTTGGACTGGGTAAGAGTGGTCTGCTTAATTCAGACACTCTGTTCATCACCACCCCCTTTTCTGAATCATTTTTGTCCACCATAAGCGTGGCAGGGTATACTCAGATGTGAGTCCTTTGCTCATTGCACCATCAGGATTCAAGCAAGCCGGGCCGAAGACGGCTGAAATGCCAGAAACCGGTCCCCGGAAGCTTGTTTCCTTCCCAGTATAAGAATTGGCTTGGTAGTTTGGTCTGCCCTGTTCCCATGATGCACTGGGCCAGGGTCAGACTAATTTGCACATAGCCAAGTTCTGAGCTGGGATGGTGCAGTGAGCTAAAAAACGGTGATGGATCAAGCCCTGATCTTTGGACTGGGTAAGAGTGGTCTGCTTAATTCAGACACTCTGTTCATCACCACCCCCTTTTCTGAATCATTTTTGTCCACCATAAGCGTGGAAGGGTATACTCAGATGTGAGTCCCTTGCTCATTGCACCATCAGGATTCGAACAAGCTGGGCCGAAGACGGCTGAAATGCCAGAAACCGGTCCCCGGAAGCTTGTTTCCTTCCCAGTATAAGAATTGGCTTGGTAGTTTGGTCTGCCCTGTTCCCATGATGCACTGGGCCAGGGTCAGACTAATTTGCATATAGCCAAGTTCTGAGCTGGGATGGTGCAGTGAGCTAAAAAACGGTGATGGATCAAGCCCTGATCTTTGGACTGGGTAAGAGAGATCTGCTTAATTCAGACACTCTGTTCATCACCACCCCCTTTTCTGAATCATTTTGGTCCACCATAAGCGTGGAAGGGTATACTCAGATGTGAGTCCCTTGCTCATTGCACCATCTGGATTCAAGCAAGCCGGGCTGAAGACGGCTGAAATGCCAGAAACCGGTCCCCGGAAGCTTGTTTCCTTCCCAGTATAAGAATTGGCTTGGTAGTTTGGTCTGCCCTGTTCCCATGATGCACTGGGCGAGGGTCAGACTAATTTGCATATAGCCAAGTTCTGAGCTGGGATGGTGCAGTGAGCTAAAAAACTGTGATGGATCAAGCCCAGATCTTTGGACTGGGTAAGAGTGGTCTGCTTAATTCAGACACTCTGTTCATCACCACCCCCTTTTCTGAATCATTTTTGTCCACCATAAGCGTGGAAGGGTATACTCAGATGTGAGTCCCTTGCTCATTGCACCATCAGGATTCAAGCAAGCCGGGCCGAAGACGGCTGAAATGTCAGCAACCGGTCCCCGGAAGCTTGTTTCCTTCCCAGGATAAGAATTGGTTTGGTAGTTTGGTCTGCCCTGTTCCCGTGATGCACTGGGCTAGGGTTAGACTAATTTGCATATAGCCAAGTTCTGAGCTGGGATGGTGCAGTGAGCTAAAAAACGGTGATGGATCAAGCCCTGATCTTTGGACTGGGTAAGAGTGGTCTGCTTAATTCAGACACTCTGTTCATCACCACCCCCTTTTCTGAATCATTTTTGTCCACCATAAGTGTGGAAGGGTATACTCAGATGTGAGTCCCTTGCTCATTGCACCATCAGGATTCAAGCAAGCCAGGCCGAAGACGGCTGAAATGCCAGAAACTGGTCCCCGGAAGATTGTTTCCTTCCCAGTATAAGAATTGGCTTGGTAGTTTGGTCTGCCCTGTTCCCATGATGCACTGGGCCAGGGTCAGACTAATTTGCATATAGCCAAGTTCTGAGCTGGGATGGTGCAGTGAGCTAAAAAACGGTGATGGATCAAGCCCTGATCTTTGGACTGGGTAAGAGTGGTCTGCTTAATTCAGACACTCTGTTCATCACCACCCCCTTTTCTGAATCATTTTTGTCCACCATAAGTGTGGAAGGGTATACTCAGATGTGAGTCCCTTGCTCATTGCACCATCAGGGTTCAAGCAAGCCGGGCCGAAGACGGCTGAAATGCCAGAAACCGGTCCCCGGAAGCTTGTTTCCTTCCCAGTATAAGAATTGGCTTGGTAGTTTGGTCTGCCCTGTTCCCATGATGCACTGGGCCAGGGTCAGACTAATTTGCATATAGCCAAGTTCTGAGCTGGGATGGTGCAGTGAGCTAAAAAACGGTGATGGATCAAGCCCTGATCTTTGGACTAGGTAAGAGTGGTCTGCTTAATTCAGACACTCTGTTCATCACCACCCCCTTTTCTGAATCATTTTTGTCCACCATAAGCGTGGAAGGCTATACTCAGATGTGAGTCCCTTGCTCATTGCACCATCAGGATTCAAGCAAGCTGGGCTGAAGACGGCTGAAATGCCAAAAACCGGTCCCCGGAAGCTTGTTTCCTTCCCAGTATAAGAATTGGCTTGGTAGTTTGGTCTGCCCTGTTCCCATGATGCACTGGGCTTAGGTTAGACTAATTTGCATATAGCCAAGTTCTGAGCTGGGATGGTGCAGTGAGCTAAAAAACGGTGATGGATCAAGCCCTGATCTTTGGACTGGGTAAGAGTGGTCTGCTTAATTCAGACACTTTGTTCATCACCACCCCCTTTTCTGAATCATTTTTGTCCACCATAAGTGTGGAAGGGTATACTCAGATGTGAGTCCCTTGCTCATTGCACCATCAGGATTCAAGCAAGCCGGGCCGAAGACGGCTGAAATGCCAGAAACCGGTCCCCGGAAGCTTGTTTCCTTCCCAGTATAAGAATTGGCTTGGTAGTTTGGTCTGCCCTGTTCCCATGATGCACTGGGCCAGGGTCAGACTAATTTGCATATAGCCAAGTTCTGAGCTGGGATGGTGCAGTGAGCTAAAAAACGGTGATGGATCAAGCCCTGATCTTTGGACTAGGTAAGAGTGGTCTGCTTAATTCAGACACTCTGTTCATCACCACCCCCTTTTCTGAATCATTTTTGTCCACCATAAGCGTGGAAGGGTATACTCAGATGTGAGTCCCTTGCTCATTGCACCATCAGGATTCAAGCAAGCTGGGCTGAAGACGGCTGAAATGCCAGAAACCGGTCCCCGGAAGCTTGTTTCCTTCCCAGTATAAGAATTGGCTTGGTAGTTTGGTCTGCCCTGTTCCCATGATGCACTGGGCCAGGGTCAGACTAATTTGCATATAGCCAAGTTCTGAGCTGGGATGGTGCAGTGAGCTAAAAAACGGTGATGGATCAAGCCCTGATCTTTGGACTGGGTAAGAGTGGTCTGCTTATTCAGACACACACTCTGTTCATCACCACCCCCTTTTCTGAATCATTTTTGTCCACCATAAGCGTGGAAGGGTATACTCAGATGTGAGTCCCTTGCTCATTGCACCATCAGGATTCAAGCAAGCCGGGCCGAAGTCGGCTGAAATGCCAGAAACCGGTCCCCGGAAGCTTGTTTCCTTCCCAGTATAAGAATTGGTTTGGTAGTTTGGTCTGCCCTGTTCCCATGATGCACTGGGCCAGGGTCAGAATAATTTGCATATAGCCAAGTTCTGAGCTGGGATGGTGCAGTGAGCTAAAAAACGGTGATGGATCAAGCCCTGATCTTTGGACTGGGTAAGAGTGGTCTGCTTAATTCAGACACTCTGTTCATCACCACCCCCTTTTCTGAATCATTTTTGTCCACCATAAGCGTGGAAGGGTATACTCAGATGTGAGTCCTTTGCTCATTGCACCATCAGGATTCAAGCAAGCCGGGCCGAAGACGGCTGAAATGCCAGAAACCGGTCCCCGGAAGCTTGTTTCCTTTCCAGTATAAGAATTGGCTTGGTAGTTTGGTCTGCCCTGTTCCCATGATGCACTGGGCCAGGGTCAGACTAATTTGCACATAGCCAAGTTCTGAGCTGGGATGGTGCAGTGAGCTAAAAAACTGTGATGGATCAAGCCCTGATCTTTGGACTGGGTAAGAGTGGTCTACTTAATTCAGACACTCTGTTCATCACCACCCCCTTTTCTGAATCATTTTTGTCCACCATAAGCGTGGAAGGGTATACTCAGATGTGAGTCCCTTGCTCATTGCACCATCAGGATTCAAGCAAGCCGGGCCGAAGACAGCTGAAATATCAGAAACCGGTCCCCGGAAGCTTGTTTCCTTCCCAGTATAAGAATTGGTTTGGTAGTTTGGTCTGCCCTGTTCCCATGATGCACTGGGCTAGGGTCAGACTAATTTGCATATAGCCAAGTTCTGAGCTGGGATGGTGCAGTGAGCTAAAAAACGGTGATGGATCAAGCCCTGATCTTTGGACTGGGTAAGAGTGGTCTGCTTAATTCAGACACTCTGTTCATCACCACCCCCTTTTCTGAATCATTTTTGTCCACCATAAGTGTGGAAGGGTATACTCAGATGTGAGTCCCTTGCTCATTGCACCATCAGGGTTCAAGCAAGCCGGGCCGAAGACGGCTGAAATGCCAGAAACCGGTCCCCGGAAGCTTGTTTCCTTCCCAGTATAAGAATTGGCTTGGTAGTTTGGTCTGCCCTGTTCCCATGATGCACTGGGCCAGGGTCAGACTAATTTGCATATAGCCAAGTTCTGAGCTGGGATGGTGCAGTGAGCTAAAAAACGGTGATGGATCAAGCCCTGATCTTTGGACTAGGTAAGAGTGGTCTGCTTAATTCAGACACTCTGTTCATCACCACCCCCTTTTCTGAATCATTTTTGTCCACCATAAGCGTGGAAGGCTATACTCAGATGTGAGTCCCTTGCTCATTGCACCATCAGGATTCAAGCAAGCTGGGCTGAAGACGGCTGAAATGCCAAAAACCGGTCCCCGGAAGCTTGTTTCCTTCCCAGTATAAGAATTGGCTTGGTAGTTTGGTCTGCCCTGTTCCCATGATGCACTGGGCCAGGGTCAGACTAATTTGCATATAGCCAAGTTCTGAGCTGGGATGGTGCAGTGAGCTAAAAAACGGTGATGGATCAAGCCCTGATCTTTGGACTGGGTAAGAGTGGTCTGCTTAATTCAGACACACACTCTGTTCATCACCACCCCCTTTTCTGAATCATTTTTGTCCACCATAAGCGTGGAAGGGTATACTCAGATGTGAGTCCCTTGCTCATTGCACCATCAGGATTCAAGCAAGCTGGGCTGAAGACGGCTGAAATGCCACAAACCGGTCCCCGGAAGCTTGTTTCCTTCCCAGTATAAGAATTGGTTTGGTAGTTTGGTCTGCCCTGTTCCCATGATGCACTGGGCCAGGGTCAGACTAATTTGCATATAGCCAAGTTCTGAGCTGGGATGGTGCAGTGAGCTAAAAAACGGTGATGGATCAAGCCCTGATCTTTGGACTGGGTAAGAGTGGTCTGCTTAATTCAGACACTCTGTTCATTACCACCCCCTTTTCTGAATCATTTTTGTCCACCATAAGCGTGGAAGGGTATACTCAGATGTGAGTCCTTTGCTCATTGCACCATCAGGATTCAAGCAAGCCGGGCCGAAGACGGCTGAAATGCCAGAAACCGGTCCCCGGAAGCTTGTTTCCTTTCCAGTATAAGAATTGGCTTGGTAGTTTGGTCTGCCCTGTTCCCATGATGCACTGGGCCAGGGTCAGACTAATTTGCACATAGCCAAGTTCTGAGCTGGGATGGTGCAGTGAGCTAAAAAACTGTGATGGATCAAGCCCTGATCTTTGGACTGGGTAAGAGTGGTCTACTTAATTCAGACACTCTGTTCATCACCACCCCCTTTTCTGAATCATTTTTGTCCACCATAAGCGTGGAAGGGTATACTCAGATGTGAGTCCCTTGCTCATTGCACCATCAGGATTCAAGCAAGCCGGGCCGAAGACAGCTGAAATATCAGAAACCGGTCCCCGGAAGCTTGTTTCCTTCCCAGTATAAGAATTGGTTTGGTAGTTTGGTCTGCCCTGTTCCCATGATGCACTGGGCTAGGGTCAGACTAATTTGCACATAGCCAAGTTCTGAGCTGGGATGGTGCAGTGAGCTAAAAAACTGTGATGGATCAAGCCCTGATCTTTGGACTGGGTAAGAGTGGTCTACTTAATTCAGACACTCTGTTCATCACCACCCCCTTTTCTGAATCATTTTTGTCCACCATAAGTGTGGAAGGGTATACTCAGATGTGAGTCCCTTGCTCATTGCACCATCAGGGTTCAAGCAAGCCGGGCCGAAGACGGCTGAAATGCCAGAAACCGGTCCCCGGAAGCTTGTTTCCTTCCCAGTATAAGAATTGGCTTGGTAGTTTGGTCTGCCCTGTTCCCATGATGCACTGGGCCAGGGTCAGACTAATTTGCATATAGCCAAGTTCTGAGCTGGGATGGTGCAGTGAGCTAAAAAACGGTGATGGATCAAGCCCTGATCTTTGGACTAGGTAAGAGTGGTCTGCTTAATTCAGACACTCTGTTCATCACCACCCCCTTTTCTGAATCATTTTTGTCCACCATAAGCGTGGAAGGCTATACTCAGATGTGAGTCCCTTGCTCATTGCACCATCAGGATTCAAGCAAGCTGGGCTGAAGACGGCTGAAATGCCAAAAACCGGTCCCCGGAAGCTTGTTTCCTTCCCAGTATAAGAATTGGCTTGGTAGTTTGGTCTGCCCTGTTCCCATGATGCACTGGGCCAGGGTCAGACTAATTTGCATATAGCCAAGTTCTGAGCTGGGATGGTGCAGTGAGCTAAAAAACGGTGATGGATCAAGCCCTGATCTTTGGACTGGGTAAGAGTGGTCTGCTTAATTCAGACACACACTCTGTTCATCACCACCCCCTTTTCTGAATCATTTTTGTCCACCATAAGCGTGGAAGGGTATACTCAGATGTGAGTCCCTTGCTCATTGCACCATCAGGATTCAAGCAAGCTGGGCTGAAGACGGCTGAAATGCCACAAACCGGTCCCCGGAAGCTTGTTTCCTTCCCAGTATAAGAATTGGTTTGGTAGTTTGGTCTGCCCTGTTCCCATGATGCACTGGGCCAGGGTCAGACTAATTTGCATATAGCCAAGTTCTGAGCTGGGATGGTGCAGTGAGCTAAAAAACGGTGATGGATCAAGCCCTGATCTTTGGACTGGGTAAGAGTGGTCTGCTTAATTCAGACACTCTGTTCATCACCACCCCCTTTTCTGAATCATTTTTGTCCACCATAAGCGTGGAAGGGTATACTCAGATGTGAGTCCTTTGCTCATTGCACCATCAGGATTCAAGCAAGCCGGGCCGAAGACGGCTGAAATGCCAGAAACCGGTCCCCGGAAGCTTGTTTCCTTTCCAGTATAAGAATTGGCTTGGTAGTTTGGTCTGCCCTGTTCCCATGATGCACTGGGCCAGGGTCAGACTAATTTGCACATAGCCAAGTTCTGAGCTGGGATGGTGCAGTGAGCTAAAAAACTGTGATGGATCAAGCCCTGATCTTTGGACTGGGTAAGAGTGGTCTACTTAATTCAGACACTCTGTTCATCACCACCCCCTTTTCTGAATCATTTTTGTCCACCATAAGCGTGGAAGGGTATACTCAGATGTGAGTCCCTTGCTCATTGCACCATCAGGATTCAAGCAAGCCGGGCCGAAGACAGCTGAAATATCAGAAACCGGTCCCCGGAAGCTTGTTTCCTTCCCAGTATAAGAATTGGTTTGGTAGTTTGGTCTGCCCTGTTCCCATGATGCACTGGGCTAGGGTCAGACTAATTTGCATATAGCCAAGTTCTGAGCTGGGATGGTGCAGTGAGCTAAAAAACGGTGATGGATCAAGCCCTGATCTTTGGACTGGGTAAGAGTGGTCTGCTTAATTCAGACACACACTCTGTTCATCACCACCCCCTTTTCTGAATCATTTTTGTCCACCATAAGCGTGGAAGGGTATACTCAGATGTGAGTCCCTTGCTCATTGCACCATCAGGATTCAAGCAAGCTGGGCTGAAGACGGCTGAAATGCCACAAACCGGTCCCCGGAAGCTTGTTTCCTTCCCAGTATAAGAATTGGTTTGGTAGTTTGGTCTGCCCTGTTCCCATGATGCACTGGGCCAGGGTCAGACTAATTTGCATATAGCCAAGTTCTGAGCTGGGATGGTGCAGTGAGCTAAAAAACGGTGATGGATCAAGCCCTGATCTTTGGACTGGGTAAGAGTGGTCTGCTTAATTCAGACACTCTGTTCATCACCACCCCCTTTTCTGAATCATTTTTGTCCACCATAAGCGTGGAAGGGTATACTCAGATGTGAGTCCTTTGCTCATTGCACCATCAGGATTCAAGCAAGCCGGGCCGAAGACGGCTGAAATGCCAGAAACCGGTCCCCGGAAGCTTGTTTCCTTTCCAGTATAAGAATTGGCTTGGTAGTTTGGTCTGCCCTGTTCCCATGATGCACTGGGCCAGGGTCAGACTAATTTGCACATAGCCAAGTTCTGAGCTGGGATGGTGCAGTGAGCTAAAAAACTGTGATGGATCAAGCCCTGATCTTTGGACTGGGTAAGAGTGGTCTACTTAATTCAGACACTCTGTTCATCACCACCCCCTTTTCTGAATCATTTTTGTCCACCATAAGCGTGGAAGGGTATACTCAGATGTGAGTCCCTTGCTCATTGCACCATCAGGATTCAAGCAAGCCGGGCCGAAGACAGCTGAAATATCAGAAACCGGTCCCCGGAAGCTTGTTTCCTTCCCAGTATAAGAATTGGTTTGGTAGTTTGGTCTGCCCTGTTCCCATGATGCACTGGGCTAGGGTCAGACTAATTTGCATATAGCCAAGTTCTGAGCTGGGATGGTGCAGTGAGCTAAAAAACGGTGATGGATCAAGCCCTGATCTTTGGACTGGGTAAGAGTGGTCTGCTTAATTCAGACACTCTGTTCATCACCACCCCCTTTTCTGAATCATTTTTGTCCACCATAAGTGTGGAAGGGTATACTCAGATGTGAGTCCCTTGCTCATTGCACCATCAGGGTTCAAGCAAGCCGGGCCGAAGACGGCTGAAATGCCAGAAACCGGTCCCCGGAAGCTTGTTTCCTTCCCAGTATAAGAATTGGCTTGGTAGTTTGGTCTGCCCTGTTCCCATGATGCACTGGGCCAGGGTCAGACTAATTTGCATATAGCCAAGTTCTGAGCTGGGATGGTGCAGTGAGCTAAAAAACGGTGATGGATCAAGCCCTGATCTTTGGACTAGGTAAGAGTGGTCTGCTTAATTCAGACACTCTGTTCATCACCACCCCCTTTTCTGAATCATTTTTGTCCACCATAAGCGTGGAAGGCTATACTCAGATGTGAGTCCCTTGCTCATTGCACCATCAGGATTCAAGCAAGCTGGGCTGAAGACGGCTGAAATGCCAAAAACCGGTCCCCGGAAGCTTGTTTCCTTCCCAGTATAAGAATTGGCTTGGTAGTTTGGTCTGCCCTGTTCCCATGATGCACTGGGCCAGGGTCAGACTACTTTGCATATAGCCAAGTTCTGAGCTGGGATGGTGCAGTGAGCTAAAAAACGGTGATGGATCAAGCCCTGATCTTTGGACTGGGTAAGAGTGGTCTGCTTAATTCAGACACACACTCTGTTCATCACCACCCCCTTTTCTGAATCATTTTTGTCCACCATAAGCGTGGAAGGGTATACTCAGATGTGAGTCCCTTGCTCATTGCACCATCAGGATTCAAGCAAGCCGGGCTGAAGACGGCTGAAATGCCAGAAACCGGTCCCCGGAACCTTTTTTCCTTCCCAGTATAAGAATTGGTTTGGTAGTTTGGTCTGCCCTGTTCCCATGATGCACTGGGCCAGGGTCAGACTAATTTGCATATAGCCAAGTTCTGAGCTGGGATGGTGCAGTGAGCTAAAAAACGGTGATGGATCAAGCCCTGATCTTTGGACTGGGTAAGAGAGATCTGCTTAATTCAGACACTCTGTTCATCACCACCCCCTTTTCTTAATCATTTTTGTCCACCATAAGCGTGGAAGGATATACTCAGATGTGAGTCCCTTGCTCACTGCACCATCAGGATTCAAGCAAGCCGGGCTGAAGACGGCTGAAATGCCAGAAACCGGTCCCCGGAAGCTTGTTTCCTTCCCAGTATAAGAATTGGCTTGGTAGTTTGGTCTGCCCTGTTCCCATGATGCACTGGGCCAGGGTCAGACTAATTTGCATATAGCCAAGTTCTGAGCTGGGATGGTGCAGTGAGCTAAAAAACTGTGATGGATCAAGCCCTGATCTTTGGACTGGGTAAGAGTGGTCTACTTAATTCAGACACTCTGTTCATCACCACCCCCTTTTCTGAATCATTTTTGTCCACCATAAGCGTGGAAGGGTATACTCAGATGTGAGTCCCTTGCTCATTGCACCATCAGGATTCAAGCAAGCCGGGCCGAAGACAGCTGAAATATCAGAAACCGGTCCCCGGAAGCTTGTTTCCTTCCCAGTATAAAAATTGGTTTGGTAGTTTGGTCTGCCCTGTTCCCATGATGCACTGGGCTAGGGTCAGACTAATTTGCATATAGCCAAGTTCTGAGCTGGGATGGTGCAGTGAGCTAAAAAACGGTGATGGATCAAGCCCTGATTTTTGGACTGGGTAAGAGTGGTCTGCTTAATTCAGACACTCTGTTCATCACCACCCCCTTTTCTGAATCATTTTTGTCCACCATAAGTGTGGAAGGGTATACTCAGATGTGAGTCCCTTGCTCATTGCACCATCAGGATTCAAGCAAGCCGGGCCGAAGACGGCTGAAATGCCAGAAACCGGTCCCCGGAAGCTTGTTTCCTTCCCAGTATGAGAATTGGCTTGGTAGTTTGGTCTGCCCTGTTCCCATGATGCACTGGGCCAGGGTCAGACTAATTTGCATATAGCCAAGTTCTGAGCTGGGATGGTGCAGTGAGCTAAAAAACGGTGATGGATCAAGCCCTGATCTTTGGACTAGGTAAGAGTGGTCTGCTTAATTCAGACACTCTGTTCATCACCACCCCCTTTTCTGAATCATTTTTGTCCACCATAAGCGTGGAAGGGTATACTCAGATGTGAGTCCCTTGCTCATTGCACCATCAGGATTCAAGCAAGCTGGGCTGAAGACGGCTGAAATGCCACAAACCGGTCCCCGGAAGCTTGTTTCCTTCCCAGTATAAGAATTGGCTTGGTAGTTTGGTCTGCCCTGTTCCCATGATGCACTGGGCCAGGGTCAGACTAATTTGCATATAGCCAAGTTCTGAGCTGGGATGGTGCAGTGAGCTAAAAAACGGTGATGGATCAAGCCCTGATCTTTGGACTGGGTAAGAGTGGTCTGCTTATTCAGACACACACTCTGTTCATCACCACCCCCTTTTCTGAATCATTTTTGTCCACCATAAGCGTGGAAGGGTATACTCAGATGTGAGTCCCTTGCTCATTGCACCATCAGGATTCAAGCAAGCCGGGCCGAAGACGGCTGAAATGCCAGAAACCGGTCCCCGGAAGCTTGTTTCCTTCCCAGTATAAGAATTGGTTTGGTAGTTTGGTCTGCCCTGTTCCCATGATGCACTGGGCCAGGGTCAGACTAATTTGCATATAGCCAAGTTCTGAGCTGGGATGGTGCAGTGAGCTAAAAAACGGTGATGGATCAAGCCCTGATCTTTGGACTGGGTAAGAGTGGTCTGCTTAATTCAGACACTCTGTTCATCACCACCCCCTTTTCTGAATCATTTTTGTCCACCATAAGCGTGGAAGGGTATACTCAGATGTGAGTCCTTTGCTCATTGCACCATCAGGATTCAAGCAAGCCGGGCCGAAGACGGCTGAAATGCCAGAAACCGGTCCCCGGAAGCTTGTTTCCTTTCCAGTATAAGAATTGGCTTGGTAGTTTGGTCTGCCCTGTTCCCATGATGCACTGGGCCAGGGTCAGACTAATTTGCACATAGCCAAGTTCTGAGCTGGGATGGTGCAGTGAGCTAAAAAACGGTGATGGATCAAGCCCTGATCTTTGGACTGGGTAAGAGTGCTCTGCTTAATTCAGACACTCTGTTCATCACCACCCCCTTTTCTGAATCATTTTTGTCCACCATAAGCGTGGAAGGGTATACTCAGATGTGAGTCCCTTGCTCATTGCACCATCAGGATTCAAGCAAGCTGGGCCGAAGACGGCTGAAATGCCAGAAACCGGTCCCCGGAAGCTTGTTTCCTTCCCAGTATAAGAATTGGCTTGGTAGTTTGGTCTGCCCTGTTCCCATGATGCACTGGGCCAGGGTCAGACTAAGTTGCATATAGCCAAGTTCTGAGCTGGGATGGTGCAGTGAGCTAAAAAACGGTGATGGATCAAGCCCTGATCTTTGGACTGGGTAAGAAGATCTGCTTAATTCAGACACTCTGTTCATCACCACCCCCTTTTCTGAATCATTTTGGTCCACCATAAGCGTGGAAGGGTATACTCGGATGTGAGTCCCTTGCTCATTGCACCATCAGGATTCAAGCAAGCCGGGCTGAGGACGGCTGAAATGCCAGAAACCGGTCCCCGGAAGCTTGTTTCCTTCCCAGTATAAGAAGTGGCTTGGTAGTTTGGTCTGCCCTGTTCCCATGATGCACTGGGCCAGGGTCAGACTAATTTGCATATAGCCAAGTTCTGAGCTGGGATGGTGCAGTGAGCTAAAAAACTGTGATGGATCAAGCCCAGATCTTTGGACTGGGTAAGAGTGGTCTGCTTAATTCAGACACTCTGTTCATCACCACCCCCTTTTCTGAATCATTTTTGTCCACCATAAGCGTGGAAGGGTATACTCAGATGTGAGTCCCTTGCTCATTGCACCATCAGGATTCAAGCAAGCCGGGCCGAAGACGGCTGAAATGTCAGAAACCGGTCCCCGGAAGCTTGTTTCCTTCCCAGGATAAGAATTGGTTTGGTAGTTTGGTCTGCCCTGTTCCCATGATGCACTGGGCTAGGGTCAGACTAATTTGCATATAGCCAAGTTCTGAGCTGGGATGGTGCAGTGAGCTAAAAAACGGTGATGGATCAAGCCCTGATCTTTGGACTGGATAAGAGTGGTCTGCTTAATTCAGACACTCTGTTCATCACCACCCCCTTTTCTGAATCTTTTTTGTCTACCATAAGTGTGGAAGGGTATACTCAGATGTGAGTCCCTTGCTCATTGCACCATCAGGATTCAAGCAAGCCGGGCCGAAGACGGCTGAAATGCCAGAAACCGGTCCCCGGAAGCTTGTTTCCTTCCCAGTATAAGAATTGGCTTGGTAGTTTGGTCTGCCCTGTTCCCATGATGCACTGGGCCAGGGTCAGACTAATTTGCATATAGCCAAGTTCTGAGCTGGGATGGTGCAGTGAGCTAAAAAACGGTGATGGATCAAGCCCTGATCTTTGGACTAGGTAAGAGTGGTCTGCTTAATTCAGACACTCTGTTCATCACCACCCCCTTTTCTGAATCATTTTTGTCCACCATAAGCGTGGAAGGGTATACTCAGATGTGAGTCCCTTTCTCATTGCACCATCAGGATTCAAGCAAGCCGGGCCGAAGACGGCTGAAATGCCAGAAACCGGTCCCCGGAAGCTTGTTTCCTTCCCAGTATAAGAATTGGTTTGGTAGTTTGGTCTGCCCTGTTCCCATGATGCACTGGGCCAGGGTCAGACTAATTTGCATATAGCCAAGTTCTGAGCTGGGATGGTGCAGTGAGCTAAAAAACGGTGATGGATCAAGCCCTGATCTTTGGACTGGGTAAGAGTGGTCTGCTTAATTCAGACACTCTGTTCATCACCACCCCCTTTTCTGAATCATTTTTGTCCACCATAAGCGTGGAAGGGTATACTCAGATGTGAGTCCTTTGCTCATTGCACCATCAGGATTCAAGCAAGCCGGGCCGAAGACGGCTGAAATGCCAGAAACCGGTCCCCGGAAGTTTGTTTCCTTCCCAGTATAAGAATTGGCTTGGTAGTTTGGTCTGCCCTGTTCCCATGATGCACTGGGCCAGGGTCAGACTAATTTGCATATAGCCAAGTTCTGAGCTGGGATGGTGCAGTGAGCTAAAAAACGGTGATGGATCAAGCCCTGATCTTTGGACTGGGTAAGAGTGGTCTGCTTAATTCAGACACTCTGTTCATCACCACCCCCTTTTCTGAATCATTTTTGTCCACCATAAGCGTGGAAGGGTATACTCAGATGTGAGTCCCTTGCTCATTGCACCATCAGGATTCAAGCAAGCTGGGCCGAAGACGGCTGAAATGCCAGAAACCGGTCCCCGGAAGCTTGTTTCCTTCCCAGTATAAGAATTGGCTTGGTAGTTTGGTCTGCCCTGTTCCCATGATGCACTGGGCCAGGGTCAGACTAATTTGCATATAGCCAAGTTCTGAGCTGGGATGGTGCAGTGAGCTAAAAAACGGTGATGGATCAAGCCCGGATCTTTGGACTGGGTAAGAGTGGTCTGCTTAATTCAGACACTCTGTTCATCACCACCCCCTTTTCTTTTTTTTTTTTTTTTTTTTTTTTTAAAACCTTTATTTACGAATGCACAATACACAGCGTCTGCCTACAACCCCGCAGGGCCGGCCGCTATGACGTAAACAGGCTGAGTGAAAAGTAGAATCCGAGACAGTATGTTGCTGGAGCAATCTATCAAGTCCACATTGTCGGCAAGAGCATAGCATCATACAAGTAGGATAAGAAAGGTTTAATTTTATGTTTTTGTCGATAAGAACACAAACAAACAAACACATGGTATCATAGTGGCAAGGGTTGCTGGAGGTGGGGGGGGGAAAGTAATGTGGGAGAAAGGACTATGGCGAGGGGGGGGTGGCGCGCGCAGGAAAACAAAACATGTAGTGAGATTAGGAGAGGAACGTAAATCATGGAGAGGAGGCGAGAGGGACCTCATAGTCAAGCAGAGGAGAACAGATGTCTCCACGATAAGTATTCCACGGAGCCCAAACTCTGGACCACTTCCCTGGACGACCCCGAGCCTCATACACCGTCTTTTCTCGGAACATGGACCAGTCCATGTTCTCTTTCCAGGCACTTAGCAATGGTGATCTAGGGGAGCCCCAAAGCTGCGCGATATCCCTTTTTGCGACCATGTTGCCCAGGGTAACCCAAAGTGTCTGGGCAGCATTACAATCAGACGGTTCCCACACATTCAACAGGCAACGACGTGCTTCAGGAAGTAATGGGATCCCCGTGACACGACTCATAACATCATGCACCCTGGACCAGTACGCTGCAATCATCGGACATTCCCACAGAACGTGAAGAAAGGTACCATCCATCCCACACCCACGCTTGCATCGTCCATCCGATACCAAACCCATTCGCACCAGACGCACTCCAGTAAGGTACACACGGTGGAGGATCTTTAATTGGACAAAGCGAAGTCGTGCCGGGATAGCCACCTCCTTAGGGGAGGACACAGCTGACTGCCAGTCCTCGTCGTCCAATTCAAGTCCGTCAGCCGTCCAGGCAGCCCGGAGCTTCTCAAGCTGGTCAGCTCTGTTGTTAATAAGCTTCTTGTAGATTAAGGAGATGGTACTATCCGGGACGTGGCCGTCTAGAACTCGATCCTCCAAGGGGGAGGATTGCGGAATGTCGGTACCAGGGGGAAAGACGGAAGACAAGGCGTGTCTCACCTGCATGTACCGGAAGTGCTCTCTATCGTCGAGTCGGTATTCCAGTTTCAATAACTCAAAGGACTTAACCGCGCCCCGTGCCCACAGGTCCTCCACAGTGCTGATCCCAATCATGTCCCATTTCTCAAACCCTTTCGTCTTCCACAGGTTGCCCAGCCGTTCCGAATCATACAGCGGCGTCTTACGTGTCAGTCTACCACCCCAGCCCGTGGCCACAGTAGCATCCCTCCATGCCCGCACAGCACATTTCGTCGGGCCCGTAAGGAGTCGGAAGGGTGCCTTGGAATACAGAGCCCTATTAAAATTGCCACCAGGCAACAATAGTTTATCCAAGGCAAAGGCGGGAGCGGGCTCCGGAGAATATGTCGCATGGTTGATGGCACTCAGGTGTGAGGCCCAGTAGTACCGTCTAATATCCGGCACCGCGATACCCCCGTCGTACCAGGAGAGCGTGAGCTTGGATAAAGCAATGCGGGCATGACCATCCCAAATAAGTTGTCGCTGTAAACTCTCGACTTCGTGGAAATAGCGAGCTGGAACAGGGTCGAAGAAATTTTGCAGGGCGTAAAGGAATCGGGGGAGCGACATCATTTTAAAGAGTGCCGCCCGGCCCAATGGAGATAGAGGCAGATCGAGCCAACGCCGAACGTCCTGCTTCAGTCTGCGGAGCGGAGCATACAAATTCCGCTCGTAGCGGACCGAGGAGGTCGTGGATACATAGATCCCCAAATACTTAAAGCCGTCGGCCGCTACCAGGATGGGGAACCTGCGGGGGAGAGGCGGCAGAGTACCAGCTATGACGTAGACACAGGACTTGGTCCAGTTAATGACAAGTCCCGAGTTCTTACCGAAGGACGTGAGAACGTCGAAGAGAACGTTGAGCGACTTCTGAGGGGATGTAAGATAAAGGAGGATATCATCCGCGTACAAGGAGACACGATCCTCGAGGTCAGGGGACCATCGGATCCCTTTGATCGAGGGTTCCTACCGGAGCCACGCGGCAAGGGGTTCGAGCGCTAACGCGAATAGGAGCGGGGAGAGTGGACAGCCCTGACGTGTGCCACTGCCCAAGGGGAAGGGGTCCGAGCATCTACCATTCACCGCGACCTGAGCAAGCGGCTGTTCGTAAAGAAGCTTGACCCATGCGATGAAATTGGGGCCAAAGCCAAATTTAGCGAGGGCTGCCCATAGGTAGGGCCATTCGATAGTGTCAAATGCCATTGTGGCGTCCAGGGAAGCGACCACTGCTGGCTCGGCGAGAATTGGAGCTCTCGCGAGAACGCTGTGGAGCCTACGCAAATTGAGGGCAGTGTTTCTGTGGGGGATGAAACCGGATTGATCCGGGTGGATCAGGTCGCAAATCACCGTAAGCAACCGATTGGCCAGTACCTTAGCGAGGATTTTGGGTTCTGCGTCAAGGAGGGAAATGGGGCGGTACGAGGCACAGCGGTCACGAGGTTTGCCGTCCTTATAAATGACTACTATGGTAGCGAGGCGCTGCTCAAGGGGGAGGCATCCAGCCTCAACCGCCTCGAGAAACATGTGACGCAGGTGGGCGGCCATCTTGTCGGGACAAAGTTTGTAAAGTTCAATGGGGAGTCCATTGGGGCCCATTGCCTTTCCCGAGCGAAGGGATCGGATTGCGAGGGCAATCTCATCGACAGTGAAGGGGGCCTCCAGGGCAAGGCAGTCCTCATCCGACACAGTGGGCAGGGCAATGTCACGCAGCAGTAGCCTGGAGTCGGCCTCATCTCGATCGCTAACAGGCGTGTAAACCGTCCGGAAGTGGTCAACAAAGCAATCAACAATCTCACCCGGATCAGATACATTCTCACCAGATTCACGAACAATAGAAGGAACAACACGACTCGCACGTTCAGTCTGATCCAGCCACGCAAGGAGCTTGCTGGCCTTGTCACCCACATCATACAGTCGACCTAGTTGATTCGACCGCATCAATTTAGCAGCATCCGTGACACAGGCTTTATAGTCTGCTTGCTTCAATTCCAATTCGTGCAACAATGCCGGCGTGTCATTCCCACCCAACTCACTTTCAAGCGCAGTAATTTCGGTTTCAAGAGCCACAACAGCCTCCCTCTTGACCCTACGCTCAGTGGCAATGAATGACAGGGCGGAACCCCTAATAACCGTCTTGAAGGCCTCCCAGAGAACAGTGGGGGAAGTGACCAAGCCCACATTCTCAGAAAAGTAGCAATCTATTGCCTTAATCAAATCTGAGCGGAGCCGGGGGTTTTGGAAATGCCTGGGGGGGATCGGGGGGACTCTGTTACCAAGTAAACCGCCCACAGAAATCGTAATCAGCAAGGGGGAGTGGTCCGAGATACCCCGGGGAAGATGCCGTATCTCACGAACAGTGGACAGAGTGGAGGCTAACATGAGAAAATAGTCGATACGGGAGAGGCTGCCATGCGCACCAGAGTGAAAAGTGTATTGTTGGAGTGTGGGGTGTAGTGAGCGCCAGACATCCACTAAGCCAAAAGTATCAGCCATCTCACTGAGCCACATCTGGGACTGCGGCAATACCCTAGGGGGAAGTCGGTCACAGTCGCCGGACATAACAGAATTAAAGTCCCCACCCAGGACCAACAAGCCGTCAGGAAGCCCAAGGAGAGTCCTGCCCACATCGGCATAAGTGGTAGCCTGCAGTCCCGGGGGGATATAGACAACAACAAACACGACCCGCTTACCCTCCCACCTCCCCGAAACAGCAGCATACCGCCCACGATCGTCAAGGATAACGTCGTCAATAGCAAGAGCAAGGGAAGACTTTACCATAATACCCACACCCCGGGAACCCGAGGTGAACCCAGCATGTGCAATCAGGCGATAACCCCGGCGGTCTAAGGCCCTGCAAGCATTCCCAATCAAGTGGGTCTCCTGAAGGAACACAACATCAGGGGCGTGGCGCCTCAAGAATTGCAATACAATGCCCCGCTTAATCCTATCACCCAAACCATTTACGTTCCAAGAGAGAATCCGCATTTCACCCCCCCCATTGCGACAAAGACATTCCACCCCCACCCCCCAGCAGAACCCACGATTCAAAGTCATTGCAAGATATGAAATACCATGAAAACCAAGACAGAACAAACTAAACGAAACACAACCTAGTCCCCAGAAACCAACCCCAAAACCAAAACCCGTTACAACACCCCCCTCCCTGCACCCCTGCTGACTAAAAACCCACCCCCAACTGCAGTGTGCCTGTCGCCCCATATTATCTACACAAAGAACCCCCCGAGGAGGAAGGGAGAAATCACCCGTTACCGCACCGCCACGGGCGGTGTCATAAGGCACAAAGTCAATTTACACAGTACGTTGCATAGTCTCAATCGGAACCTCCGGGGCCCCAATTACTCCTGGGCCGTTGCACCACCTTCCGCACCACCAGGGCCTCCGCTTCCAGAGTCATCTGCCGGCAACGAGTCCAACCAGTCGGCTGCACGTTCAGGTTGATCAAAAAAGTAGGCACGCACTCGAAATTCGATCCAGAGCCGGGCCGGGAACAGCATGGCGTATTTCAGTCCCCGATCTCTCAAGCGACGCTTCACCCCAAGGAAACCTGATCTTTGTCGCTGCACTTGGGGAGTGAAATCGGGATATATGGAGACAGAGTTATTGTCATATTTCAAGGGACCATGCTTACGGGCGGCCTGGAGGATAGCGTCTCTGTCCCGGTAGTGAAAAAGCCTCGCAATGATAGGCCTCGGTGGGTTTCCCGGCTTCACTTGTCCTCCTGGAAAACGATAGGCGCGCTCCACGGCAAAGAACTTACTGAGTCCTGCCGGAGCTAGTTGGGCGACTATAAGTTCCTCGACCAACAGGTCGGTCGATACAGCACCATCACATTCCGGCACTCCGACCAGGCGTATGTTGTTCCGCCTGGCCCTGTTGTCATAGTCCTCCATCCGCTTGAGCAGTAAGTCGTGCGATGCACGCAGATTACCAATTTCAGATTGCGCCTCAGCCATGTCCGTCACCAGACTCGACGCTTTAAGATCCAGAGCCTTCACCCGCTCATTCGTTTTGGCCAAGTCGGCCCGAATAAGAGTCACATCCACCGCCACCGTGTCGATTTTGGACACTACGGCTTCGAATTGCTGACTCATATCGGCCTTAAGTCCAGTGATGGCAGCCAAAAGATCTTGGAGGGACACTTCCGAAGAAGACGGCATGTCCGTTTGAAGTCCTTCAGCACCCACGCTTATGGCCCCGGGGGAGCCTCTCGGCTGGGTGTAGCGTTCGATCATATTAGACTGGATCGATCCCCCCCGGGTCGCAGCCTTCCGGCGTTTTTCGGCCTCCGCTTTCGTCGCCATCTCGCGTTCAGTGTCGGCCGGATAGCCAGGGGAAGCGACGAGAAGGTAGAAAAGTCTCGAAACTCCGACGTGCCAATGAGACAGAGGTGTCGCGGCCTCCTTGCCAGTCCTACGGAGGAAAGTCTAGGCTGGGAGGGCAGCAGGCGAAGGCAGAGTAGGAGGAGACAGGAACAAAGGGAAGGAAACCGAAAGTGAAAGCAGTACACCTCCGGCGGGCCAGATGCCAGGCAGCCGTTGTTGTTCAATTACAGGTCGGCCACAATGGGCAGCCGAGTCCCCGGTCGCGCCCGTGGGCAGGCCAGAAAGTTGCAAATGTCCGAGAAATGGTCCCCAGGGTCCGTTTTCGACCAAAAAAGGATCGTTAGCATCAGTGATTATAGCGCTGCAAAAGCCCGTCAAAATGACCAGGATAGGTGAAGGATAGATAAAGAAGGACGGCGCGGGTCTCGGGAGCTCTCTGCTCACGCGACCATCTTGGATGCCCGCGTAGCTCCTCCCCCACCACCCCCTTTTCTGAATCATTTTTGTCCACCATAAGCGTGGAAGGGTATACTCAGATGTGAGTCCCTTGCTCATTGCACCATCAGGATTCAAGCAAGCCGGGCTGAAGACGGCTGAAATGCCAGAAACCGGTCCCCGGAAGCTTGTTTCCTTCCCAGTATAAGAATTGGCTTGGTAGTTTGGTGTGCCCTGTTCCCATGATGCACTGGGCCAGGGTCAGACTAATTTGTATATAGCCAAGTTCTGAGCTGGGATGGTGCAGTGAGCTAAAAAACTGTGATGGATCAAGCCCTGATCTTTGGACTGGGTAAGAGTGGTCTGCTTAATTCAGACACTCTGTTCATCACCACCCCCTTTTCTGAATCATTTTTGTCCACCATAAGCGTGGAAGGGTATACTCAGATGTGAGTCCCTTGCTCATTGCACCATCAGGATTCAAGCAAGCCGGGCCGAAGACGGCTGAAATGCCAGAAACCGGTCCCCGGAAGCTTGTTTCCTTCCCAGTATAAGAATTGGTTTGGTAGTTTGGTCTGCCCTGTTCCCATGATGCACTGGGCTAGGGTCAGACTAATTTGCATATAGCCAAGTTCTGAGCTGGGATGGTGCAGTGAGCTAAAAAACGGTGATGGATCAAGCCCTGATCTTTGGACTGGGTAAGAGTGGTCTGCTTAATTCAGACACTCTGTTCATCACCACCCCCTTTTCTGAATCATTTTTGTCCACCATAAGTGTGGAAGGGTATACTCAGATGTGAGTCCCTTGCTCATTGCACCATCAGGATTCAAGCAAGCCGGGCTGAAGACGGCTGAAATGCCAGAAACCGGTCCCCGGAAGCTTGTTTCCTTCCCAGTATAAGAATTGGTTTGGTAGTTTGGTCTGCCCTGTTCCCATGATGCACTGGGCCAGGGTCAGACTAATTTGCATATAGCCAAGTTCTGAGCTGGGATGGTGCAGTGAGCTAAAAAACGGTGATGGATCAAGCCCTGATCTTTGGACTGGGTAAGAGTGGTCTGCTTAATTCAGACACTCTGTTCATCACCACCCCCTTTTCTGAATCATTTTTGTCCACCATAAGCGTGGAAGGGTATACTCAGATGTGAGTCCCTTGCTCATTGCACCATCAGGATTCAAGCAAGCCGGGCCGAAGACGGCTGAAATGCCAGAAACCGGTCCCCGGAAACTTGTTTCCTTCCCAGTATAAGAATTGGCTTGGTAGTTTGGTCTGCCCTGTTCCCATGATGCACTGGGCCAGGGTCAGACTAATTTGCATATAACCAAGTTCTGAGCTGGGATGGTGCAGTGAGCTAAAAAACGGTGATGGATCAAGCCCTGATCTTTGGACTGGGTAAGAGTGGTCTGCTTAATTCAGTCACTCTGTTCATCACCACCCCCTTTTCTGAATCAGGGAAAATATGGCAGGCAGCTCCTCCGTCCCTCTGAAGAACAGCGCCATGGGCATGGGCCCAGCTCAACCATGCTAAAGGCCGGCTCTTCCTGCATGTCTTTGTTCTGTGTAGCCCCTTGAATCTTACCAGACTGTGGCGACGGCTGCTCACATTGCTTGGTGTTGGGGCGGGAGTGGAGGGAACACAAGAAAATGGAATACAAAAAAAAATGTGATTGCATTTACCTGCCACTATCTTCCCTGGACCGGAATCAAGCATCCTAGGACCGGTTTCTGGCTATCAGTCGTCTTCAGCCAGGATAGCGTGACTCCAGTGGCTTAGTGAGCAAGGGACCCACGTCTGGGCATACCCATCCCACATAGGGTGAACAGCAAAATAAACAAGATGATGGACGGAATGTTGCACCAGGGGCGGCTCTAGGCTCATGGCGTAGGTAGGGGGCCCCGGAAGAGTGGGTCCGTACGGGGCGGAGTGCGGAGGCCAGAGAAGAGGGGAGGGTCAGGGTGTTTGGAAGTGGAACAGAGCCGGAGGGCACCAAATCCCTGCCAGGGGCCGCCACGCAAATATGTATCCATCCTCAGAGGATTATTATATTAAGGATATATGGATATATATTGGCGTGGTGGCCCCTGGGGTTTGGTGGCCCTGTGCAGGTGCATAGCTTGCACATGCCTAAGGCCGACCCCGGGTTGCACAATGGCAACACATTCACCCCCAGGCACATATCTGGGTTTAATCATCATTCTTTGGCTCACCAAGCCACCCCAGTTCAGACATGGCCATATACAAATCAGTCTTGACCCTGTGCCTAATGGGAACAGTCCAGCCCGACCTGCCAAGCCATGTCTTCCCTGGACCCGAATCAAGCATCCTAGGACCGGTTTCTGGCTATCAGCCGTCTTCAGCAAGGATAGCTTGACTCCAGTGGCATACTGAGCAAGGGACCCACGTCTGGGCACACCCTTCCCACATAGGATGAACAGCAAAACACACAAGATGATGGACGGAATGTTGCACAATGGCAAAACATTCACCCCCAGTCACAGATCCGGGTTTAATCCATCATTCTTTGGCTCACCAAGCCACCCCAGATCAGACATGGGACCTGACTTCAACCCAGGCAGCCCTTCCGTCATCCCTCCAGTGATACCTCTGCAGCACCTTTAACAAGCACTGCAGGGAGTTAATCACAGACACGGGAGCGCTTGTCACCAGGAACCAGCGTGAGCTGCTTTGGAAGTCTGCAGAGCGGGCGAGGGAGGGGGTCTGCAGAGTGGTTATCGAATCCATTGTTCTTTTCACAGTGGGGCTGAGAGGGGCTGAAAAATCAAATGGGTGGCGGGGGAGCGGGCACCGTTCTTCCGCTTTTATTAAGCAAGTGCTTCACTGGCTGCCATTACAACTTGATTTATATTCCCAGAGTCCCTCTTCATCCTAAAACAGTATCTTGTTGTGAAATGTGTTATTTCTGTAAACTATGATAATGACTCATAAGATTTTTTCAGGGGGGCTCGAAATGGGTCTCTATCGGGCTCTATTTTGTGCCCTCAGTGGCACAGGCGGTCCGTGTTTTTTCCAGACTGCAGTGACAGCAGGCACATCGATGTGTGCATGCTCACACTGCTCACTTTTCACTAGGGGAGAAGTTACGGCATGCCCTCATGCCAGGTGAGCGTTGCAGAGGAAGGGAAATCCTTTAAAGAGAGTCATTTTCTCTCTTTATTTAATTCCCTTCTCTTTTTGAAACACAGTAGCAGCAACATTTTTGTGGTGTCACCAGGGCTTTAAGTGGAAGCTTTTTCAACATTATATAGAACAAGGACAAGCCATAGTTGCTGCTTATTTATCTTATGCAACTAACAACCACTGACAAAGCCAATAGCCTTGACTGGTTGTAGGTATGATGTTACTTGTATCATATATCTGGATGCAATGACAGAAACAGCATAAAATGCCGAGTTGACTCCCATTCACGGATTGTTGGTGAACAGACTATGCTAAGCACCTTGTTTTTCTCTTTTTTTTCTCTCCCCCCCTCCGTTGCAGTTATATATTGTTCATGCTGTATTCTTTAACTGTGGTTTGCTTACTTACGGTCAGCCTTCTAGGTAATGTAAGGCCCTTCTGTTTTTCATAATGTGTATGTGAAGCGCTCTGATACCTACGGGTCTAGCTAAAATAAAAATGCTAAGCACACATTTTTAGCTTACGTGTGTTTAAGCCACGCCCTTAATTACATTGGCCACGCTCCTTTGAAAGACCCCCTCCCCCAGCTTTTTTCATCCCACTTAAAGCCCTGGTTTACCCAGGTTACGGTAGATATAAGAGATATGTTTTTCGGCAGGTTGAACATGGCACACATTCTGCAGGCAAACAAGCTCGAATGTTGCGCCCCTCGGAGTAAAACACACGCAATCAGCGCATTATCTCAGTTCCGAGACCCGGAAACAAATTGATGCACAAATGGCATCCGTGGTAAATAGCACGCCCTGCGGCAGCGGTAATTATGGGGTGCGCAGTTCACAGCAGGGTTTGCACAGTGGCTGCCACAGAAGGCGGGGTGGGAATCTCTGCGTTGTATTGTACAGTTACAATGCTTTGGCGGGCTCGTGGTTGTGCGCTACAGTCCACTAGAAAGGCCAGTTCAACGTAAAGTATTCTGTTACTTTGTGGTGCAATCTTGAAGTGGCCTCGGTGTAATTTCACGATGTTACAGGTGCGTTGTTGCATTTGGATTTCTTCTTCCCTTTGAATCCAATTCAAGCGTTCGCGCGTTTTATGACGTGAGACTCCCCGAGGCGGGCGCGCCCTCCCCATTCAGAGGGAGGGGTCTTTAATTAACAATCGACCCAGAGCATTGTCAAGCACAATGCTACATCTGGCTATCAGCGCGAGAGCGTGCACGCGCCTCCCCCCGCATTGTGCTATTATCAGCCAGCTGCCCCCCCTCGGGAGTGAAGCTTGCATCCTGCCCCCAGGACGGGGTTTAAGGACCCCCTGCATTTCCAGGCGTTTCACTGCAACAATAATCCTGTTTACGTAAAACGTGTTCGGGTTGTTCCACCCCCTAATACATGCATTTCCTGATTAATAGTTGGTTGCAGCTGCTTTCAGTCGTGTATAGTGGGCTGACATTCATTCAAGCCTCCCAGCAGCGCCTTTTTTGTTTTCCTCAGAGCATTATTAGGACATTTTGTAATGCGCTGTATTTACGAACAAATTCCCATCTTTTTTGCTAAAGAAACTTCCCAAGTAAGCACCTGGTCCTATGTAAAGTACTCTATTACAAAAGATAGAGTAAATGTCGAGTAACCTTCCTTGGTTCCAGCCACAGCAGCCAAGAATAATCCACCAGCAAAGTTACCCTCTTCTGAAAATCCAAAAACACATATTAACCTGGCTATTGTCACAGTGCAACTTATCATGAGTATCTAGACCAGACCCATGACACACAGCTGTGAGGTGAACCAAGAACATTGTGCGGGATTAGAATCCTATAGAAAAGGTGAAATAACATATAACATGGGACATTAAAAACAAGTGCAACATGTTCCTGTAATTTGTGAGATCTTTGGCTTCTAAGTTAGTAAAGTAAAGTTTTGATTTTGAGGGGTGATTTAGCGTATCGAAGGCTTTAGCGATGATTAGGATGGATATGAGAGATTCTTCAGACTCTCAATGGTTGGAGGCTGGGTGTCATCCTGATAGGAGGTGCTTTTGAGAGCTGCAAGGATATCCATAAGGTCCAGGACTTATTTAGGACCGGTTGGCACTTCGGTTGCGGAGACTGCTCTGTCTCCGCAGCCGGCATACACCTCCAATGGCCTGACAGAGTAAGGGCCTCAAAGGTTTGCCGCTCGATTTAGAGTGGGCGGTCAAATAGCCAGTTTTCACTGTCCATCCCATTACTGGTGGTAAGGGTCAATGAAAAGTTTTTAATGGCCCGATTCCATGGGAGGCAACGCCCATGCTGTGGGGATCATTATTTTTTATTTTATTAAAAAAAAACTAAATCCCACTTTGGGATTTTGTGTTTGAAAATAAAAAAGAAAAATCAAAGTCTGATGTAGGTATCCGTCAAAGTTTGAAAAGATTTGCAGGAACCATCGTGATGGAGGTTTCTGCTAATGTAAGAGGTGTCCGCTGGGGTGGCAGACATCTCTCGATTCAGAAGACGGGGACTCTGAGCCCTAACTTAGCCGCCAAATTCCATTCACCATATATGGTACATGAAAATTGAGTCCGACGAGTGAAATAATCCTTTTTGTTTACTTTAGACGTCTGAACGAGTGAAATGGCATTGGTTGCCAAGGTTACTTAAAATGGCCGCTTGCGGAGCGTCAAACGTGATGATGCAGTGACTGCAACGTTGAACGCGCTGATGTGGCAACGCGATGACGCGGTAACTCAGACAAAGAATGCAGATGATCAGCGTTGGACGCGCTGAATGGTAGCGCGATGTGGAAAGGAATGCCGGTGATCAGCGTTAGACGCGCTGAGTGGCAGCGCGGTGTGCACGCGACAACAAACAACACGGCAGCATTATTTGAATGAGGAAACGAAGTAAGATGTTAGCCTCCTCAGCATTTTTCAAAATGACAAAAAGTTGTAGTCTTTAAAGCGATGGAAAAGAAGGAGATCCTTCGTATTTTACAAATGCATTAAGATTACGATGCTGTGCGCTATTTTGACATGTTAAAAACAGTTTATATGCCAAAAACGGTTTAAAAAATTGGATTTAGGTTTTCAAAACACAAAAAAAAATCCAAAATGAGCGCAAAATAAGAGTTCATTAGTTTCAAAACGATAACAATAATAAAGGTACCTTGAAACTTTTATAAATGTTCAGGCTTCCTGGGGTTGTATGAAGAAATCTTCAGTTAGTAGAAAAATCTTCAATCCAAGTCTTCCTTTCTTCTTAAAATGAATCCCATCCTCGTGGCCACTGAAATGACTTGGAGTACAGTGGTTAAGTGAGAAGAAGTAGTTTATTCAATCAACAACCCCAGGAGCATTCAAGGACCAACTTCCTCAGCATCTGTGCATCTCTGATCTGCTCCCTGGATTCCACACTCTGGAATCCAGTGAGCACAGTGACCATGAGACAATGACATCATTGCTAAGATACAACAGTGACTATTTTACATTGTATTTGTTGGCTTAGTTCTGCTCACTATGTAGAGTACATGTAGCACACACTCTACTCACAAGGCTTGAATTATGGTGGCCGGAGACTGCTCGCATGTGTACAGCCCAGACTCTGTCGGCAATGAATAGAGTTGATGTTGATATTTATAAAGGGCACCATCTAGTTCAGCACATGTACTGCCAAAACCCTGTTCTCAATACATGCACTGGTTACACAAGGACTATCTGCTACTGCCCAGGTTCTTCTCACATTACTTTGTAGATGGTCCACATACCACATTCTCATTGCATGGTATTTGCTGTGACTAGTGCTGTCACATTGAATGGTGATGGAGACCAATATGCCCGCACAATGCGTAGTGTAACGTGGCCAAGTCCTGTTTGGTTTGATTCTTTTCACGTGCCCTTCTCTGGCTCCCTGTCTTTGGGTAGAGTTGTGCTTCTCACAGCTGGTAGCACTGGGGCTGGCTCCAGGCAGGAGCACCATGAAGTGTGAGATTTCTGCACTTGGCTATCATTAACCTCTATGAAGCATCAGTTGGGTTCAGACAAAGGGCAGGCCTGGCCTAGAAACGTCATCACCTTGAACAAGACAAACTATAGTCCCAGACCTCACCCTTACCCTCCAGCTAACACAGAGCTAATCAGTAGCTCCTTGCTGACAAGATGCATGGAATTTCTAATAGTGGCCCAGTCTGCATCCTCCTCACTTGATTGTCCGAGTGTCCACCCTCCAGGAGCGTCCACCCTCCAGCCACAGGAAGGCATCAATATTCTTTCACTGTATGGGAAGCTATCCTCACCCCTATCTTGTGCCACAACTCAACCAAAGGGTATGAAAATGGATCCCACTTCACTCCCATAATGAATACTGTGAGCCAAACGTTAAAGGAAACCATCAGAAGACATCCTCTACAGCATTGCTTAATGTCCTTTTCAATGTTTGCATTGCTTACCTGATCTACTCTCTCTACTCTCTCACATTGCTATCATTATGAGGTTACTGTTGCCTTCAATACACCCTAAACCTCTCGAAATGTCCCTATGCATGTATTCAGCCTTTACTTTATGCTTCCAGTCCTTGAACGGATCAGCTGTTTTTGCTAAAGCAGTGGTCTAGCTGTAACCTTTCAGGACTTTAGATTGTTCATCTGATTCCAGTGCTTATTGAAAGCACCCAATATAGAATTCTCTCAAATGCAATACATCTTGTTTCCTTCTGCAGTTTTTGCATTTTAAGATTGTATATAATCTCAAAAAGCCTACTCTGTATTCCCATAAAAATGTACCTTCACTTACAACTACTGACTGTTGCGGCTCCCTTTTTTCTTTCAAACGAACCTCTACTTACTTTCCATCTTCTGCAGGCCTCCTCTCTCTGAGCACAGCCTACTTTAAGTCACATTAGGCATAGCGGGCTCGATATGCAGAATGCAACACACCAGTAAGACATACCCGTTCGGTGGGGTACACAAAATTAAATCTTCATGATACATGTAGAGTTCCAAAAGCATATTATTACCCCAGAACCCTCTCAGTTGTGCTACGGGTGGGTGCAGTTGCTTGTTTGAGCTTCCCCCCATCCTGTTCACATTTGTACAGGAAAGATGACTACAGAAAAGATGTCAACAATTAAGTGTTGTCTTCTGCTAGAAGGGAAGTGAAACCTCATTAGCAGTAAGGGGAAGTGAATAGTGAGCATGCCTGCAAACTATAGGCACTGTAGGATTTCATGACTCTATCCACTGTACACCACTTCAAAATCACTGACTAATAACACTGCTGGGGAAGTATGTCACGTGTAGACCATCAGACATGTCTGAAAGAGAAGCCCCATATGAAGGCCAGAGGGGGTAGTAATAGGACATTTGTTATTCCCCACTAGCACTTACCTCAGTATCTCAGAGACGGATTAAAGACGGTGCAGAGGCCCTGGGAAATAAGTGAAGTTTATTGTTCAATACATTTGAGTGATATTGTACATTAAATCGATGCTGTATTAGCCCTAAAATACAGAAACTAAAAACAATGTTAGTCAAACACTGCAGAGGAAATAACAATAAAATACAATTAATTGTTGACACCCCCAGATTAGAATGACTAGATGTCTGATGCTATTTTATTTATTCAAACACATAAAAGGCAACTAGAGCAATCGCTATGGGCAGCATTCCCTTCCAACCCATCATTTTTTACCAACTCTGCCACTTTAGACAGCTATGTTATGTTATGTTATGTTATGTTAAAAAAAATTGGTACCGCGCACATACACCAATTGGTTTCTTGGCGCTCAAAGACAGCGACTCGCCTTATGCAAATCAGTAGTGACCCTGCTGGTCATGCGAATAGTCCATCCGGAATGGGCTGTCACATGTCCCGTGCTGACCCTTTGTCATTTTCCCTATGTTAGCGTGAGCATGTGGCAGACTGCCCTCTGCTTTGCAAACTTTGCTATATAAACGTATTTTGCTTTGTGCCACACTGTACGTACACACAGAACCTGCTGTCGTTTTTGCTTCTGGTCTTTCTTGGTATTTAGTCCACACACAGCAGACAAGGTCAACCAAACAATGCCCCTTGTTATTCTGCTCTGGTCAGGCCCTACCACCTAGAGAAAATACACAAATGCAGCTGTTGGTTAGGAGCATGTACTTTGTCATATAGCTATGCACAGAATAGGTAACAACACATTTGGAGTGGGATCTTTCCAGGGAATAGATCGTGACAGCACCGGAGATGATGAACTTTCATCTGTGTATGCTAAGGTAAGGGGCCTGCTGCTGCCAAGCCCAGAGATCTTCATATATAAATCACTTTACTTCATTACAAGGAGAAGATGGGTAGGCTACTCTGTCTTATGTAATGACAGCTCCTTTCATGATTTCTGGACTACTTAAAATGCTGACTGTATTTGTGTTAGGCATTTTCTTACTTATTGTGGCATGTATAATGCATACTAGAGCACAATAGTTAAAATAAACATTTCAAACCTTTCTGGTGTCTCTGTCAGATCTTATTGTGGACCAGTATGAGTGAGAGAGCGAAAGAGTGTGCCCTGCCACCGCGATTCCGGAGACGGTCGGGAGTGTAGTGTTCTGGGGTGTCTAATCACTTGTTCCTCCGTGAGTGAGTAGGAGGGCACGTGAGACACTATAGCTAGTCGGTCCCTGGCTCATGGGTACTCAGTTCCTGCCTACTAAGGTTCTATGATCCCAAGTATAGGTATGTGATGCTGCAGAATCCCTACGACAGGGCAAGCAAGGGACCCTCCAGAAGGGAAAGAAACCATGGACCAGTTTCAACCTTGCTAGGCAGGGTCAGTGCCTGTCCCCTATAATGTCTTTGTGAATTCCAATGTAATTGTATGCTGCTGGTGTGATCAGAGTAACCAAGCACAGTCACAACTCATCACTTTAAGTAAAATGCCTCCAGTTTTGTCGCCAGGGGCGTAGCCATCATTTACTCAGCAAGTGTAATAGCGCTGGGCCACAGGGGAGTGAGGGGCAAAGTCGGTGCTTAATTTGAGCCAGTGGTTGCAGGTGGGGCCCACTAGCACACATTTTTGTGGACCAGCACTTACTTTTCTTCATCAGACTTTCACTCAGAGCAAGAGAGTTAAAAACACACAAAGGGAAAAGGAGGAAGAAGAGAATGACAAAAACAGAAAAAACATAGCAAACGGAGAAAGGAGGGACATGCAAGAGTGAAATAAGGAGATAGTGTGGAAAATAAATACAAACTTGGTGAACATTATCGGCGCCATCTTGCCCCTTTTCCAAGCCCATTCGTGCGCGTAAGCGGCAGCCATTTTGAGCACCATGGCCTCCCTGCCCCTCGCTGATAGCCAGCGCGTCTCTCTCTCTCTTAACCTCGCAAGCATTTCCCCGCACGCTGACAACCCCCGCTCTCTCATGCCTTGGGTCATAAACCCCTCTTCAACGCAGCTTCACCACGGAATCCCATCCTGTTCCCAGCGCGACACCTCCCCTCATTCCTTTCATGGCCTCAAACCCTTTTGATGCAAACCCCCTTTTCCTGTGTCCCCGTTTGTCTTCCTTGTTCCCAGGCCGCCACCTGGCCCTGCGGATACTGTTTATTACCCCGTACAGTAGGAAGTTTCCCCTCCCCATCAAAAGACCCCCGAACCGATCAAAGCCCCCACCCCATGAGATCCGATCAACCCCATGCATTCCGTGAATCGGCGGAATGCCCTGCTGTGCGACAACCATCACCTGTTGTGACCGGGGTGGGGAATCCAACTGTAAATGTATGTGGGAACGGGTCTGAAGGGGAGATTCCGAGGATGTTCTTTCAAGTACTAAAGTATTGCGAGAATGTGTTATGTGCAATAAAGGTCATAAACCCTAGTATAAGAGGCCAGGCCTCAGAGATGTGGTTAGAGCACCTCGTGACGATACTTGCTGTCTGAATTGATGTGTTCTCCTCCGGAGAGAATAAAATCCTCGTTTCCTGCCTTCCAGTCTCCAGCGCCTGCTTCTTCATTGATTAATATTGGTGGGTCATAGAGGCGATACCGCCGGGCAACATAAAAGGGTCTTTGGTTACCGGTTGTCTTTGGAACCCTTTTTAACAATTGGCGTCCCAAACGTGGGGCCCATCAGCGACTCGTGGATCCAGTGGGAGAGGTCCCGACGACAGAGTGAACGACTGCAACGATCGGAAGGTACCCTGTCCGATAGACCCTCGTCTGACAGCCGATCATCCGAACTTCACTGGTTCCGAACAGACCTCTCTCGAGTGATCTGCGGTCCTGACTGGGAACCATCAGGAGTGCCACGAGAAGTACGAAGAGAAGAGGACGATCGGGCGCTGGATTCGGAAGACGAGAAACTGTCCATGCGGTCCGGGTAAGGTCGTGTAAACACGACGAATTGCGAAAGTGATAGATAATTGAAAGTGATTGATAATTGTTGAGAAAATACTAGTATTACTTTTTGTTAATTTATTGGAGATTCACTGTCTACAAACGGAGAAACAACAGGCTCTCCCTTTATAAACAGCGAAGGATAGGTACGCACCCGTCGGACCTATCTTTCTCCCCCACTGAACAATTGCCCCTTCCCCCCATTGATTAACTGTTATAGATTGTTTTCTGGAGATTCTCTGTCTGCAAACAGGGAAAAATAGGTCCCCTCTTTACAGATAGTGAAAGGGTAGGTGACGCGAACCTTTGCGAGCCTACTTATTCTCCCCATTGACCATATTGATTTTTTATTTTTGACCTAACATTGATTGCTCAGAATTGGTTCATGAGGTATTCACTACGTGCAAACAACGTAGAATAGAAATATTCTGTCTAGTCTTTGCGCGCAGTGATAAGATAGGTAGTGCTGACTATTATCCCATTGTGATCCGTCATGCCTGTCTTCTCCCCACTGGTTAGTAGCCTGTTTTACCCGGACCACTTATTAGAGATGAACCATCCGGCTCCGCTGGAAGGCACCCCTAATAAGGACATGTTCATGAAGCATGGATTAATCGCTATAGCCTACAGTGAGCTGTGGCATAAATATACGAAAAAGGATCGAGAAAGACAGTGGCCACTGAGAGGATCCTTTGATCTTGACAAAATAGAAACGGTAGAAATAGCCCTTCGTAGGAATGAAACAACACCTATTATGCTCGATAGTCTCGGTATGTGGCGCAAAGAAGCCACGCGACGAAGGGAAGGCGACGAATTCAGAAAAGGTGAGGGGACACGACGGACAACCCTCCAAACGTCTAGTAGGCAAAGGGAAGGGCCAGCGATGGCACAGTCTCGAGAAGTAGACATGAAAAGCGAACGGTGTAAAGGGATGTGCCGACAAGCCAACCCCGGAACACAACGACCCGAAGGTAATCCCCCGACATTACGCACAGGACGGACAGATTTAAAACAAAACCAATGTGCTTTCTGTAAATGTCTTGGACACTGGAAAGCCCAATGCCCGACTCTGCAAAGCATAGGTAAGAATGGAGGGTTGACAGAAAGGACGGACCGACAGAAAGGAAAAAGGCGTGAGATAAAAACCAATCAGACTAGTACAGACAGAACAGACAGGACCACCCCGTTTGATTATGCTCGGTGGCACAGATTTCGTCAGACCAATTTTAACGACATGTTAGAGTTCTGGGACTGATTGCTCTCTGTTGCTCCCCCACTCTGAAAAACAAACACAACTGCAGGTCAGTGTAAACAACCCCCCGTTAGAGAAAAGACTCAAAAAAATCCAAGCGTCTATTATATAACTTAGGATTTAATTACGGTAAAACACACTACCAACAGTAAATAGAATAACTAGTAGAACTCTCTAAAAAACAAACTTTACTAATAGGAAAAATACAAAACATATTATGCTCACTCCGGAAGTCTTCCAATGTAACAGTTCGATGGTCCCGCCCATCCGAAACACATAGCACGTGTGGGGCGGGGCCTGCCAGCAACCATGGGCCAAAAAGAGATCGCTGGCGAGAAGGTACTGGAGACTCCACACAGCAGGCAATGAAATGGTCTTCCCATACTACCCTTCCAGGGATGGCGTCCCCCGGACCGCGAGTAGGGAGGGGGCGGATGAAAATGACCCCCTCCCTTGTATCTCCTGGTCCGGCCATCACGAATTTCTCCATCGAACGGATGCAGGGTGGGCAGGGAGGAAGAGGCGACGCGGACGAGCCTCTTCCACCTCCACAGGTAGGAGGCTTCCCTGCCCTGGCCCGACGCCGATGTCCTCCAGCCGGGCGACGGCCATATACCTACGCTGAACAGGAAAATATAATGCCCGACTGGTATATTTCCGCAACACAGGACATACAAGACCCGGCTGGTATACTTGCGTAGTACAGGACATACAATGTCCGACGGGCATATTTACGGAGCACCGGATGTACAATGGTCCCCCAAGAGTCGGAATCAGGGGTGTAGGGTGGTCATCATGTGCACCCCTGATTCGAAGGGACGGTGTAGGATGCGCCGGGAGAGGGAGACGGCACGGGTGAGCCTCCCTCACCTCCCCAGATGAAGGCTCCACTGCTGCACCCTGGCGCCCCGAACCAAAATGTCCTGCTCCAGCAACATGATGCTCCGTCTTTCGCCATCACAAGAAGTTTCTTCCTCTCCTGATAGATACAACGAAGGGCGGTTGCTGCAGGGTCTCAAAATGGCGTCTGGGCCCTCGAAAGGCGGGTCTAGGCCGCTGGAGTAACTTTGTCTGAAATTGCAACTCGGGCGCTTGCCCACCTGGGCGCAAGCCCCCACCATCGACAAACATCCCCTCGACTTTGAAGATTCTACCAAAGTCCCAAGAGCCCTCAGCCCCTTCAGGCTTCCGGTGAGGAACAGTTGCATTGATCTCAAATGAAATAACCACGGCACAGCAACAAGATGGCGGTGCTCTCGTGTCTGCATCAGCTTCCGTCTGAACCACCCAGGAACATTATGGGCTAACGAACTCGAGCAAGTTCCGGCTGAACATCAACATGACCCGGTAAGAGAGACTCTACCCCCTCCCTCTCTTGATTGACGGTCCACACCACCAGCCCCTCTGTTAGCACAGTTTTCTTTTGAACTGCCGAAAGGGACTCTGGTCCAACCGCCAATTGTCGGGGATATTTTGCCCCTGATGCTACTTCCGGACTAAACCGGCCTCACCCAAAATGGCGCTGGTATCAATGGAAACTAACGGATGCCTCGTGGTGTTCCTTAGCTAATGAAACTTGATGTACTAAGATATATATATATATATACGAACCATTGCGCACTCGATGTTAAAGGGAGGAGGGTTCACTTGGCGAACATTTAAGAAGGGTTCCGTAAAATGTTGATTTCAATGAACAATTTATTTTTGATATTTGTTGTAACTGATACATAACGTCGCTTATGATGCACACCCGCGGTTTACATCTAGGAAATGTGATTACGATGAGCTTGACTGTGTTTCCATTTATGAACTGAAATGCCCCTGATTCCTTCGTCACGCAATGAAATGTTTTTGGTTACTTGCAAATAATTAATTAGACCTTTTTTACATGTTCTTGTGCTACAAAATAACCCCCTACTGTATGTGCTTCCATCGACGACATATCAGGCCAAAATATGAATTGCGCTCTCACATTTTACGTACTGAATAATTCTACAAATAAAGGTCTTAAAAAGCTATGGATAGGCATCGCATACTTTTGTAAATGCGGGTATCGGTGGGAGGGTTTTTCTGTGCGCAACTGTTCTGCTCTTTTTTTAAGGTTATCCGAGAAATGGTTGTTCGGCCCTGGGCTGATGGTCGAATCAAAGGTATGATACGCTGCCTCCAAGATATGCGACTAAGCTCAGGAACTGACGTATGAAGAAGGACCACGACTTCTGAGAATGGGTAAAGTAAAACGGTGTAATTGATAAAATGATATAAAGATACGGTGGTCGAAGGTACTAAGGTACAGGGTTGAACGAAGAACTGATATGCCTTAGAACATCACAGCTTTGGGAATGATTTAGGGATCCCGATGGCCGGATACATCTACAAAACCGGGTACCTCACGCTAGGCACCTCTGATTCCTCTTTTTAGCGTTTTCACTACACACGATCCTTAATGCCATCCTCGAACCTCCCCATGAACCACCTATCACATTGCCTGCCCCCATGACTTTAGGAAACCAAAACCCTAAGGGATTATATCCCGAAGAGATAAGTACGAGTATGTGGTAAGTAAAGGACTTTCGTGCCCATACATTTGATGTGTTCGAATGTTGTCCCCCTACCTCCCCTTTTTCCCCCTTTTTCCCTCTGCAGGTTACATTAGAATCCCGATTAGAGTATCATAAGGGATCTGGAACCACGTCACGCCCGATGCATGAAGACGGACTAGCGCTGCAAAACGGCACAACAAGGACGCTCTACCCAATGCACGACCTTTTTTCCTGATCTAATGCTCTTCTGTCCCAAAACTGCATGCTTTCTACATCCTAACACAGACCCGAAACGTCTAAACGTTAGGTAACGCACTGAATAGCCCAAACAATACACGGTCATTCCCCATGTCACACGTGTACTGTTTGGCCTATTGTCTGTCTCTCTCTCTCTCTCTCTCTCTCTCTTACTCTCTCTCTCTCTCTCTCTCTCTCTCTCTCTCTCTCACTCACTCTTCCACCCCTCCACACTTTCCCTCTTCCTAGCAACTGGCACCTAATTGGCGAACCTGGTGCACCTCCTGATTGGCCCCAAATACCACAAGTATTTGCACAAATTTGTCCTAAATAAAATTGTATCGGTACCACGTTACTACCTCTCCTTTTCTACTAAAATATGGATGAAATTAAAATTGGCCAATAGGAAAGGGACAGGTAAGACGACTAAGGTTCCCTAAATTTGACCCACTCTAAGGGAACTATTTGTCAGTGGCTTCTATGATAAAATGTGTCTGTGGTAATGCGACCATCCCCATTGCAAATTGTCTCCGTACCCCAAGCTGTAAGAAATGATCGAGACACCCCCATCTACCCAAAATGCCCCCAGTTTGGTATCAGCTGCCCTGAACGGGAACTTGAAAAACGCCCCCTGCTCCGATTCGCTGTGTTCCTAATCGTTTTCCATAAGATCCCACCTTCCCCGAGGATAAGTTTAATAATTATCGCAAACCACCGCCCCCGAGTTTTTGTAGTAACCAGGTTGCGAGGATTTATATAGAAAGTTAGAAAGATGTATGCAAAGTTAAAAATTAGATCGAAAATCGAAAGAACTTGTTGCTGTAAGCCTTGCTGAAAATAAGATGTTTTGATGTAATGAAGACTTGTTTTGCCTATGTTCATCCCTCAGAAGGATGCCTATCAGACTATGGTGAATAGCACGTTGCACTTTTTGTAAAATACAAGGCCCTGAAGACCAGCCTAGCCTTGCAAGACTCGTACTAGGGAAATGGGTCTCTGCCAGAAGAACTGACATCTACTATAATAGACATATGACAAATGAACGTAATAATCATCAAAGCGTCAAAGAATTAGCCAACAAAAGGAAGTTGTAAGGAATCCCGCAAATCCATCATCAATTGTTTATACGTTAGCCGCAAAAATCTCAAATGTAGCGAGTGCTTACCCCAGTTGCTTGGTGTTGGGAGAGAAAATAGATTTATGTAATTACCTTTTTTCTGCAAAATCTCTAAAGACTGTCTTTTCAACACTCATTTAAGGGTATCACTGTCGGAGGAGAAAGAGACCGGATGTGGGAGCACGCGGCCTGACTGCGGATTGTGGAACATCAGCAACGGAGGCCGAGGCGAGACCACAGCAGTAAGGAGACGCCGGACGGGGCACTGTTTCAAACAAAGCTAAGGAAAGGGCTGACCTGAAGCCCCTGCTCTATGATCAACGTGTGCCAAAAAGTCCCCGCTCTCTGAACATGGTTACGGACCCGCCTGTCGCAAACCCTCCGTCCCCCTGATCTGTTCCCGACTTGGCCTTGCTCCATCCCCTCCTCCTCCGACCTACCATAAGGACTGTTCACACCCGCACCTTTCCACCCGAACTCCCAAGTTCCCCCAAATCCTACTGAGCTACCCAGAGAAGAGTACTCCCTGCGTCAGAAGGGAGGGAGCTCCGACTAAGTAGACCACGAACTATGTTAATCTTAGAACGGTGACCTAGAATTCCACCAAGGGTCGCCTCTAAAGAAAAGATGAACAAAGTATGTGGTTCTACCCGCTGCTGAACGCCTCGAAGATGATGGAAGCGACTGGAAATGCTCACCACCCAGACCCAAGAAACAAACAGATCTCACAAATCAGGAACAATCGCATTTTTTATTGCAAATCTATGCTCTGCGTTACAAAAGAAAGTGCACCTGCTCCAAAACCGTAACGCATTGCTCCTATGAGGCCTGGCGAAATAAGACAAAATGTACCCCTGCCCGCAGACCTCCAACGACTCAATCCACATGAACATTCCTGTTGACAGACCGAATTGTAATCCAGGTGCTTAACAGTGCCAACAGAAGACGACAAAAGACAACGAGAACTCTGATATTTTTACTATCTCTCCTTTCTCTCCCAACCACCATTGGACTGACTATGCACCCACCGTATACAAAAAGGACTTACTTATATGATAACTTACCAGTTCTTATTCTATGATCTGTACCCAACGCCCTCGCTACGTAATTCTAGTCTGATATTGCATTACGATGACTTTTTCTGCAACCAACTTAACGATGAACCCGCCTACTAAATGATGAGATTTTTCAATATGATGTTTATAATGTGATGTTTATGTACAGTTCTTTCGCCTAAGTCCCCTCTCCCTTACTTATGATCGCTGCATATAGGTGTAGATAGGAAATAGGCCAGCAAGATGTCTTGGAAATGTTAAAGGGAGGACTGTGGAAAATAAATACAAACTTGGTGAACATTATCGGCGCCATCTTGCCCCTTTTCCAAGCCCATTCGTGCGCGTAAGCGGCAGCCATTTTGAGCACCATGGCCTCCCTGCCCCTCGCTGATAGCCAGCGCGTCTCTCTCTCTCTTAACCTCGCAAGCATTTCCCCGCACGCTGACAACCCCCGCTCTCTCATGCCTTGGGTCATAAACCCCTCTTCAACGCAGCTTCACCACGGAATCCCATCCTGTTCCCAGCGCGACACCTCCCCTCATTCCTTTCATGGCCTCAAACCCTTTTGATGCAAACCCCCTTTTCCTGTGTCCCCGTTTGTCTTCCTTGTTCCCAGGCCGCCACCTGGCCCTGCGGATACTGTTTATTACCCCGTACAGTAGGAAGTTTCCCCTCCCCATCAAAAGACCCCCGAACCGATCAAAGCCCCCACCCCATGAGATCCGATCAACCCCATGCATTCCGTGAATCGGCGGAATGCCCTGCTGTGCGACAACCATCACCTGTTGTGACCGGGGTGGGGAATCCAACTGTAAATGTATGTGGGAACGGGTCTGAAGGGGAGATTCCGAGGATGTTCTTTCAAGTACTAAAGTATTGCGAGAATGTGTTATGTGCAATAAAGGTCATAAACCCTAGTATAAGAGGCCAGGCCTCAGAGATGTGGTTAGAGCACCTCGTGACGATACTTGCTGTCTGAATTGATGTGTTCTCCTCCGGAGAGAATAAAATCCTCGTTTCCTGCCTTCCAGTCTCCAGCGCCTGCTTCTTCATTGATTAATATTGGTGGGTCATAGAGGCGATACCGCCGGGCAACATAAAAGGGTCTTTGGTTACCGGTTGTCTTTGGAACCCTTTTTAACAATAGGAAGTGTCTGGTGGTGGATTAAAGTCATGTGGTGGAATCAAGACTAAGCAGCGTTGGTACTTGGCATATGGACATAGAATCAGGGCTGGCGCTAGGAATGGAGAGTGTGGGCAGCTGTCCAGGGCCCACACTCAGCCCACTAACATGGGGCCCACACCAGTGCGAAACAGCCAAGCAAAGGGCCCAGCGGTCCTCTTGTGCCCCCTGCCGATCCAATTGAAAGAAAGGTGTCTCGTTGTAATTGGGCCACAGCTAGGGGCCCCCCTCCCCTGGGCCTTGCAGTTATTGTGCAGCGTGGCGGGCATAGGAGAGGGGGACCCCTCCTCTGGTCCGGTCCCAGTTGCAAGTAGACAGATTCTGCAGGTGTGTCCTACAAACAGGCCGCCTGCCTGTTCAGAGGCACCATGGCACTGTCCAGCAGGGGAGCTCCCACCAAGGTTTTACCCTCTCAGATGATAAGCATGCCTTCAGGGCTTTATGAGCTATAAAGGAGGTGCCTCTAGGTGGTTGAGAAGGAGCGGCTGCAGCCCAGGAGGGGTGCAGCTTCCGTAGCGGGGTCATCTATTCGGATGCAAACAGCTATGAATGGGTTCACCTTGTATGGAAATTCGAGGGGCTTTGAACATTTCATATCTCCCAGGCCCCAAAAATCCTAGAACATTGCTGGGTATGGTCAAAATGTTGGGCCCTTGTACTTATTCTTTGGCAAACTAAGCATTGGTACAGTACAAACTGAATTTTACTATCCAAAGAGGACGCAGGGGGGACAATTTCATTTTTTTTGCAGTAGGACGTATGGTACCCTTGCAGCGTCACATGCTGGGCACCAAACATGCAGTAACGTTATGAGTGTCATACTTTACAAATAAATAAACGTCATCATCTCAACTTTAATGAGTTTATAGTTTTCCTGGTTTATATTTTATATAAATGTACAGTTAACAGTAAATGGTCCTGAATGAGATGGAATTTACTAAAATTGGGGTGAAATTAATCCAGTTTACTGAGAGTTACCCCATGCTGGACAGGGGTGTAGCTTGGTCAGTAAGATCGGGAGTCTCTGAGCTTCAGATTTTCCAAGAATCAGGCTGGCATTTAATGTTAAAATACATTATACGACAAGTAGGGTGCATGAGAGGAGCTTAAGGGGCAGCGGAAAGGGAGAGGAATGCAGATTGGTGTGAGTACTGAGTGAGAGTCACACAATACTTTGTAAAATATTCATCATTTTTCAGAGTTTCTTAACTGAGATGAGTGTGTGTGTGTGTTTTTGTCAGTGTGTGCAGGCAAAAACAACTTTCTGCCAGCGAACGGAGTGCAAGGGCAGGGCGGGGCCAGCGTGTCAGTGCTGTCAATGATTGGCAACAGTGAGGAGTGGCCGCTTAAATTTAGATTGCGCATGTTGCTTTGGCTGGCTACCTTGCTGCGGGCAAATTGACATGTGCAGTGGAAACCTCTCCTATCTGGCTGGGTTGGAAAGCAGGCACAGGCCTACATTGCCTTTTGGAGCTTTGAGCCAGCCCGCTCCAGCCAATCAAGACGCTTTAGAAAAGCGTCATGATTGGATGAGAGTTGGTTGTGGGCTTCGTGCTCGGAGGATGTGCTGCCTACAGAACAACCAGGAAGTACCGCAGAACAAGCATCCGTGTAAAGTAAGTGATTGATTTTTTAAATGTGTATATTTATGTTAATGTGTATATTATGGTGTTATGTATATATGTTGTGTATATTTTTGCGCCCCCTCCTCCCCCCCCCCCCAGTGTGATTTGCCACCATCCACCACTGATAACCTACCAAGATACACTTAAAAATAGGAATGGGGAATACTCAACGTTGACGCTTTGGGCTTGAAGAATGGATTGTCTAATAGTATCTCTAATTATGAATATTTTAAGAATAATGTAGTATGGAAAGGACCACAGAGTTTGTGAGGGAATCACTGACACAATGATAATCACTGAAGTGGAGAGTTAATTTAAAATAGAAAACATTTATTTTGCTAGATAACAATGGCTGCATCTCTTCGCTCTGCAGTTGTGACTAAGAATCCGGACGCAGGTTTATAGATAGATATTTATTGTACAGTTTATAGGCAATACTGTAACACTTTGGTCAACTTAAGCTAGTCCTCTTTGTTTAATCACATATAAACCCTCGGGGACTCGGACTAGCTAACTAGTCCTCTCTCTCCCTCTTGTTACACGCAAATACTTTATTAGGCACTTGAGAAATTAAGCTAGACAAAATATTCCATGAAATTTAACACCCATCAAGAAAATTGCTTCTAAGTCCACTATGGCCTAGCTTCTCAAGTCTCTCTTTAGGGAAAAGACATGTTGGAACTCATTTTCAGAGTAATCAAACTGTAAGAGTGAATTGGAGACAACAGGTAATTAAAGATTCGGAATCAGATGGGTCCAACTTATCTGGCAGACAAACTGGTCAGACACACGCCATCACGTACCCTTCGCTCAAAAGAGAAAGGCCTTCCTACCGTCCCACGCATAAAACAAACCAGATTGGGAGGCAAATCGTTCTCCTAACTAGGCCCCCAACTCTCGAACCAACTACCTCTGGACATTTGCCTCTGCACTAACTATCTGAGCTTTAGGAAACAACTCAAAACCTCACTTTTCTAACACTTAAGTGCATCACCTCTATACGCCCACAGCGCGGAGATACCCCATCTGGGGTGATTCATGCACTCTACAAATGACATAAATAAATAAATAAATAAATAAATCAACAATCAGTTCGAGATATTGGTTGGTGGAATTGGTACTACATGGTGGAAAGATGATTGAGAAAAAGGTCTCCATCCCACCGCATGACAAACGGCTGATCATCACCTCCTGCATGATGACGAGTTTGGCTTCAGATCCTGATGCAGTCAAGTTGTGGAGAATTCCCTGCTTACCACTGACAAAGGCAATCAGAGCCCTTTGATCCTCCTCCTATTCCCCACAGCCTTCAACATCCTCAACTTTCACGCCCCCTAAAATATCCTGGAATCCCCATCGGACCTCTGGATACAGAAGTCTAGTCTTCACCTCAATCAAAGACCCATCTGTTGGCCAGATATTCTATGTAAGAAGCCAGAATCTATGAGTAAACTGTGGAGTGTTAAAGGTTGAGTCCTATCTCTCTCCTCTTCAGTCTTGATGAGGAACCCACCGGTGCTTTTGCTGATGGATTGACAAGAGATGGGATTTTAGGGGCTCTCTGGTGCTAGGACACAGTGAGACATAGGCCATAGCAGCAGGACACAGTAAAAATGAGAAGGAATTTTTTCAGGAAATAATCTTGCATCAAGCCACAATCAGATTGAGGAGGGATATGTGTGAGTTGGCAGAGACTCTGACCTGGCACAGAATGGGTGTGGGGTAGAAGAGACCCTGGAAGTTGGATGCAGTGAGACAGAGGAGTGATCAAGTGAGAGGTACAGCGGCCCTGGCGTAAAAAATAACCTGTGAGAATGAGGAGATATGTTTGTGAGGTTTGGGGACCCTGACAACGGGGCGCAGTAACATTGAGGAGACATGTAAGAGTTGGCAGAGACCCTGCTCTGGTATAAGTGTACATTCAGACTGAATAGAATGTTTGGGGAACAAAGACCCACACAAGTTGGAAAATATAAGCAAATGAGAGATCAAGCAAAAGTAGCAGAGACCCTTGACATCAGGACACGATAAGAATGAGATGAGATGAAGAGAGTGGGCTAAGACTCTGGCATTAGGCCACAGTGGGACTGAGGAAAAATACATGTGAGGGAGCTGAGACCCTGGCATCAATATACAGTAAAAATGAGAAGAAATGAAGAGAGTAGGCTGGAACCCTGGCATCACGACACAATAAGAATGAGATGAGATGAAGAGAGGGGGCTAATGCCCTGGCATCACGACACAATAAGAATGAGATGAGATGAAGAGAGGGGGCTAATGCCCTGGCATCACGACACAATAAGAATGAGATGAGATGAAGAGAGGGGGCTAATGCCCTGGCATCAAGACACAATAAAAATGAGATGAGATGAAGAGAGTGGGCTGAGACCCTGGCATCAAGACACAATAAAAATGAGATGAGATGAAGAGAGGGGGCTAAGGCCCTGGCATCAATACATAATAAAAATGAGATGAGATGAAGAGAGGGGGCTAAGGCCCTGGCATCAATACATAATAAGAACAAGGTGAAGTGAGGGGGCTGGTCTTCAGCATCAATACACAAGAAGAATGAGATGAGATGAAGAGAGGAGGCTGAGACCCTGGCATCACGAAACAATAAGAACCAGATGAGATGAAGAGAGTGGGCTAAGGCCCTGGCATTAGGCCACAGTGGAACTGAGGAAAAATACATGTGAGTGGGCTGAGACCCTGGCATCAACATACAATAACAATGAGATTAAATGAAGAGAGGAGGATGGAACCCTGGCATCAAAACACAATAAGAATGAGATGAGATGAAGAGAGGGGGCTGAGACCCTTGCATCATGACACAGTGATACTGAGGAGAGAAGAAGTGAGTGAGGCTGAGACTGCGGCATCAGGACACAGTGAGAATGAGGAGAGATGAAGTGGGTGAGGTTGAGTGCACGGCATAATGAAATAGTGAGACTGAGGAGAGATGAAGAGAGGGGGCTGAGACCCGGGTGGGAGAATACAGTCAGTTTGAAGAAAGAAGCGTGTTGAGGGCACAGATCCTGCCATTTAGAGACAATGAAACAGCAGAGGGTTGAAGACCGCAACTGAGGATGGCAGAGATCCTTGCATCAGGACACAGTAAGATTTGATTTGATTTATAGTCTTGTATAGCGCTTGAATCACCCTCGAGAGGTTATCTCAGCACTTGGAAACGCAGCAGGAGCAGCGGCAGGAAGAGGCTAGAACAGAGCAGTTTAAGGATTTTCCGGAACTTCCGGTGGTCCTGGCACTGTCTTAAGGCAAGAGGAAGCTGATTCCAGATGAGTGGGGCTTGGTACGAGAACAACTTGCCTCCGGTTCGGGCCTTTTTTATCCTAGGGATTTTGAGGAGCGATTTAGAGCTGGAGCGCAGAGCCCGGTGCGGGGTATAGTGGTGGAGTCTCTCCGCCAGGTACGGGGGTCCGTTTCCCCATATTGCTTTGTGTGTAAGGCAGCAGATCTTACATTTCATATGTTGTCGTATGGGCATCCAGGGTAGTTGGTGAAGGAGAGGAAGAGAGGCTGATCTATGGGGGGCATTTAAGACCAAGAGGGCGGCAGTGTTTTGTATCATCTGCATGCGGTATAGTGAGGACTCGTTTGCTGCAATCAAAACGGCGTTGCCGTAATCTAGCTTGCTCAGTACCAAGGTCTGGGTTAGGGTCTTTCTTATTGAGTCAGGGAGGTAAGGAAAAGCTTTCCTTAGTAGGCCTAGGATGTGAAAGCATGAGCCCACAGTGTATGTAACGTGTTTCTTCAAGGTGAGGGACTGTTCGAGATACACTCCTAGGTTCTTGACTGTGGTCACCAGGGTAGGGGGCTCGCCTAGTTCAGGGGGCCACGAAAGGGGTGTCCATAGGAGGGAGGCATCTCCGTAGAGCAAAACTTCTGTCTTCCCGGCATTCAGTTGGAGGAAGTTGCTTCCCATCCAGCGTGATATTGCCAGCATGCTGGAAGAGAAGGTGGATTGGGCGGTTTGAGAGGTTTTATTGAAGGAGAAGGTGAGTTTGGTGTTGTCCACGTAGGATATAGGGACAAACCCATAGTTCCTCAAGAGAGTTGCCAAGGGGGCTATGTATATGTTGAACATAGTAGGGCTCAGGCATGATCCTTGTGGCACCCCTTTGGTAAGTTCCTGAGGATTGGATCGAAAAGGGCCTAGGTTGATGGTCTGGGAACGGTTTGAGAGGAAGCTGGTCATCTATTTCAGGGCCGTCCCCCCAACTCCTGCCTCCCTGATTCTTGAGAGCAAAGTCTGTTGATAGACCGTATCAAAGGCGGCGGATAGATCTAATAGCACTAGAAGGGTAGGCTGGTTCTGATATAAGGAGAGCCTGATGTTGTCGGTGACGGCCACTAGGGCCGTTTCAGTGCTATATTTTGGACGGAAACCCGATTGGGTCGGGTCCAGGTAGCCAGTTGCTTCGATATGGTCGGATAGATGTTTATTGACATACTTTTCCAAGACTTTGCTCAAATAAGGGAGGAGGGAAATGGGGCGGAGGTTCGAGAGATTCTCTGTGGGGAGTTTGGGTTTTTCCAGATGGGGATGATTTAGGCGGCCTTCCATGTGGGGGGTAGTGACCTTCTTTCAGGGGTTGATTTAATATGGAGCAGATGGGTATGGATAGTTGTTCTACTAGAGATGCCATGATCAAGTGGGGAACCTGATTTTATTTTGTTCATTATAGTTTCAGTTTCCTCTTGTGTAAGAGGGGGAGAATTCAGTAGAGGATTGGGGTTGGGAGTATGACTACGGTGGGTGTCTGGGGAAGAGCCTGATGGGGAGGGACGGTTTGGTGAGTGACGATTTTATTGTATAAGTTGTTAATTTTATGTATAAAGTGGTTACTTATGTTATCACATAGCATTTGGAAGGGGGTTTCTTCTGATTCACAGGCTTTGGGATTGGTGAAGGTTTTCAGGATTTGGTAGATAGCTTTGGGGGTGTTATCAGCCTGGCTGAGTTGGAGGACTATATGTGATTTACGGGCATGCTTAATGTTTTTGTGATAGAGGGTGAGGGCGGCCTTGTATTTCTTTTTATTGGCTATGAGGTTGGTGCGGCGCCATTTCCTTTCAAGATTTTACATCCGTTTTTTAGGTTTCCCCTGGTGTCCACTGCACAGTAGTGTTCGCGCAGGCGAAATCTTTTGACTTTCAGTATGGGCCTTTCACCCGCCTCTCTGTTCCACTGGCTATCTCCATAAATGGAGGCTAGCCATTGGAAGAGAGAGGTGTCACTCCCGGCTCGAGCAGATTCGGGGGCGTTTCTTGCTTTTTTTAAAATCTTGGTATTTAATCTTGACATCACTGCAAGAACACGCCCCTGAATCTCGAAAATGCGGGAGCTTTGTGGCAGCCATTTTAGGCCGACCGCCGCCGGAAGAAGTCCAGGTGAGTGCTTGGGTTGTTTTTCCCGCTGTCCGTGTGCCCGTTCCCGCCCCCCCCCCGCTGTCCGCGTGCCCCCTCCCCCCCCTTCCGCTGTCCGTGCCCGTTCCCGCCCCCCTCCCGCTGGCCGTGTGCCCATTCCCGCCCCCCCTCCCGCTGGCCGTGTGCCGGTTCCCGCTGATGAGAAGTCATTCACAACTTTATCTTCTGCTTTCCACAAATGTAAACATTTGCTGCCATGTTCGACGAGAGTAGCTTGAAAGTGCACCTAAGCGTGTCAATTTAATTCTTGTGATCTGAGGTAGCAAACTTTCTATAATTTACATTACACTACTGGGATATAAAGTTATTGAAAGACGGCGGTATTATTATTCAGTATTTTTGCTAAACTTGTTTTTTTTTCTGCTTTCTGCGTTTTGATTGTGCCCGTTCCCGCCCCCCCTCCCGCAGTCCGTGTGCCTGTTCCCGCCCCCCTCCCGCTTTCCGTGTGCCCGTTCCCGCCCCCTCTCCCGCTTTCCACAAATGTAAACATTTGCTGCCATGTCTGACGAGAGTAGCTTGAAAATGCACCTAAGCGTGTCAATTTCATTCTTGTGATCCGAGGCAGCAAACTTTCTGTAATTTAAATTACAATACTGGGATATAAAGTTGGCACAGCTCTCTGTCATCGGCCTGAAAAACCTAACTTGAAACTGACAAACACTGACTTCTTTCTTCCTTCCACAAAACTGAGTCGCGCTCCGCAGTGGCGTTACAAAACTTGAGGGGGGCGCTGTAAAGTGCATGGCCACCATCTAGCATTTTTGCTGGGGGGGCTCTTGGAGCTAGCCCCCCCCCCCACCCGGGGCTTACGTTACGCTACTGGGGCCCCGGTCTGTGTTGGAGACGTTTACCGCACTACCAGAAGACCCACGCTGCTGTGTCCTACTAATTAATGGTAGATTGAACTTCAGAAACGTACTAACGAAGAACCAATGTTCCACAATTAGGAAATATTTCTTAGTGCCTCAGAGAGGCAGAAGAAGACGGGAGAAGGTTGAGGAGACAGAAGTGTAGGGATTTGTAGGAGGTGCGTGCAAGAGTATATTTTGGCTTACTGCGATAGTATTGGGTTTGTTTCTTACTGTGATCCCTTGTACCCGTATGAATTTCTCTCTTGGTGTCAGTTACACATTGTTATGGAAAGTGCTTGATTTGAGTTCCCTTTACCAACTTTCAATCAAACGTTATTAGTAGAGCGCAACTAATCACCCGGGAGGTGTCCAGGCGCTGTGCTGCAGGCATCATTCAAAGACCCAGGTGTTGAGGTGTTATGTTTTTGTTTTAGCACTCACTCTTCATCTCCTTGGTGTCTCGGATCAGCATCTCTCCTCAACCAGTCACGTGCAAGTGCACATTTGACACTGGTGCCACTGGAATCAAGCAGGCCGGGCTGAAGACGGCTGGAATGCCAGAAACCGGTCCTCGGAAGCTTGTTTCTGGTTCAGGGAAGACATGGCTTGGCAGTTCGAGCTGGACTGTTCCCATGAGGCACAGGGTCAGACGGATTTGCATATAGCCATGTCTGAACTGGGGTGGCAGAGTGGGCTAAAGAACGCTGATGGATTAAACCCAGATCTTTTGACTGGGTGTGAGTGTTTGATTGATTCAGATGCTCCGTCCATCACCACCACCATTTTTACCGCTTTTGGCCGCCATAAGTGTGGTAGGGTATGCTCAGATGTGAGTCCCTCGCTCACTTTGCCACTGGATTCAAGCAAGCCGGGCTGAGGACGGCTGGAATGTCAGAAACCGGTCCTCGGAAGCTTGTTTCCGGTCCAGGGAAGAAATGGCTTGGCAGTTCGGACTGGACTGTTCCCATGAGGCACAGGGTCAGACTGATTTGCATATAGCCATGTCTGAACTGGGGTGGCAGAGTGGGCTAAAGAACGGTGATGGATTAAACCCAGATCTTTTGACTGGGTGTGAGTGTTTGATTGATTCAGATGCTCCGTCCATCACCACCCCCTTTTGTACCGCCACCGGGGTACATAGCCATTAAGGTGTTTTTATGAGTCGGAGTGTTTCCCTGCCTGTCCCCTGCTCCGCTATCATCATTCTACTTTAAGCAGCAAAATACAAGACACAGCGGTTTGGCCATAAAAAGGCTACGTTTCTCATACCTAACACATTAGCTTACGTACGTCCAGCCCTCTCCCTCACCATGTCCATCTCCCAGAGTCCTCTCGCTCAGACCCTCCAGCCCTCTCCCTCCCTCCCCTCACATACCGGCTGCACTCCCCGTCCCTGGGGTCTGCCCTCATTTAATGTCCATGGTCCCTGCACACACACCCCCACCGTCCGGTCCCTGCATACCGCCCTCAATTCACTGTCCAGGCCTGATGGCTCTTTCCCTCTCCACCAACCCTCGCTCACCGTCCAGCCCCTGCAGATATCCCCCTCCTCACTGCCGCCCGCAGCCCTCTTTCTCACCCTGTCCACCCCCACAGTCCGCTCCCTCCCTACCTCCCGTCCAGCCCCCTCCTGTGTGTGGCTGTGTGGCTGTGTGTGGCTGTGTGTGGGTGTGGGTCTGTGTGATTGTGGTGGCATTTTTTTAGGTTTCACCTGGCGTTCACTGCGCAAGCAAAATTTTTTGTTCAGTACGGGGCTTTAACCCGCCTCTCTCTTCCATTGGCTAGCTCCATAAATGGAGGCTGGCCATTGGAAGAGAGGTGCGTCACTCTTTCTGAGAGCAGATTTGTGGGCGTTCCAGTGTTTTTTTCTAAGCTCCGCCCCTTTGTTTACGTCATGTGGCGGTGGGCCATTGTGGGTGTTGTCTTATTTTTTTTTTTCGCTATGTTTGCGCCGCCATTTTTTCATGGAATTTGTGAAGATTATGTCCAGTGTACTTTATTGTGACGAAAATCGAAGAACAGAAGTGAAATATGAAATTTTTTTTGTGACATTTGTAATAAAGCTTGAAACATTGAGAGAACATATTTGAACCACTTGTTGTTGAATGGTTGTACAGATTGATGCTGTGGTGGCACTGGGTGATGTTGTGATGGCGGCGAGTGATGCTGTGGTAGTGACGAGTGATGCTGTGGTAGCGATGAGTGATGCTGTGGTAGCGACGAGTGATGCTGTGGTAGCGGCGAGTGATGCTGTGGTAGCGACGAGTGATGCTGTGGTAGCGGCGAGTGATGCTGTGGTAGCGACGAGTGATGCTGTGGTAGCGACGAGTGATGCTGTGGGTGATGCTGTGGTAGCGCATAGTGATGCTGTGGTAGCGCATAGTGATGCTGTAGTAGCGCATAGTGAGGCTGTGGTAGCGCATAGTGAGGCTGTGGTAGCGCATAGTGAGGCTGTGGTAGCGCATAGTGAGGCTGTGGTAGCGCAAAGTGATGCTGTGGTAGCGCATAGTGATGCTGTGGTGGTGCTGAGTGATGCTGTGGTGATGGGATAGACACGTAAATAAAAATGTTGTCATTTACAATGCCAATAGCTCTAACTTTGACAAAGGCGAAACCGTTGCATTGTAAATGTTTGTTTCTTTCTGGAATTCTACGGAGAAGCATGCTGCCTGTGGAGCTCTGGGTTTGCAGATGGAGGAGAGATGAAGTGAGTGAGGCTGGGACTCTGGGAGAAGGACACAATGAGACTTAGAAGAGATATAGTGAGTTCAGCTGAGACCGTGGCATCAGGACACAGTGAGACTGGGGAGAGATGAAGGGAGTGAGGCTATGACTGCAGCATCAGGGCACAGTGAGACTGAGGAGAGATGAAGGGAGTGAGGCTGAGACCACAGCATTAGGGCATAGTGAGACTGAGGAGAGACGAAGGGAGTGAGGCTGAGACCACAGCATCAGGGCACAGTGAGACTGAGGAGAGATGAAGAGAGTGAGGCTGAGACCGTGGCATCAAGACACAGTGAGACTGAGGAGAGATGAAGTGAGTGAGGCTGAGACTCAGGCATCAGGCCACATGCACCCTCCCCATTAATCAAAAACAAGCATTTGCAATGCAATAGGTCTCACATTAATTAAGTTTGAGCTATTGGCATTGCTAAATATTGCAACACCAATTGCAACAAAAGTCTATAAATTATAGTCCTAAAAAATGTGTTTATTTTTGTAGCAATGGTGGCATGCTGCGCTTTAGATGAATATGTTTAAAAGTAAAGTGCGCCATACTGCGATTGCTACAATAGTTAATTGTGGATGTGTTAACAATTGATGTGTGCACTGATGGCTGGTGGTGTGTGTGCCTGTAGAAATTGTGCACTGATGGCTGGTGGTGTGTGTGCCTGGTGGAAGTGTACATTGACGGCTGGTGGTGTGTGTGCCTGGTGAAAGCGTGCACTGATGGCTGGTGGCGTGTGTGTGTGCCTGGTGAAAGCGTGCACTGATGGCTGGTGGTGTGTGTGTGCCTGGCGAAAGTGTGCACTGACGGCTAGTGGTGTGTGTGTGTGTCTGGTGAAAGCATGCACTGACGTCTGGTGGTTGGTGCCTGGTGGAAGCGTGCACTGATGGCTGGTGGTGTTTGTGCCTGGTGAAAGCGTGCACTGACGGCTGGTGGTGTTTGTGCGGGTGAAAGCGTGCACTGACGACTGATGGTGTCTATGTCTGGTGAAAGTGTGCACTGAAGGTGCGGTTGTGTGTGTGTGTGTGTGGTTGTGTGTGTGGTTGTATGGGTGTGGTTGTGTGTGGTTGTGTGTGTAGGTGTGTGTGTGGTTGTGCGTGTGGTTGTGTGCGTGGGGTTGAGCGTGTGGTTGTGCGTGTGGTTGTGCGTGTGTTTGTGTGTGGGTGTGTGGTTGTGTGTGTGGTTGTATGTGTGGTTGTGTGTGTGGTTGTGTGTGTGGTTGTGGTTGTGTGTGTGACAGTAATACTAAAAGCATCTCAAAATAAAGGAACACAAACATCGAGTTTGTGGAAAGAGAAAGCACGTTGTAAGTCAAACGGGCAGCAGCAAAGCATTGAAACTTCTTCAATTCAGATGGGTTGGTTCAGGGGTTTGCCCTAAAATAGCTGGGATTTTAGTTTCAGTGCATGCACGTTTTAGAGAAGTGAACGTAGAGGCTAACCCCGTGATGAAACAGCTGTGGCATCAGCAGCTGCCTTTCGACCAGGTTTGTTTGCGATATACAGAACTGCTGCAATAGCAATACAACGCAAGCAGTGTGGCAGACACTGGCAGGGTTAGTTTATGAGAAACCCAGCTATGCAGTGGCAGCTGTAAATAGGCACGTTCATCGTGAGTGGAAGGGAGGAAAGCCTTGCAGTCCATTTGGGTCTGCTTAAGCTACTCTGTGCCTGGGGCGTAGGCATGGGCGGAAAATCCGTTCCGCTCGCGGATTTTGCGGATTTTTGGGAAATCCGCAATCCGCGAGATTTGCGAATTTCCCGCAAAATCCGCAAATCCGTTAGCAGCGGATTTTGCTCGCACTGCTCGCACTGTTCGCGTGAGTTCGCGCCCCGCGAATAGGTGCAAAATTGCAGAAATACGATCTTAGCAAAACTGAAAGTAACTACTTACCAGGTTCAAAAGTTCAGGCTCATCATTAGTAGCCATTTCCTGGAGTGCTTCCTGAGGGGCCCCTCCAGAGTTCAGTTGCCAGTTGAAACTATTATGTGACCCTGCTCTGAACCTCAGAATAGTTACACATATGCCACAAAGGTCCTGAATTACAGCTAAGGGAGACAAGCAGGAGCCAGGCTGGAAGTTAAAATCCATTAATCAGCCCCTAATTCATTATTGTCAGTTGGGGCAGGGCAGGTGTTGTAACTAATTTTGCAACAATGAAAGCACTTAGCAAGTGCAAAAGATCACTAATCAGGGCGCACTAAGGAAGCAGGTGCCAGCTAAAAAAATATTCTGTGACACATGAATCAGCCCCAAATTAATTCAGGTCACTTGAGGCAGGGAAGGTGTGCTTTGCTTTGCCGAAAATAATGTACACTGGACAACCAGAGGGTGTGGTGATGAAACAGAGGGTGGCATGGGTGGGCCAGAGAGTGGCATGAGTAGTCAGAGAGTGGCAGTGGTGACAGAGAGTGGCAGTGATGAAGAAGAGTGTCCCAAACAGGCTGGACACGTAGAAACAACAAGTTCGCGAAACTTGCGACCCGACAGGTAAGTTCGCAATTTGCGAAAGTGTACAAAACCCTCGCGAACTGGCAGAAACACGGGCGAACACAAAAAAAAAAAAATCCGCAAATTCGCGGGAATTCGCGGATTGCGAATCCGCAAATCCGCAAAATTCGCGAACGCGAGATCCGCAAAATTCGCTCATGCTTACTGGGGCGGTGACCGTTCCGGGTTAGCTTGGTTTCAGGTCAGGAGGCCCAGCGATGCGATAAAGGGGACAGCCTTCTGTACTCAACTCTTCAAAGATGTGCTAGATTTGATTAAGACTCCACCAGAGCAAGGGGAGACGGCATAGGGGAAACATCACTGTGTAACTTCTGCCTCTGTTTGTGTTCCACCTTACAACCAATCACAGCCGGAAAGACCCGGAACCCAACTCAGACATAAAGGGAACGTGCGCTCTTATCTTTTCACTACAGAAAACAACCTTGTTAGATCAGGTATGCAACTACAAGGGAAAATTGACCCTAGTTTCATGTGACAGAGGTCACAAAAGTATATTTCGCAAATGTGCCTGAAAAGCACGGAATATATGAGCGAAGAGAAGGGTGAGGGAGAGAGAAAGAGAAGGAAGGGGGAGGGAGAGTGAGGTAGGGAGGGGAGGCAAGAGGGCAAGAGAGAGAAGGAAGGGGGAAAGGGAGAGGGAGGAGAGGGAGGGAAGAGGGAGAGAGAGAGAGAAGGAAGGGCTGAAAGATGGAGGGAGGGAAGAGGGAAGGGGAGAGGGAGCAAGAGAGAGAGAAGGAAGGGGCGAGAGAGGGTAAAGAGAGGGGAGGTAAGAAAGAGGGGGAGAAAAAGAGAGAGAGGGGAGGGAGGGAGGGAAGAGGAGAGAGGGAGAGAAAAAAAGAGAGGGCGAAGGAAGAGAGCGAGAGAGTGAGGGAAGGAGGGGCGGGAAGCAGGAATGGGAGTGGGAGAGGGAACAAGAGAGAAAGGGGGAGAGAAGAAGAGAGGTGGGGTCTAAAAAAAGGACTCTCTCTCCATCAGAAAATACTCAGAAGGTCCCAAAAGTGAAACCTATTGGCTATGCCAATGCTTGTTTTTGTTTTCAGAGGAAGCAGCGATGGAGGAGCTAGGTGTTAGGGATGTAAACAAATGGGCCGAAAAGCATTTGGTTGGAAGAGTAACATAGAGAAGGGGGGCAGGGATGTGAATAAGCAAGCAGCAGATGGCGAGGAAAGACCAAACCAGAATTGCAGAGGAGCACACAAACTGTCTCTGAGGTGAAGCCTGTCATAGAACTCTACCATGTTTTGTCACAATCATCATCTAAGCTGGGTAGCAGTGGTTATTTATGGCTCTTAAATAGGGAGAGTCTTGCACCAGCGTTATATGTAAATAAATTATTATTTCTATAATGCTTAGTTACCGCCGGCTTCCTTTGTTAATACAGAGCACACTGTCTGCTCATCTGCAATGGAATAATTACCAACTCTCATCTCATATAAACATAGCGTTAAATTTCCTTTCATCAACACATAGAAGCTGCTTTCATAGGAAGCACCTAGAAAGCAATTTTATCCATGCAAACTCTGTTTCAAAACACACAGTATTTTAGATTGTCCTTGCTGCCTCTGGGACCAGCAGGCGAAATGAGATGAACTGATCTCTCTACCTTCTCCCAACCTTCCTTATATCCATATGTTGACGAGTCGGAAAATGCGCCTAAGGTTGTTTTTAAGGCGGTTTGGTGAAGAGCGTTGCGTAGTGCAGAGTTCTTCACGGGTTTACGTGTCACTGTACGGAGAACATCTCCCATGCAAATATGATTCGATCTGTAAGGGGCTCTTTTACAGCTCCGAGCAGCAATTGGAAGGCCTGCCAGATTCCGGGGAATTATGGGGGAGGTTAAAAGCGGTTATTGATAAATGCGTGAATGAATCGGATATCTTTTAAGGTGTGTATTATACTCTACTAAAAGGCGACCTCTTTAATGTATTTATTCACCTATAAAGTAAATTACAGCACCAGATGTTCATACAGCCGCAAACATAAAATAGGTACGTTTGTTGCATTTCCTCATGTATTCCAATGTTCAAAACATAAATGTCAAAGTACTTAGCAGTATTCGAATCGTGCCATTACTAACAAGAAAAGCGGACATCAAAGGAAGGGTGGAAGGGAACGAGCATATGGTGTGTGAGCGATAACGAAAGTTAATTGCTGTAAGAGGGGGAGCAGGAAGTGAGGCCGAGTGCGCGCTGGCGAAAGCAGTCTGCTGCTTTCAAGTCCTATGCAGATGCCAGCTTTGCGCTCGAATGCCTCACATGCACTGGCCATAAACCGCATTCCAAAGGTCTTTGGTAGACTTTTCTTTTCCCCTTACCATAATCTCGCCAGCAATGCGCAAGCGCATTGGCTCAGCGAGACCTAAAAAGGGCTGTTGTCTTAGAATAGATTTGTGAAAACTGGTTCTAAAGTGTTCTGTATTGAAACATGTAGAAACTACTCTTTCATTGTAATATAAATCACACTTTTAAAAAATCTCAGTTAGTGCACTATAAACATTGTCAAATGCACTAAATAAAAATCAGTTGTAATTGTATCGGTTTTGACCAGCATGTTCAAAACACACAATGTATCACTATTTTTTTAGGGACTCCAAGGACAGTTCTAGCTCATTTTCTAAAGTGTTAGTGCCGCCTCCATTGGTTGACCTATTAGTTCCTCTTCCTCAAAGTCAAGTCTAGCTGCAGACCCGATTTGTTGTACAATTGAAAAACACATAAACAGTAAGTAAAGCATAACAAAAAAAAATTCAGGACATATTGTTTTAGAAACAGTGCCCCAAGTTGTTTGACCTTGCTCTCCTTCCATGCCAATCACCTTGTTTACTCGTATAAATACACCCTGGTGCTCAGGGTGTTGCGCCTGCAGCATGGTGACAAACAATGCCTTTCCTCATCATGTGTTCTTAATTACGAAGTAGCATCCTCTGGTGTCTAATGATTTGCCTTAAAGAACCGGGTTTTAGAACCCAGCGGCGCCAGGGGAAACGCCCGATGTCTTCGGGTTCACCTGTCTTAGAATACAGAGACACAGGATACTTCTCGGTGACGTCAAAGGCCAAGTTTATTGGCTGCAACCAGGAACAGAGGTCTACGAAGCACAACACGGGTGGTTCGCTAGAGACTGCACAAATTCATAGAGCGAAGCATCGTCTTTTATGCTAAAAATCACATTCCTGGCTAGCATCAGGTACATACAAACGAACCAGTCAGATGATGACATTTCAAACATATCGCACGACGACAAACCCACTTTCCGTTGTCCAGCCCACCAGAAATGACAAATCAAAATCCAACATTCCTGCTCGGACAGGCCGGACAAACCCATAATAAAAGACCTCAACCCATATCAGAAATTAAGCCATAAAGGAAGGAACAGAAACAGATGAGAAGCAAGACAGAAGGGTGTGTGCATGTACCATAAACTCAGCAATGTCCTGCTCTTTGATCTCTATCTGACAAGCTGCCTAACAAGGAACTGGCTCAACGAAGTCAGCCTCGGGCAAGGGAGTCAGCTCGTTCAGGTCACACAAAAGTCAGCTAAAGGTGTACGTGTCCCAAGGACTCGTTTGGCCGTAGTCATCGGCCTATGTGAGGGCAACCACAAAATGGCTGCCGTACACAAAATGGAACCCGAAGGTTCGAACGGAATCCCTGAATACACGGTGTTTCCATTGATCGATTATGACGAAAACACTCGTACATGCCGCACTCGTCATTTGCGATCCGCTGATACCAAAATCGTCTTTATCCGACGACCTTTATTGAACGGGTTCAGAATCAGGGAACCTCAGACCCTCCTTTTGCCCTTACATAGGCAACAAACCCAAACCGATGTCAGTCTGAATCCAGGTCTATATTCATCAGATCATCAAGATGTTGCTGTAGCATCATCCTAGTACTTAGCAACTCTCTCTGGACAGGTCTCCTTGCACACGAAGTAGCACAAAGGCCACAAATAGCAGGAGCACACTGCACGCAAAGACAGAACAGGAAAAGGATAGCTAAGATCATCCCAATGACCATCAGAATCTTCCATCCCCACATGGATAACAATCCCCAAAACCATCCCATCAACGACCAATCTCCTTCGTCTATATGTACAGACTCGGAGATCTTATGTAACCTGGAAATGGCCTGGAAAACTGTTGGAGCGTTGTCTGGAATGAAAACGCAGCAGCTCGATTGAATCAATTTGTATACCCCTCCTCTATCTGCAAGTATGACGTCTAACGCAACTCTGTTCTGAAGATTCATAAGGCGATCCGACTGGAGCTCAGCAGTCAAGTTACTAAGGGCACCGGCAGTTTCGACTATGCTGGACTCAACCACTCTCGTCAACTGTCGAATATTCCTGCTATTAGCCATAGGTCCCCAGAACGGCAGAAACCCTTCAGAAAATCTCCCAATTCATGCCCTGCGCTTTCGTCCTTACTGAAGACACCTCTAACAACTCTCGTCTTGTGGTAATCTGCCGCAGCTGTAAACGTGGGAGGCAACAGGAACGAAACAAAACATGTGCCTGAAAAGTCATGGGGCAACCATGTATATGCTTTATCGTAACAGATGAAATAGGTACCCTTAGCTGCTAGAAACGCTGGGGAAGTCTGGGACGCAAAAACATACGTCTCAGGGCAAACACTCTTCCCTAACTGAGCTCTCGGATTCTTGCCATTAACTTGCAGGCAATACTGACCCTGATGGGGCACTATCCAAATCGGAGGGGATTTCTTCGCTCGCTGGTTAACACTCAGACTAACTCCAAATCCAGTAACGTTCCATCCAATGTATGCTTGTGTCTCATCTCTCGAGATAGTCTCATAGGAACTAATTCCCCTAATCATGTTGACCATACCCTTGACCAGAGCACTAGTCTTTGGACTATCTTTCACAGAACGTTGGGGATAGACTCCATGAGCATAAATGAACATCGTTCTGTATGCCCAGACAGAACCATTATAGCTAAAAGGCAAAACCAGGTAGAGAATACCTTTATCGGTAGTATGAGGCATAAGGCCACACACCCAACAATTAGTCGTGTTCATCACTAGCTGGTGTTGGTGCAGAAGCTGAACAAAGGAATTGTTAGCAAATTCCAATCTTCTAACAGTTTCATGTTCGGGCAGAGGGTGAAAAGAATGTGAAGAAACAGTAGGAGGAGGAATAGGTTGCATAGTGGGCACAAAAGTCACATGGAAAGAGAACGTCACATATCCAATTAAAAACATCATTAAGCTAAACAACATGAACAAACACGATATTAAAAAACGTTTTCTGCTCATAAGTGTACATATTTTGCTCTTGAAGCTTATTCTTTCAACAGGTCTCTCCATCTCGAAAAACTCCATCCTCTAATCGTGCTGCTCGCGACGGTAGGGTGTTCCGTGCTAAGGAATGCGTCTGTCAGTCCAGGGAAACGCCCTCAGACCAACCAGAACCGTCGACCTAACGTCTTCGGCTTGCACTCCAAAGACTTGACACCGCGACCCTACAGCTGAACCCGGATGGTGGTTCGAAAAACAAAAATCAAAATAGTTCCCCGCAGGATAGCTTAACCTTAAAAATTCAGAAAAGAAAGAATTTATTATTTTATTTGTCCAGCGACTCTCGGTTGAAAATTATAACGCTCTTTGCCAGGCAATGTCTGTTCTCGGAACAAGAGCTCAGGTTCAGAAGTGTCCAAACGATTCAACGGAGGCACAGCTTCTTGCAGAAGATCGTCGCTTTCTCGCTCAGTGTTCGTTCCAATTAAACGGGCATCGCTAAGAGGCAGAAAATGAGGAACGGTCTCAGTCTCAGAATCAGGAAGTCCTTTCTGGACCCACCGGTCGTACGGCAGAGGCAAAGGGGCCCTCTTACAATGTACGCCGTGGATCCAGTTCTTTTTACCGTGCACTCGTACTGCGGAACGGGTAGCCAAAAGAACCAAGTAGGGGCCAATCCAGCGGGGCTGCTCGTTCTTAGTCCGCTGGAAATTTTTAATTAACACCCATGAGCCAGGTTTGTCCTGGATCTTCAGAAGCTTGTAGCAGTGTATCATGAACCTGTTGGTGCAAAACATGCAATTTAGCCGTCAATTCGTACAAGTAATCGAGCAATACAGGATGTTCTATCTCGCTAAATTTTGTCGGCCGCGGCACTCCCCAAATATTTGCCGGGCGACCAAACACTACCTCATAAGGACTAAGTCCCATTCGTGAATGCACCGTCATTCTTGTGGACAAAAGGGCTAATGGAAAGGCGCCTGGCCATTGTGAACCAGAGCTCGACTGAATCTTGGCTAATTTTAGCTTAAGGGTGCCATTGTAGCATTCAACTAGTCCAGCTGATTGGGGATGATTTGCAGCGTGGAACTTCTGCCTTATTCCTAATCCATCACACACTCTCTTCATCACTTGACCCACAAATTCACTCCCATTGTCACTCCAGATCATTCTCGGCAAACCAAATCTAGGGAAAAATTCCTTAATAAGGGTTTTCGCTGTGGACAAGGCAGTGTTATCTTTCAAAGGGTAGGCTTCCACCCATCTCGAAAAAGAGCAAACAACCACTAACACATATTTCAGGTTGTTGCACCTCTCCATGTGGATGAAATCTAGCTGCAGAGCCTCGAACGGATACGTTGGAGGAGCAAAATGACCAGCTGGGGTTGGAGTTCCCTTACCAGGATTGTACATCAAACACACCATACAGTTCTTAACCAGATTCTCTGCACACTTAGGAATCCCAGCATTCTGCCATACTGGAGCTAACAACTTGCAAAACCCTTTCACACTGATATGAGCCATTCCATGAGCCATCGTAACCACTGGAAGTACATACGCATCGGGTAACAACCATCTCTGATGCTATGACAATTCAATCCAACAACCATTCGAATCCAATTTACCCTTGCTTTCTCTCCATTCATTCAACTCTTTCTCTGTAGCTTCAGCTTGGATAGATTTCACCCTCTCAATCGTATCTTCACACATACTTCTATCCGGAACCCATCTCGCCGGACCCGCAACATACATTCGACTCATCACATCTCTCTCTGTTTCTTTTGCAATTTCATCTGCAAACGCATTACCACGACCAACAACATCAGTAACTTTCTTATGCGCACTGCATTTCACGATCCCAACTTGCAACGGCAAAGTAAGTGACTCAAGAAGTTCATTCACCAACTGGCCATGCTGAATCTTAGTTCCATGCGAAGTCAGGAACCCACGTTCTTTCCACAAACGTCCAAAACTATGAGCCATACCAAACGCGTACTGGCTATCGGTATACACAGTCACTCATTTTCCTTTCGACAACACACACGCTCTTGTCATCTCTGCTGCTTGTGCTGAATTATGTGGGATACGTGCAGCTTCAACAATCGTATGCAAAGTCGTAACAGCATATGCTGCAGTCGTATCACCATTCAGAAGCTTGAAGCACGAACCATCAACCCATAAGGTACCATCACACTTTGGAAGAGGAGTGTCCCTAAGGTCTATCCTCCCTTTCGTTTCCTCCTCTGTCCTAAGGAAGCAATCATGCTGTTCAGAAACATCTGTCTCAACTGAAATCGGCAACAACGTAGCTGGATTCAACGTGTTGTATCTCTTCATATGCACATGACTCGCTAAGAGTGTCAATTCGTAACCCGACAACCGAGCACTAGTTAAGTGCTGTGTCTTGGTACGATTCAACAAGGTATCCACTGCATGTGGAACCATCACAATCAGTGTATTGTCCATCACCAAACCAGCAGACTGTCAGATAGAAACAGCCGCTGCCGCTGTAGCTCTCAAACAACTCGGCAACGCTCTAGCTACCGGATCCAAAGTCGACAAAAAATAAGCACATGGACGTTGCTTATCGCCGAACTGTTGAGTCAAAACTGACAATACATATCCCTCACTCTCGTGGACATACAATGTAAAAGGCTTGCTGTAGTCGGGAGTACCCAACACAGGAGCCGAACACAACGCATCACGCAATTCTGAAAAGCTCTTCTGACATTCGTCAGTCCAAGGAATAGGATTTGGAGTATCCTTAACAGTAAGAGCTATCAAAGGTTTCGCAAGCAATGAAAAATTAGGGATCCACTGTCTACAATACGACGTAATACCCAGAAAAGCACGTACTTCTCTCTGTGTCGTAGTAACACTCATTTTCGCAATAGCTTGAATTCTTTCTGGGGTCAGTTTCCTTCCCTCCTTCGATAAGAGGTGACCTAAGTAGGTAACTTCTTGTCGACAATATTGCAACTTCGAAAGAGACACCTTATGATGGAAATCAGACAAATGACGTGACAACGACAAAGTAGCCTCTGTACAAATCTCTTCATTGTCAGCAGCAACTAACAGATCGTCGACATACTGAATAAGAGCAGCACCATCAGGTTAAACAAGCAAATCAAGTTGTGTTTTCAAAGCCTGACTATAGATCGATGGACTCTTGCAATAGCCTTGAGGAGCGCGCTTAAACCGGAAACTTTGGCCTCCTAAAGAGAAGTCAAAAATATCCCTACTCTCCACGGCAATCGGGATGCTGAAGAAAGCATTCTTCAAGTCAATCACCGAAAACCACGTGGCTGAAGCCGGAATCAAAGTCAGTAAAGCGGTGATATCAAGCACAACAGGAAATTGCAGAACTACAATCTTATTCACCTCGCGGAGATAGTTAACAAACCTATATAGAGGAGGCTGTGAAGAATCAGTTCTTTTCAGAACAGCCAAAACCGGACTATTGCACACATTACCTCTTGTTTCCTCAATCACACCTTTCTCAATCAGATCATAGATGATCGGCAAAAGTGCTCTTTCACCATCACTAGAAATCCGATATTGGGAAATACGTGGCAATCTAGCATTCGCTTTCAACGTCACAACATATGGCGGAATCTCCAGGAGACCCACATCGTTAGGACCAGTAGCCCAAAGAGAATCAGGGAGAGAAGACAATTCAGCTGGAAGTCGATCTTTAGATATATACATCGGAGAGATCACTCTCTTACCCAATGTAAGGTGTACTCCCGAAGGAGAACAATATAGCGTTGCATACAATCTCTTCAACAAGTCTAATCCCAACAAGTTCTCACCACAACCTGTCGTCAGAATAAGGGGTGCTTCAAATTCACAAGGTCCAACAGATATAGACAACGGACTAGTAATCGGATTAGTAACCGGGGCGCCAGAAAAACCTACTGAAACATTCGTTAAGCCAGACAAAGGTGCGCCAGGGAGTTTAGAGTGCATAATAGAACTCTTCGCAGCACCAGTATCCAACAGAAAAGGCTCTGACACACCTGATGCAATCACTTCAACATAAGGTCCACTCTGATCTACTGGAACTGAAACAACTCCCTCTCTTTGTCTATGGCTGTCCTAGCAATCATTACCATCCATATCCTCACCTTCAACATAGTAATTGTCCGTATAGTACTGAGCCGTCCTACCAGACGCACCATTCTGCTGATCAAAGCTATTCATAGAATTCTGTGGAGGCAAAGAATGCGCATTCTGACCACGACCTCTACCTCTAGGAGCTTGCTGAACACCTCGACCTCTCTCACCAGAAGCACCATTCGTGCGCTGTAACAGAACCGGACAACTACTCTTGAAATGACCCTCTTCTTTGCAATACGCACACTGATTAGGGCCTACAGGAATACGCTGTTGAGAAGACTCGAACCTTTGCGAGTTTCTCTGATATTGCTGAGGTTGCTGGTAATCGCGCTGATTATTACGAGGCGGATAAGCTTGCTGTAGAAGAACTTTAGTCTTCAATTCCTTAGTCTTCCTATCCGCTTTCTCTTTCTCATCCTTATCCCTATTTTCGTAGTACTGGGCAGTAGCCAAAATCTGCGCTGACGACGAGACAGCCCAAGCACTCTCAGAATCCTTCAACTTATTGCACAACTCGGGAAGCAAATTATGCACAAACTTGTCAACAAACAGCCGTTGACCACCTTCCGAACTCATATCCTGACCACTATGATCGATAAACGTCTCTTCGAACCTAGTGAAAAAGTCAGACACGCTTTCGTCTTTCTTCTGCTTACACGCAGACAACTTGTCCCAATTGACACGCATAGCAGGCATCAAAGTCTTCATATAATCAATAATCCTACCAGGGAGGTAAGCAACTATATCCCCTGGTTTAGCACCACCAACTTGTCTAGCATCTGCGGCCCTAATATTATTCCATGTATCACCCAATTCCTGTGCATGATCCGTATGACGAATCAATCCCCATAAAGGCTGTGGAACTACATTTCCAAACAACATGTCTATATCGGCCAGATTCATAGTGCATGAATCTGCAGTCTGAGATAATTCCTTATAGTACCCTGCAGGATTTTTACGTAGATCAGGCAAAGTCTGCTTAAGGGCTAAAACTTCAGCACGCTTCCATGGAACATGTACACAAACACGCTGAAAATGCGGCTGAACAGGTGGATTAGCAGCTGCATCTCCTGGCCTCCAAACTGGGGGAACCTCTCGCATCGGATATTGTCTCGCCTTCCTCCTAACTGTAGAATCAGGCTCAAACAGTCGCTGAGAAGGAGATTCACTCCTAAATGACAACAACGTTGCAACTGCTTTCTCAACCTCAATACCCACTAGAGTTCCCTTTGCAAACTCAGACCGTATACGGAACAACTCAGGCGGAGCTTGTCCTAACTCACCATCTTCCCATTCTTTACGAAGGAAAGGACACATCATATCAAAAACATATCTCTGTGTCGGTGCTCCCCATTGACGGAAAACATCCATAACACACTCAAGACTATAGTGCAAAGGGTACGTAACCCATTTACGCGCTAAATTATCCAACACTGTCCGTTCATCTGGCCCAGGCAATTGGCTACGCAATTGCTTACGCTCTGGAACAGGAGACATACCCAATGACACAAAAAGAGGAGAAAAGAGACCAGCAACAGTATCGGTCATTCTCTGTCGAACAGAAGGAGAAGTTGACAAAAGAACAGGAGACAAAGCAGAATGAGAGGAAACCAAAGTCGGAACAGTAACAGGAGGAGCAGGCAATAAAGGCATAGGAGTAGCAGACGAAGGAGGTAGAAAAGGCGGCGGCCCTTGAGGAGGCTGTGCCAAAGGAACAGGAGCCAACGGAAGAGGAGCTGGCTGTTGAAGAATAACAGGTGGCAAAGTAACCGGAGGTTGGCAAACTATAGGTTGCGGAGGTGCTGTAGCACTCTGCACATAAGGGGGTGGCGAACTCAATAGATGCGACATTAAAGGATCTTTCACAAGATCTTTCTTTTTTTCCTGCTGTGGAGGTGGCAAAGCTGGATAGCACTTATCTACCGCCAGTTTACGTTGCGTAAGCAACTGTTCGCTTTCTTGTTCTTCCTCATTATCCCTAAACTGTATAGCAGCTTGCACCATTGACATACCCTTTTCTCTCTTATTTCGCTTCGCTAACTTAATTTCTTTCTGTTTGGCTTCCTTTCGCCAAAGGCGGAAAGAGTCAAACATTGCCAGGCGGGCTTTCTTCTTGAACAGTTTAACTTCGAGATTGTCTAAAATCTCTGTTTCAAAGCCACCATAACGGGGCCACTGTAGGACACCGTCTTTCCTGGTATACCTAATCCATACTTCATTATACGTGAAGGGGCCCCGTCCATGTTTTACATAGAGCTCATAGGTCGGAGTTCCAATCGGAGGAACCGGACACGATTCCTCCAATCGGGAATCCCTATTACAACCACAACAAAATATCTTTCCAAGTCTGCTAAGACCAGGCATCTTCGCTCACTAGTCTAGCTTCAAACTTCAAGGGAATATCAAAAACGATAGTCTCGCGAATACACGAGTCCCTCGGCTTTGAGGCCTGCAGGTCTCAAATCAAAGAATCCCAAGGGTATACCAAAACAAAACTAAGGACTGGGAGATGCTCCACTCATACTTAACTGAAATGTCGATGGCGTCGCCAGAAGACCCGTCTATCGTCTCGCTTTACAAATCGTCTAATGGCTCCAAGACAGGTCGACAGTCAGGGCAGCAGTCCTTCGTAGCCGTGGGAAAGCGGGGAACCTCGCAGCAAAGACTTTCGGACCACGACGACATACAGGGGTCGATGAAGTGGCAGGCCTTCCTCCAGAATTTTCACACGAAGCTCCTCACGATCTTCAGGCTTGGGCCGGTACCGCTGAAGTCGCCCCAAGTTGGGCGCCAACTGAAGAACCGGGTTTTAGAACCCAGCGGCAGCAGGGGAAACGCCCGATGTCTTCGGGTTCACCTGTCTTAGAATACAGAGACACGGGATACTTCTCGGTGACGTCAAAGACCAAATTTGTTGGCTGCAACCAGGAACAGAGGTCTACGAAGCACAACACGGGTGGTTCGCTAGAGACTGCACAAATTCATAGAGCGAAGCATTGTCTTTTATGCTAAAAATCACATTCCTGGCTAGCATCAGTTACATACAAACGAACCAATCAGATGATGACATTTCAAACATATCGCATGACGACAAACCCACTTTCCGTTGTCCAGCCCACCAGAAATGACAAATCAAAATCCAACATTCCTGCTCGGACAGGCCGGACAAACCCATAATAAAACACCTCAACCCATATCAGAAATTAAGCCATAAAGGAAGGAACAGAAACAGATGAGAAGCAAGATAGAAGGGTGTGTGCATGTACCATAAACTCAGCAATGTCCTGCTCTTTGATCTCTATCTGACCAGCTGCCTAACAAGGAACTGGCTCACCGAGGTCAGCCTCGGGCAAGGGAGTCAGCTCGTTCAGGTCACACAAAAGTCAGCTAAAGGTGTACGTGTCCCAAGGACTCGTTCGGCCGTAGTCATCGGCCTATGTGAGGGCAACCACAAAATGGCTGCTGTACACAAAATGGAACCCGAAGGTTCGAACGGAATCCCTGAATACACAGTGTTTCCATTGATCGATTATGACGAAAACACTTGTACATGCCGCACTCGTCATTTGCGGTCCGCTGATACCAAAATCGTCTTTATCCGACGACCTTTATTGAACGGGTTCAGAATCACGGAACCTCAGCCTAAAGGCAATCCATGGTTGGCTCCTGGAGGTAGAGAGTGCGAGGTCTTGCAGACGGGCAGCGAGTGATGAAAGCCGATTGTCTTTTACCATACCTTTGAACATATGCAATCTGCAACCTCTAAAATGTAGTCCCACAAGAAAATAACTAGCCATTTAATTGATATACCACACTGACTGCCCATTGCAGTGGTGTTCGTCTAAATTCTGGGTATTGCAGACTTGATGTTGGTAGCAGTTTGAAAAAGCCCCTAATGTAGGGCAACCAGATTCTGAAAACCAATTGGCGGGACATTCCACAAACATAGAAGTAAGACTGAAAGTCTCCATATATGGAGGGGCACAGAACGACTCAATTGACAGCGTTTGCCAGCACGGGAAATACAAGGAGGCACTAAGGGGAATCAAATGCAATTTTCAAACACAGTATTATCTGCTTAAACTGGATGTATGTCGTTACAACGCATTCTTTTTCCACGCATGCCTTTACAACGCAGGTTTTAGAACGCAAGTTGTTACAACGACTTGCGTTGGGGGGCGCTGGATAGTGAATAGTTTAATTTACTATTCCAACTCCTTTCCCCTTGGATACAAGGGAAGGTTTTGGATAGTAATTAAACTATTCTCTATCCTACAGCGCCCTCCAGCGCAAGTCGTTGTAACGACTAGCGTTGTAATTCCTGCGTTGTAAAGGTACTGCGTGGAAAAATTTTCGTTGTAAAGGATGTTTACCGCTTAAACTAAATAGATGGCTGCCCAGGACTGTTAATTGCTGATATTGTACAGAACACACAAAAAAACTTGCATACATCCGAGTTCTGTCGACCTCACCTGAAAACCGAAACAAATACTAAATATGATTAATTTTGCCAGGCTATATTGTAAAAAAACAGAATTGTCCAGGCAGTTTTGGGATGCATGGTCACCATACCCATATGGAGAAAACTCACCTAACATGGTAGCCATGGACTCTCACCGTCAGTCAGAGTAAGGGGAGGGACTACAGTTCTTCAGTCAGTCCATATGGCACAGGTCTTCAAACTGCGTGCTGCACCCCCCTGGTGGTCCCTGATTACATTCCCAGGGGGGCGAAACTGCGTATGCAAGGAAAGACTTGTAAATGAAGAAGGCCTGGAAGCGGCAACGTTCCTCTGGCGCGTTCTCAGGCTTTTTATATGCAGATGTTAACCTGCATAAAAAGTGTGCAACTGTAATCCTTAGTGTAGTGGGGCACAGTCAGTGAGTAGGGTAAGGAGACTCAAGGCTAAGCACAATATACTGAGTAACTATGCATCTTTTTTACCTTCAGATAGTTGCATGAAAAAATACGCATACACAATAAATGAAAAAAGCAAATAAAACTAATTTTTGGAAAATATGCGCTCTTACATTATAACCCTCCGTTAGCTGAAGCAATCAGTGCAGATTTAGATGTATGACCAGAGAGTCACCAAATTGAATCCTGGATTTCACTGTGGGGAATACTAACTTGTGTATTTATAGAGCTACAAGTTCCAAGCCTGTGATACTCTGACACCATCAGTTAAAGCATATATTTGAACCTCAGCGGCTTTTATGTTTTTTACTTAGCCAGTTGAACAGGGTCCAGTGTCATCAGGGGCCAACTAAAGCCAGAGTTGCTGAAATTATGTGGCAGGGTTGACTAAAGTATGTGGCAAGAAAAGGAAAATTATGTGGTGTTATACTACACATTTTGTGATACATTTGTATTGTTATTTTGATATTTTTCCACTTGGTAATACTATCTGGGCATAGGTTTCACCTCATTCATACCGGTATAATACCCAGATATAACAACAAGCAACAGAAAGGTGACCAGTCAAGCTGTGCGAAGGGCATTTCACTGTCCGGCAACACACAATTATGACTGATTGTCTCTAAAAAACAGAGCATTGGGTTAATTTTCCTTAGTAGCATAGAGATAAGAGCACCTTTGCTGCAAAAATGTGGGGGCAACACACTGGAGCTCATTTTTTTTTAAAAGGTAGGAGATTTGGCCTAACGGCGAGAGCTACAACTTTGGAACTTCGATCATGTACTCACATCAGTTCAACTTTCTGTGATTCTGGGCAAATCAGTTAATCGCCCAGTGCCTAAAAAAACCCTAAAAAAGAATCAATTATTCTGGCCATGTGTTTGTGAAATGTAAATGGTGCTAATGTTAAGCGTTCCAATGCCCAACTTAAAACGAAGAAAAAAAGGGATGGATAACCTCTTTTTAGATTGGAGTGATGGTCAGACATTGTCAGTACGTTAGGAAAGAGGCAGAGGAGATAGACTGTTTCTTAGGGACTCAGCAGTCATTAGTGGAGTAGGTGCAATTGCATTGGGGTCCCAGGAATGGGAGGTGCTCACAATAACCAAATTATGGAGAGAACGGTTTTCAGTCAATTTGGCTTATTGTATGATGGTTTTGCCCTAATATATGTTTAACATTTATTGTGGATTATGAGCTACAAAAAGAGTATCCATGACATGATCTCAAAAGCTCTGTCTCTGTGCTTAGCCCTGCCTCTCCAGCTTCCCGATTCTAGCCATAAAGTTTTGCAGGGGGGAGCCCGGACTCAAAACATTTTGCTTTGTGGGGTCTCGAAGCAAAAAAATGTGAAGACCTCTGCCATATGGGATGAAACGGAAATGTTATTTTGTGCAGTAATAGGACCTTTGTGGAAAGTTACGTTGATAAGTTATTGAATGGTTTCAACACAATCTCCTACTTGAGTACTCCACCAAACAGGGAAATTCTACTGTTCAATTAAAAATACCAAGTGACGCTGTTAACATTAACCCCCAAAAATATAAAATCAATAACTTTAGAAAGTAGATCTAACAGGCAGTTGATACTTTCACCACCGATAAAAATGAATGAGCCACAGTACGGGGGCGCAGGACGCAGGCAGTTTCCAGTCAACTGTCTTTTGGAATCAACAGTTGTCACTCAGCGTAGGTAAGTAGTTACTTATCAAACTTTTTACAAGGCTCAAACGTGCCTAAAACACAAGTATAGTATTGTACAATATCAAAGCGTGGTAGCGAAATCCTCCATTATAGTAAAGCCGGGACATAAAAAAATTAATCAAACTGCATTAAAACACCATCTTACCACATAAAGAATGCCTACTGAAAAGGAAAACTTAAAGAATTGTAGAATATAAGAGTGCAAGAGAAAATGTGTTTTTCAAGCCTTTCAGCAGTGTTGTCATTTTCCCGGGCACCCTCAGAGGAAGGAAAGAGGATCAGGAAGTGACGGACTGACCTCAGTGATATCCTTCCTCTGCTTGCGTGACGCCCCTGAGAATACCACCTCAGCAAGAAACAGAGGTCGTGTCGCTAGCAGGGCATTGCAATGAAGCGGTTTTCGCTATATTCGAGGCCAAGTTGAAGTAAGTGGTTAGTCAGACCGGTCTCTTCTCCGCCCTCTAAATAAACAAGCAACACCCGGGCAGGGGTGTGGGGTAACAACACAGTGAGAGTGGTTAGGAGGACGCAATCTGAGAGAGGGGGCAATAAAAACCAGGATTACAGAGGAATGTAAGCAGAGAAAAAAACAAACTGAAGCCCTGGAAGCCCGCTTACCGCTGGTGCTGCTCTGGGGGCTGAGGATCTTCATGGCGGCGGCGAAACTGAAAGCGCGGTAGGAGCGCACGAGACGCCGTCACCGTGAGCGTGCACATTGGCTGCTCTGAGTCTGAATTGCAGACTGACTCACGCGCGCGACCAAATTCCGTATACAATTCTGCGCTCGTGAACAGCTGTTGTCTCTCGTCTCTCCCATTGACAATGCTGCGCGCGGGGCCAGCGCTTGTCCACTCGTTGTCGGCTGAGCCAACAACTATAGTTCTCGGCGAGAACGCGCTTCGCGCGCTTCTCAGGCGAGACCTAACAACAGCCCTGGTGATGGTGTCCCTATGGCCTAATAAGGCTCGTGGAGAGGGGCCACACAGCCTCCTCCCCTTAAAAAAAATAAAAGACCTTGGGGGTGGGGTCTCGAGTGCCCGACAGTCTGGCCATCCCCCCACTGCACACAGCCAAAGACCATGCGCAGACCAGAGTTGGATATCTGTATCGTAATTAAATATTACTTTAAGTTAAAGAAAACAAAGGTTAAAGTAATCTTATAGTTAAATGTGATAAAAAGATTTGTTTTTGTATATAAAAAAAACGTAGAAATTTACTGAGAAAAACGAAGACTATACGTTATAGTTAGGTAATTTGTCAATGACAACATTATTGTTTTAAACTAAAAAAATCACAGAACTTTACTTTTTATGGGAGCCACACTAACTATAACTTGGGCCCCCAAGCACTGCTTATGGCCTCACATAAGACATCACACATGACATGTTCTATTGCTTTATATATAACATCACTGATGACATCCCAAATGGCATCAATGCCCTTCGTTTTTTCAGTAACTACACATATATATATCTATCTATATATATATATATATATATATGTATGTATGCATATACATATCTATATATATATGTATATATGTATATATATATATATATATATATATATATATATATATATATATATATATATATATATATATATATATATATATATATTGCAAATCCTGTATTCAAACCCCACGCTTGCTTAACGTTGGATCAAAACAGGACACGGACCCAGTTGTTGTTCGGTGCTTCAAATATTTATTGCAGCCAGATGCCTGAGACGCGTTTCGCGGCGCGAACGCCGCTTGTTCACTCGACATATACACATTATCACATTATCCGTACGTCTCCACTCAGCAACACGCCCACCATCTGGAACCGCAGCAGAAGAAGAAACGGAGTGCAGGTGAGTTTTTTTATTTTAGGCACACCTCGTCAGCATAACGTTTCGGCCTTGGTCACATGACGCACTGAGGGAAGTGAGCTAAATTTAAAGTGCTAATGCTAAAGTGACAGTACATTTGATTGGCTAATACACTGGGAGGTGCATGTCTGAAAACAGTCAACATAGAAGAAATCTTGTATAAAGTGCTGAAAGAGGGTAATCTCACAGTTCTTTTTGGCATTAACTGTATAAATACATTAGAATCCAGACGTCTGCCAAACCGTTATCGTATAAAGTACAATACCACGATAAAATACAATAAATAGATAGTTCATATCTTTAAAAGCAAAAATATATATACATATGTTATATTGGCTTTGATTAGGTTTGGCACATCAGACCTCAAAATACTGTGTTTAAATACACATTCACTCTTAATGTTTGTTTCTGCACTTTAAACCCATGGCGATAGTTATGCTGGTGTTATGCAATTGTAATACCACCTGTACTAATCTTATACATTGGGTTTATACATTTCTCATTTAGTAAGGTCCTTAGCCAAATATTTGTACTGGTGTGATAAACAAAAACAAAATTGTAAGAAAAATTACATGTGCAGACAAAACCAAAATGTGGTAAAATCTTAAAATTCAGGTTACGTGTAACCAGTGCTGCGTGATACAGGTTCCGATAGAAGTAAACCAGATGTGGTCGTTGCATGAGTACTACACTATACAACCTAGCTGTTAATACATGTATAGTTGTAAGTAGTGATAAGGTACAACAATTCTGGTAGTGAGCAATTGATATGGGCATCACAGATGAGTATAGAGGTGGCACATTAATGGGTGGCATTAAGAGTTACTTAGAGACATGTATAGAAATCCTCTGTGGAATTGAGGCCATGCGGGGTCTTGCTGTCCATTTCTAGAATGTATCTGGTCTCCAATGCTCTTAAAATGCCTTCTCTGTTGCCACCTCTCCTCAGGGGACCTACAGCATCTATGGCATAATACCTAAGGAGTCCACTGTTGTTATTGTGGTGTTCCTTGAAATGCCTTGCAACAGGATACTTGGCATTGTTAGTGTTGATGGCCCTTATGTGCTGGAGTATCCTCTTGTGGACCTGCAATTTGATACTACCAATATATTGCAGGCCACATGGACACTCCAGCACATATACCACGTATTCACTTTTGCACGTAAGTTGTTTTTTGATTTTGCGGGGCACTGTGCAAAATGCAGTAAGGAACTCGGTTTTGTTGAGTCCATGCGAACAAGCCTTGCAGGTCAAGCATTTTCTAAATCCTTTACTTGCAGCCATCCAGTTTTTGGGAGGGATCACCTCAGGACTAGATTTAACCAAGGCATCCTGTAAGGAGTACGCCTTCCTCAAGGTGATAGCTGGCTTACTAGGCATATGTTCTCCAATTACTGGGTCTAACCTAATCAGGTTCCAGCGTTTATTGACTATTTTCCTTAGTGCACCATGTGGTCTATTGTAGGTCCAAATGAGTCTTGTAGGTTGTGATGCCCTGGAATCTGTGAGTCTCTGGACTTTCTTATGGGTCAATGCATCATTACGGGACAGGGCATTCGCTTTGTTAATAGCTATGTCAATTAGGCTTTCTTAATACCCTCTAGCCAGAAACCTTTGCTTACTGGCTGCCTGCGCTATTTTGCAATGGTTGTCTGTGCTGCAAATGCGCCTAATTCTAAGCATCTCCCCATAGGGGATGCTTCTAATTAGGTGCGGAGGATGGTGGCTGTCGGCATGCAGCACAGTATTGCCCGCAGTGGGCTTCCTGTAAAGTTTAGTGTCCAACCTGTCCTGGCTGACCTCTATTGTGATGTCCAGAAAGTGTGCTTGTGTCTGACTGAGATGTGATCTGAAAGCCAGATTATATACATTGCTGTTAAGGGTTTCAATGAAGGTATTTGCTTCCTCACGTGTCCCACGCCATATCATAAGGACATCATCGATGTACCTATACCATCGTGCAATATGGCGGGAGCAGATTTCAAGGTGATCACCATGGAGGACCTGCCTCTCCCAGTAGCCCATGTGCAAACAGGCATAACTGGGAGAGAAACAGGCCCCCATGGCAACACCCCTAACCTGCTGATAGTACTGGTTGAGGAACATGAAATAATTATGGTTTAAACAAAAACTGGTCATAGTGAGTAACGTTTTGTTATGCTCAGCGAGCTCAATCGGGCGCTGGCCCAGGTAAAATTGGATGGCTCTCATACCGTCTGTGTGTACAATACTGGTATAAAGTGATGTTACATCAAGTGTGATTAGCCAGTAGTCTTTCTCCCAGTGCACTTTTTTGATTTTGAGTCCTCGATGTTGGATGGGAGTGCTGCAACATATTCCTGAAGGAATGAGTCAATATATGTTGTAGCATTCTCTAGTAACCCCCCACACGCCGAAATTATGGGTCTTCCAGGCGGTTTAACAGAATTTTTATGCACTTTGGGGATTAAGTACAACACAGGGGTGATTGGGTGGTCATTCTTTAGAATTTTCAGCTCATCCATGCTGATGAGCCCACTCGAACGCCAGCCTATCAATATGGAGTGGAAATCAGATTGCGCTTTTCTTAATGCACCCACATCACAATGTTTATAACAACTTAAGTCATTTAGTTGCAAGTACGCCTCCTCCATATAAAGGTTCCTGGGCCAGAGCACTACGTTCCCGCCCTTGTCAGATTTTCTGACTATCATGTTACCATCCTTTTGTATTTTTTTGACCAGTTCCTGGTATTCATTGTTACACGTTTGGTTATGTTGTTTGGATTTCAATGTCTTTACATGCAATGTCTTGACTTGTTTGATAATGGCATCATGGAAAATGTCGATGTTGTCATAAGGCGTTACCGGAGTGAATGTGGAATGCGGTTTAAACTTGGCTAACCTGCCAATTTGGGCAGTTGAATCCCCCTGTGTGTTCTGTGAGGGAGATACTTCCAATCGCAATGCTTCCAAGTCCTGCATTAGCGGGATATCATTCTGCAGCCTTTAGGGTGCCACTGATGTGTTTGGTGCCTTGGGCAGATCCCTTAAGGAATAACGAGATTGGCATGACTGGCTTCCAGCCTTTTGTTAGATGTAGAAGACTTTAATTTAATTGTATGAGAATCAACAGGAGAGGGGTGTGGCAGGTATATATATATATATATATATATATATATATATATATATATATATACGCGTCTGTGCAGCATGTCGGATTAAACTTTTCTTGAGTCAAAGTCACGGAGTCAGTGCCTTCCTTTATCAGAGGGAAATGGATTGGTAAACAATTTATATATATATATATATATATATATATATATATATATATATATATATATATATATATATATATATATATATATATACCTGCCACTTCCATTGACGTTTCGAGACTGAAAGACGTTTTACTCTCTTGATTAGTTATATCAAATTACGGCTTACAGTGGTTGCACATAAAGCGCTACCATACATGACAACATTTAGATCATTAAAGTGTGAGTTTTTGATAAAATTGTAGGACTGTCTTTTCCCCCCGCCTTTTATCGAAGCAGGGCAATTTCAGGCAAGAGATTGTACCTAAAAATAAAGCCTTGTGTTTTTTTTTTTGCTTAAAAATTCGGGTCCGGTGGCATGTATGCACTAGGTTGTCCATGTGGCAATATTCACGCTATGTAAATAAATATGAATTTAATATGTCGCACGACTGCCTCTATATATCTCGACTGTCGTGTTCTGGTATTAATACTGAGGTACTATAGAGCTAAACCTTGTATGAGCACAACAACCACCCAGTATGGGCTTTCCCAGCTTCCGTGGGCATGAAAGTATGTTGTTTATGCACAGAGTTTGTACCTGTGCTCAAAATGTGCATATCAGCGTCTTTTAGGGCTCATACGTGATTGTTAAAGGCGCTCGTCTTGAGCCCAGTTGAGCCTCCCGGCTCCCGCCTGAGTCAACAACAACACGTGAATCATCACTGTGTGCGCGAGACTTGGAGTCAGATTGCGCAGCTGCTGGGGAAACTCTTGTTTACGTCAGGTTTTTCGAGATTTGTCTTATGCAACAATTTAAGGTTGTGCAATAAGGGGGTGGGGACGAATACGTCCCAGTGCCAAAGGCGCTAGTGCGCCAAATAACTGTATTTGCTGGCTGACAGATTTTGTAGTTTTCAAGAAATATTATGAACAAGCATTGGCAATGCCTAAAGGTCTGGCTTTAATGGACTATTGTATGACATAAGACTTGTATTTGTGCGAAGCAAAGAAAAGTAGATTGATATTGGTGTAGATTGAAAGGTCAGGTGACAGTTGTGCTGTCAAGTTAGGCATAAACATCCATGTAGGATGGCTGCCTTACACCCATTTGAGCTGCTGCCAGAGCAAAACACAATCAATTATCTAGTCATCTAAGATATTTAATAGCATTGCAATAAACAAAATAATCACAACTGCGTGGAGGGCAAGTACTTTTTTTGTGGAAGCACACAGCTTCTACCCAATCAAAACATGTACTCCTGATTTCCAACATTTGGGCGGAGCCAAAGCCTCTTATGATGGATTCCCTCCCGAGACCGTGGAGTGCCCCGACAAACCCAACATGGCGGCCGCTATGTCCCCAGCCAGAAGCGGACTATACCCTCTAACAGGCCAGGCAGGAACCGGCGAGCTGCCAACAGCGAGCCAGGTTGGAGGAGCCGGGAGTGGCGAAAGACACCGAAAGCTGCAATTCAGGGATTGACAGGATCGAAGCCGGGAGGAGAGGAAGATCCCGGGAGAGAAGGAAGAGACTCTCGGACCCCAGGAAGGAACAGAGAAGCCACTGGAGACCATAGAATCATCCCAGGACGATGTAAACCACCGGAAGAGACCGCTAAAGGAGCAACGCCCGTGAATCCAGAACTCCAACGCGAGATGCAGAGCCTGGGACTCCCTTCCCCACGGCCCAGGAGGGTCGTGGGTTCAGGCAAGAGCCCCAAGCACAGTTTGTTTCGATAAGGGGTTGGTGGGCGGGGTCTACGGGTCACACCATCCTAAATTATTGATATCCCTTTTGCACATAGGCACGTCACGAGTAGAGAGCATGGGTGACGGGAGCACTCTTCCCCTAAGACAGTGCTAGACCAGTGGCCTGACTATATTTTTATTTCTCTTTGTTCCTTTCCAGTTTCCTCCTGAGGAGAAGAACGATTTGCCCCACTTAATTGCCGTTGAGAAGAGCCAAAGCTGGGACAAAGCCCAACCATGACAACAGTTCCTTGTGGACGCGGACTCCTTTGTTATTCCCCATCTATGACTTCATTTTATCCCTACCCCTATTCTCTTGAGCCCCAGAATTGAAAAGCCCTTACCCAGGAAGCGCAGGAGCAGGCATCTGGCAGTAAATAAGAGGACACAATAAATAACTATACTACCATCAGCGACTCCTGTGTCACTACATACGGGAGGGGTGGGACATCTGTCGTGCCCACGCCAGCACACCCCTCTCCTGTTGATTCTCACAAAATTGTCTGGCAACAGCTGCATTGTCAAGCCAGACCATAACAAGCATTTACAATGCAATGGTTTCGCCTTTGGAAAAGTTAGAGCTATTGGCATTGCTCATGACTTCTTTTTTTTTTTTTTACTTCTAAATAAATGGCATCGTTGTTTACATTGCAATAGGTCTCACATTTGTTGGAGTTGGAGCTACTGGCATTGTAAATGGCAATGTTTTTTATTCATGCTTTGTTAGCAGTGGAGTGATATTTTTTTTTAAGTGCCCACTATACCATATTATAAGCTTTTATAGCAACTATACAGTAAAGCTATAGCTATTTTAACGTAAAAGGGTGTAAATGGATGAATACAAATACCAAAAAGAATCTTAAACTGTATGGTGGAATGTATAGCAGGTGACAGACTACCGATCACAACATACGTACTAATATTAGTGTAATATATATATAGTCAAATATACATAATACATCATGTACTTCCTGTACTTAATGTGTTGTTCATTCGTGCGTGCTTCGAGCGTGCGTGGTTCATCAATTTCCGTGCTTAAACCATGCGTGGTTAAGACTTTCACGTGGTTCAGACTGCGCGCTTGAGATACTGCATGCTTCGGACTTAGTTTTTCAGGCTGTTTCCCCATATAAACATCACATGATATGGGGTCCTTGGTAGGCCTACTTTGGGCTCCCGGGACTGTAATGTTTATCCTTGTACAGACATACGGCCGGAGGGTCATGGCTGATTGTATTGCAGTGCCTGTCTTGTTCCATATGTCTGATTTCTGTTTTGAAAATACAATAACAATATCTTACATAAATAAAAGTTGAGCAGTTTACTTAAGAACTCCATATAATGTTTAGAAGTAGGAATATATCACTCCAAAATTCAGAGTAAAGCAAGCACTTCTCATTTGTAATGAGTACATTTTAGTGGGGAATACATTTTAAAGCCAGGATAACTGTTATCCAAGGGGTACGTTTTTTAAAATTCTTAATTCATATACATGAAAATATATAACTTATTCCAAAGCCCCCACCTTGGTTTAGGCAGCAACAACAAAACCCATTCTCGGGACAAGCCACTGCTCATGTGACTGGTCAGGACATATTAATAAGGTAGTGCAGGCTACAGATTAGGCAGTGTCCTGTACACCTACTACTCCTGTGGGCTGCACACAGGAGAACCACTTACAGGTATTTGGAGATACCACTAGCTCACGAGCTACTCGTTGGAGAACCTGTTTCACATTCTTTGGCCCTCTCTAATCCTGTGCCCAGGTGAGAGTTGTTAGACCGTGGAGCTGTAGGCTCCTCCATTCCATGGCACCACTAGTTGCCTGGAAAAAACAGGTGGCACAAAATGTCAGGGTACCACCTGGGCAAGACACAGTAAGCCCACACAAGCACAATCAGTGACCAGAGCATCACATCAACAGACCTTAGAGGCAGGATTTACCTCCGGTGGGGATTCATTTGAAGCTCTGGGTAGATCGGCTTCGGTTTCAAACAGTGCTTGAAATAAAAAAATAGAAATGCAGGTACTCTGTACCAGAGTACCTGTTTGTTTCTGATCAGTGCTGGTACTCCCCAATTAAAAGTATTACGACTCTCTTGAGAAGTGTCGGTACACTCCCTCTCAAAATAAAAAGTGCTGGTACTCTGTCCCTGACAGTACCGGCCCATACAAAGCACTGGCTTCAAAGGTATCTGGTTCTGTTCAAACCCGCTCCAGCCCTAGACTGTGTCCAAGGGATTTTGAGAACACGACTTAGTGGCCTTCTACACACCAACCACCCCTGGTCGATGGCAGAAATACCTGAAAACATGTGTCACTCTCTTTGCATTTTCAGGCTTTGCCGTCCTGGAACACAATATTGACTTATGAGAACGGGAATTCACAGAAACCCCTCTACTGAGCGGATTCATCAATAAACAGTCCTTAATCCTTCATACACTAGCAATATCCCTGTGCTTGACAGACCCACAGGTTTCAAAAACACGGAAAGGTAGAGCAGCGAAATACATCATTTGGAAACAGTAGGGCTATGACTGCAAGCATCGAAATAGAATGTATAAGTTCAGAGAGGGGACATGCTTTGAGGGGGAAATATAAAAACAACTTAAATATTGCTTATTCGCGCAGAGCAAGAGAGAAGGGTTTAGCTAATTTGAAACAGAAAAAGTGGCTCACAGTGCCCCCCCCCCCCCTCCTCCTCGTTGTACAGATGAGCGCGTGCATTCTTTTAAACCTACCTCGGCTCCCTGTCAGGAGGAGTGTGTACACATTTATGACGTGACGTCGGCTTTGAAGCCATCTTCCCACATGTCGGAGGGAACTCTCACGGCTTTCCCAGAGTTAACTTTGACCTTCATTCTGCCTACGGATAAAGAGGCCTCCAATATTGTTTAGTTGAACTCCAGTGAGGTATTTCTGTTAAGACTGAAGTTCCACCTGCCCCAATGAGGCCTATAGGATTATTTGTAATCCCATCATCTTTATTTCTTTTTTAATACAAAATCATTGAAAAGAAAAGAAAAAGGAAACATCGGTCAATCGGCTAATAGATGTTTCGGCCCGGTTAAAAAAAAAAAATCAGGTCCGATTTACAAAAATACTTTTAAAAGTATCCATATCTCAGAGGCCCAAAAGGGCCGCACCATCTCGGCAGAGAGCGGGCGGCTGACAGCCGAGAAATTGCAGCTGATCCGCCCGAAAGCCGCTGCGCCCCGCGTGGGCCGCTGACAGACGAGAAATTGCAGCTGATCCGCCCGAAAGCCGCTGCGCCCCGCGTGGGCCGCCATACTACTTCTGGGCCGCCGTCTTCCTTCTTCCCCCGGGCGGCGGGGGGCGGGCACTTCCGGCCGGCCGCGCTAGGATTGGCCGGCCGGCTAGTCACTTCCGGGTCACCCTCAAGGCCCGAAGAAACCCCCGGGCGGGGATCGAGGAGGAAGGGAGGGAGGGGGGAGGAGGAAGGGAGGGAGGGGGGGGAGGAGGAAGGGAGGGAGGGGGGAAGGTCACTCACCTCCAGGCCTGGGCAGCTAGGAACAAATAAGGAGACCCGTCCCGAGCAGCAAGGGAGGTGCCGGCAATGCCGGAACAGACTCGGGGGCGTTCCCGGCGTCACGTGACGTCGGCAAAAGCCAAAGAATCTCGGGAACGCCCCCGTGTCTGGTCCGGCATTGACGGACAGGCCCCTCGTCCAATGGCTAGGCTCCATTTATGGAGCTAGCCAATGGGACAGGGGGGCGTGTTCCAGAGTGCTTACTGTAATCAATAGATTTCTCTGGAGGCGGAGCCTAACGGCTCCGTCCCCTCTCTGGAGGCGGAGCCTAACGGCTCCGTCCCCCAGCGAAACCTAAAAAGAAGTGGGGCGACGCTGACGTCAAAACAGGAAGTTACTTCACGAAAGGTGGCTTGCACCATCTGACTAATTACCTACCCTAGCTCACCCCTTAGATGCGATTGCATCAGAGAAGCCAGCATGTGAGCAGCATTCTGAATGAGCTCCGATCTCGCCCCAGAGAGGCCAAAGAGTGAATGGGTGGCTCGATTTTTTCCCAGTTACTGAGCTCCCGGTTAAAATAAGTGGGGGGACGCCGTCCACCCGCGTGGTGCCCTGGCAATAAGCACTTGTTAACAAAAGCAGTATTTCCAGGGCCTCACGCTACACAAAAGAGTGGGTTAAGAAAACAATAACATGATGTTGTCTGAGCTGGTGGGTTCGAATGAACGCTTTACTAATGCTTGTGTTTGTACAGAGGGGCGAGTGCAGACAAAAGCATCTGAAAAATGGATACTACAGAAAAAGAAGAGTTGCTTTCATTCTGATGCAAGTTTTTCAGCTGCTTTTGTCAGTCTACAAAACAGCCCTTAAGGCATGACAATGAAGGTGAAAGGACACAAACAAATATCCAATAAAAATAAAAACACGAGACTGAAATACTCCAAGATGTGACTAAGTTTTCAAGCCAACTGCTGAAGGTTATGAAGCAAAATAAGCTAATGATTATAGAAGTCGGTCACAAATCCTCTTTGAAAATTACTGTAGGAAATATGTTAACCATGAATGGCATAACAGCCATACAGGTCAAAAACAGGAATAGGCTGATTACAACTCCAACTGTAGATGTTTTCCAACAGCAGCTTTATTTAACAACAAATACCGACATACTGCTCACATACAGTGAAATGCAATACAACACACAGCAATGATCCTTGGAACTGCACCAATATAATAAATAGAGATTCAAGTGGAAATGTTGCATATCGATGCGAGAACTGCGTTTCCTTTCTGATACAGTGGAAGCCAACGACCTATTTAAACACATCACCACTTAATTTCAAGTTTATGCCAGCAGCTGACATTTGTGTCAAGTTAATTTCAAATGCCGTAGTGCTCGAGTGATCTTTCGATGCACACAATACTAAAACAATTAAACCAAATAGTGGGGCCTTTGTTTCCAGTTTTTAGTCAACAAACAGGCTTCCATCCAAGTCTATCATAACACGATGGCACAGACTTTATTTTCATAAAACAGGACTTAACTGGGATGTGTGCAAAAGAATTATGAAAATGATGCTCAACTTGATTCCGTTTAACATCTTATGGTAACAAATCTGAGCATACATTACAGGTGACAACAGACACGACACAACATAGGCCTGCTCGAAACGATCAAATTAGCAGAGTACGGCAAATGTACCCATGAAAGATTCAATTGTGTATCCTTCGCTTTTACAAATAACGAATTATAATTCTACAAAAAACCAACTTTGACAACACTGCATTTGTATATACAGTAATCTTAGCCTCTAGACTGGAATACAGGAAGTGTATTGTTTGGTACTGGGCATGAAGAAAAATACAAAGCTACAGTCTTTATGCCATCTCCGTTGAAACTAAATTCACACTTTTAAAATATGTTATCCCTGACAAATACCGCTACATTACTTGACAATGAAAAGACTGAAAAAGAAGGGTAACATGAACTTCCTTCAAAACACACCTTTCTGCAGTCTTGTGTCTCCACTGTAAATCATACTGAAATCCCTGTGTTAGGAAGCCGAACATCGGTTGTAAAAAAGCTGCGGGGTTTTTCTCGGATGAATCCAGATGGCTGCAGCGGTTAGACAAAAACATTATGCTTTCGGTGCACAGCCCGTCTTTCCGTGCAATGCATTTCTTCTGTCTACTGTACAAAGAAGGCAGAGTAGAGCGCACATAGCAACAGCCCGGACAGCTGATTGGGCGGTAGGCGTGGTTCAACGCTTCCCTGCTTGCAAGGTCTACTACAATTTCCTGTCTGTTTGGCAGTAGTATCAGGTTTTCTCTTTCTGTGCTTGTTAACTCAGCTGTGTTTGAGCGATTTAAGAAACAATTTAAGAAAAAAAACAGCACAAGCAGTAGAACTCAACAGCAGGCGATAACAAGTCGGGCTTCCCTCCTCCGCTCTGGGGGGGGGGGGGGGGGGACGGGAGAGGACGAGGGGGGCGGGAAAGGTCACGGACGTCGGGAGGGGGGCGGGAGAGGACGAGGGAGGCGGGAGATTATTATAAGGAGACCCGAGCAGCAAGGGAGGTGCCGGCAATGCCGGACCAGACACGGGGGCGTTCCCGGCGTCCCGTGACGTCGGCAAAAGCCAAAGAATGTCGGGAACGCCCCCGTGTCTGGTCCGGCATTGACGGACAGGCCCCTCGTCCAATGGCAAGGCTCCGTTTACGGAGCCAGCCAATCAAGGACGAGGGCCGAACCAAGCCACACTACAGATCTCAACAGGATTTCGCCTGCGCCGAAAAGATGCGCAGAGCGCATCTCTTCGCAGGCGAAACCTAAAAAGGGGCCCTCGTTGTCAGTAAAGTCTTCTAAATCTAACAAAAGGCTGGGAGCCAGTCATGCCAATCTCGTTATTCCTTAACGTGTAGCGGGTAGAAAGGTATTACCCTTGCATCATTCACATATCTGCCCAAGGCACCAAACATATCAGTGGCATCCCAAAGGCTGCGGAAGTGTGGATTAAGAGAGTCTCTCTCACTAGTATATACGGGTGTGCATGGGGGTCCTCGCTTCTGCCCCCAACATCTCATACAGTGTATAATAACAGTAGGTCCTGTTGAGGGATGCGCAATTTCTTGAAAAGTTAAATTTATCCTGATAAACTGAGAAAACCAATCAATGGTGCAATATCAATAATGAGAAAATGGAAGAATGAGACTGACACAAAATTACAGAAGACACAGGACTGTTATACAAGATATACAATTACATAAATAAGTGCCGTACACAAGGTGCATTACATAAGACATAATCCGATAAACAAGACACTCAACATTTGCACAGTAAACAGGAAAAATAAATCAGTTGGGGATCCGATCATCACTGGTTGAAATGTTCAAACATATATCCTTATTCCTTAGGTGTGGGTAAGACATTAGGACGGAACACCCATTTTTATAGTTGACATTTAACGAAGAATGTGTATATACAACACAGCATAATGGCCCACATGCATCAATGTGTCATTTTGCATTTCTTAATTTGCGAAAAATAAGGAATCGCAAATTAAGAAGTGCAAAATGCTATGCATCATTTTTTTCGGTATTTCTTTGTGATTCGGTAAAAATCGCAATTTTTACCGAATCCCAAAGAAATACCGAATTCTTAAGTTAATTTTCGCAATTCCCATTGATTCCTATGGGCCAAAAGGCCCATAGGAGTCAATGCAAATTGCGAGTGGCACTTAGAAAATTTCATGGGTGCAGGGGGGGGGTCCAAAGGACCCCCCCATGCACCCCTGAAATGTATTTTTCGCATCATGTTGCACACACACATGTCCTAAGGACATGTGTGTCCGTAACATGAATGTTGAAAAAAAAGCATTTTCAACATTTTAAACACTTTTTCCAAATTTACCGAGTGGTTCAACCACTCGGTAAATTTGGAACCCTAATTGCGAATTTCCACTTGTCAAAGTAATGATGCATTGCTTTTAAGAAGTCGCACATCTGCGACTTCTTAAAAGCACCCGCAAATTTTAGAACTCGCAACAATGTTGCGAATTCTAAAATTGCTTCATGCATCCCAAAAAGCACTTTTGCATTCGCAAACGGCCGATTTTAAGGAATCGCACCGTTTGCGAATGAAAAAGTGCTTGATGCATGTGGGCCAATGGGTCTTCTTCAGGACTAGGGACATTCAAAACAGCCTGGTTTCAATAGGTACCGCATCAAACTTGGTGCAGGTAAGTATGGATCAAAAATATCCAGGACTATGCAAAGAAGGGGGCCTCAATGTGGACCTTATTTATAGTAACTCGTATGCATCGAGAAATCTAAAGGTGCCTACTTAGGCGCACACTTTGGCTAAAACCAGAGGCTATGCAATGTTTCTTAGCCTCAGAGATCCAGACGGATTCTTCAATGAAAAAAGAGAGGGAACTAATCCAACCTGCCTCACAGAACATTTGCAACAGACTGTGACACCCCCTGACAGCACAAATCCTCTTGGCCTGCATGCAGGAATGCTCTAGCTGAGGCCCACTCTGCCTGCCTCTGTGCCAAGGACTCACCATACCCTGGCTTTAGAAGGGGACGACAGTGCAGCCAATTCTCCTAACCTACCGCCACCAGAATGCCTACCACCGCCCTCTTCCCGTTTTGGATTCTACATTGGAGCACTGGCCTCAGAACGCGTTTCTTTATGTCAAACTGTTGTGGGCCAGTAGTGGTGGCTTGTTTGCGAGTTAGTAGTGTGCAAATGACTTTGATCTGGAGTAGTACTTCACAAGTTAGTCCTCCATGAAAGATGTAAATAACCTCTCTCTAATAACATAATTCCTCCTCAGTGCCTCCTTATGAATTATTTTTTTTAATTGTCCTTGCTCTAAAGCTGACCCGTGTCCCTCTCCTTATCAGCTACCAGATTACAGCTTTATATTATGGCTTTGGTTATTTCAGAACTCAACCAATCCCCGCTGGTTCCTTTGGGGGACTTAATGTCTCATTAATGATGTTACTTGCTAGTATATTTTGTGATTTTTTAAAAAATCAGTGTCCATGGACCTGCCCTCCCACAGCACACCTAGAGCGCACCCCTGCACATAGGAGAGGGCAACTGCCCCCTTGCGAGGTCATGGAGAGACTTACAGCTGGTGACAACACAGCCTCAACATTGTATCCTACGCCAACAACACCCAGCTCATCCTCTCCCTCACCAAAGACCCCGCCACTGCCAAACTCAACTTCCAGAAAGGAATGCAAGACTTTGAAGTCTGGATGACCAACAGCTGCCTGAAGCTCAATGCCGAGAAGACAGAAGTCCTCGTCCTCGGTACCACCCCTTCTTCATGGGACAGCACTTTGTGGCCGACCGCCCTCCGAAGCCCACCTACCCCCTCAGAACATGCCAAGAACCTCAGTATCGTGCTCGACTCATCACTCACCATGAACCGACAGGTCAACGCCATCTTCTCCAGCTGTTTCAACAACCTTCCCATCCTCCGCAAGACCTTCAAGTGGAACCCCCTGAGTCAAGGAAGACAGTCACCCAGGCACTCATTACCAGCAGACTGGACTTTGGAAACACACTCTACACCGGCATCAACAAGTCCCTGATCCGCAAACTCCAGACAATACAGAACACCGCAGCCAGACTCGTCCTCGGCATCCCCAGACACAAACACATCAGTCAACACCTACAAAGTCTCCACTGGCTCCCCATGGAGAAAAGAGTAACTTTCAAAATCCTCACTCAAGCCTACAAATGCCTACACAACAACGGACCCAAATATCTCAATGAATCATCTTCCACGTACCCAAAAGAAACCTCCCATTCCAACCTCGCACTGGCCGAAACCCCGCACATCCACAGAGTCAGAGCAGACGGAAGATCCTTCTCTCACATTGCAGCCTCTACACAGAAAAGAGCACAGAAATTAGGCCTCAAAAGAAGAAAGATTGAAAAGATGACTCATCTTGAAAGGAGTTTTGACTTCAGTGTAATAACTGGACAAGAAATGAGCCTCAGCTTCACACTGAAGACCAACCTTGAAAAGAAGTTGGCTTCAAGAAGAAAAGACAACCAAAGGAGGTTAGAGATCTAGGTGAGCCTTGGGCTTAGACTCTCGAGCTCCTGAAAGCAAATGTCCTTGAAAAGAGGTTTCAACAAGGGGCAACGCTTCAAGGGTGTTGTTTGGGGCTGATGGACCCTTCTAATAAACGTTTCTGTAACACATAGTTGGATACATGTTCTCTCAGTAGAGTATGGTGAGGTCTCTGTGGGATTTCACCAGGGTTGTTAAATACACACACACTGCTGAAAATGCACTTGGTTCAGTACAAAAACTCTCTCTCTCTCTCACTCACTCTCTCTCTCTCTCTCTCTCTCTCTCTATCTATGTATGTATTCACTGAAAAAACAAAGATTAAAGCAACATTACAGTTAGGTGAAACATTCAGTGAGAACGTACCGTTTTAAAATAAAAAAAGACTGAAATTACAGTAATCTCAAGTAACAATAACGCGTGCCCAAATGTAACTATAACTCGGCACCCCGCCATGCACATTGTTGTCAGTTCAGTTGCCATCAGTAAAGCCATCCTCAATGTTACTAAACACATCATTAGTGTTGTAATATGTAAGGTCATTAGCAATACATACAGCGCTTTCACTCCTTGCTCCATGCTGACTTGTTAGCTGCTCTCTTGAGCTTTTAAAATTACTCGTTTTCGTAATTTCTGTACTTTTAATTAAAATTGTTGACCCTGTTGTGAAATTACCTGGCACATGCCTAATTGTATTTGCATCCCCTTACAAGCACTGTAATCGGTGTAATCACCGCTCTTTGCCGGTCCCTCGCCTTCGTTTGTTGGTTGTTGGCGGACATCTTTGGTTGGGGAAGGGGAAGAGGGTGCACGCGCTAGTCCTCTCTCTAGGAGGCGACTAGGGCTTAAAAGCTGCCATGTCCACGCGCAGCGGAGACGCGCAGCGAAGATGCCGGAATATCGCCGGAGTTTCGCCAGAGTCAAGCCCGTCTGTGCCCAGACGGGCTCAGGGCATACCACTCTGCTCATTCCATCTAGACATCTGGCCCCCCCTCTCAGGTATTCACGAGACTCTCTGCTCTCGCTTCGCGCGACTAAACTGCCTAGTTGCCATTACAATTGGGTTGAGGGTACTGCCTTTAAACACTGTCTTGGGTGTCCTGTGTCTAATAACTGTGTGGCTTTAAACTCACTCACTATGGCTCTGCTTAATTGCAGATCACTGCCTTGTCACGCGATAGAAATACACTCCCTCCTTTTGGACCACTGTCTGGATGTGTTATTCCTGACGGAAACGTGGTTGACCGCGTGTTCAGGTCCCGATATTGTCAATGCTCTCCCACCGGGCTACCTCATTTACCATCTTGATAGGCCGGATGGGAGAGGGGGTGGAGTGGCCATCGTGTATAGAGATACTTTCGTGTGCAAAGCTGTGGACTGCGGTATTACCAACACTGAAGGCTGTCATTTCTCCCTTGGCATATCTTCTTCCGTTTCCATCTCCGGCTTCCTTTTGTATCGCCCTCCTGCTGCGCTGGGGAATTTTGTGGACTCTATTATTGAGGCCATTATTCCATTAGCCGCTGCCTCATGCAACTTTGTACTTCTTGGGGATTTTAATCTTCACTTTGATGACCCCAATGACGTGGTGGCAAGAGATTTATTGAGCTCATTTGATGCTCTCGATCTTCACCTCGCTCATTTGGGAGCCACTCATAACAGAGGTCATCAGCTTGACGCTGTTTTTGCTAATACTGCCAACCTGCAAGCCCTCCAAATGCTGGCCCTTCCCTGGACGGATCACCATCTTATTCCTTTCAGCTGGTTGTTGAAGAACCGGGGAGATCCCGTTCCTAGACAATACACTGTGGAACGACTTTGGTCGAAGCTGCCGGTTGACAGTTGGGTTGAAGAGCTAGCGATAACTCGTCCTGACCCTGTAGATGACCCCAATATTGCTGATCAACACCTGGCTAATTGGCTTACTAACCCCCTTGATCTACTGATTCCTAAAAAAAGGAGGCTTATCAGGGAGAGAAGAACTGCTTCTGCCCCCTGGTATACTCCGGAACTCAGGAGTTGCAGAACTTCTTGCAAAAGGCTTGAACGTGCCTGGAGGAGAGAGCAGGCGGAAGAAAGCCGGGCTAATTATAAAAGAGAGATGAGAAAATACAAAAGTGCATTGAAGGATGTCAAAAAGATTTTCTTTAGTGATAAGATTGAGAGGGCAAGTAACTCTCCAAGAGAATCGTTTAAAATTTTTAAAGAACTCTTGAAAGCCCCGGTCCCCCCAGTCGTACACGTTAATCCTAAAGACAAATGTGAAGAACTGGCTAGTTTCTTCCATTCTAAAATAGACACAATCCTATCCTCTCTGCCCGCTATCCCTCACATCTCTGAGCCGGCTACTGGTCCAATAAGCTGCTCGACCGAACTTGTCTCCTTTGGCCCCTTCTCGGAGGAGGAGGTTACAAAGGTCTTGGTGGAGATGAAGAGTGGATCTCCGAGTGATCCAGTGCCTATGAAACACCTTAAACTTGTGGCTAATACTCTGTCAGCTCCGCTCACTGACCTTATCAACCTCTCTCTCTCTCGCGGCATAGTCCCTCAGAGATGGAAAAGGGCAGTAGTAAAAGCCTTACTGAAAAAACCAGGCTTGGATCCCGCCAATTTGACCAACTTCAGGCCTATCTCACTTCTGCCGGGGTTTTCTAAAATCGCCGAGAAGCTGGTTAACCGTCAGCTCTCTTACTATCTTGAGTCCAACCACCTGTTGGGAGACTCCCAGACTGGTTTCGGTCCCGGCCAAGGAACGGACACAGCCCTGCTGGCGGTAGTGGAGGAAGCAAGGAGCACTCTTGACACCGGAGGATCAGTGGCAGTGATCCTCCTGGACTTGAGTGCTGCCTTTGACACCGTGAGTCATCAGGTGCTCCTCCAACGCCTGTCAGAGGTAGGTGTCTCAGGGACGGCCCTGAAATGGTTGGGATCTTTTCTCTCCAACCGTTTCTACCAAGTCTGGGAAGGGGCAGAGAAGTCTTCCCTATTCCCTCTTCAATGTGGAGTCCCTCAGGGCTCATTGTTGAGCCCTACTTTGTTCAATGCATATATGACTCCACTTGAAAGAGTGGTAGCCCCTTCGGGGTTGAAGATCATCAGCTATGCTGATGATACTCAGCTGGTGGTGGGCCTCACTCAGCTGGCGGAACAACCCAACTTGTTGCATGACTGCCTGGCTAATGTTTACCAATGGATGTCCAACTCGGCTCTTAAGCTCAATGGAGGAAAAACTGAGTTGATGCTCTTGGGCAACTCCAGTCCCTCCATCATTGCCAGCTGCTGGCCCCGGTCTCTTGGCGACCCTCCATCTCCCAAGAAGGAGATCAAGTCCTTGGGAGTATGGTTGGAGGAAGATCTGTCCTTCAGGACCCACGCCAAAAAGACCGCGGGGGTTTGCTTCGGTCTACTGAAGTCAGCCCGAAAGGTACTCCCACTGCTTCTGGATCCAGCTAAGAAGCTTTTGATGCGTGGTTTAATCCTTTCAAGGCTTGACTTTGGTAATGCCCTGTTTCTTGGTGCCCCTGAAGCCACCTTTAAAACCCTCCAACAGGTGCAAAATGCAGCTGCCAGAGTTTTGATGGAGATCCCTAGAAGGCAGTCCGCTGCCCCGGCCCTAAAAGCACTTCACTGGCTCCCTGTTAAGGAGCGGGTGAAATTCAAGGCGTTGTGTACGGCCCATAAAATTTTACATGGCAAAGGCCCCCCCATCCTTTTTAATATGGCCCGTCCCTATAAACCTCCACGCCTTTTGCGCTCAGACCAGCAACATCTTTTGCAATCTGCGAGAGTCAGGAGAGCTCGGACGGGGGGCAGGCGTTTCTCGGTACAGGTGGCATCCCTGTGGAACTCTCTGCCCCTTAAGATTCGCTCAGAACACAAGATCCTAATATTTAGGAAACTTCTCAAAACTTACTTGTTTCCACAGTAGTGAGTTATCGAGTTCCTCCTTCTTTGGTCTGTTGCGCCGGGATGCCCCCGGGTAAGCTGAGCGCATTACAAATTTCATATAATAATAATAATAATAATAATAATAATATTAATAATAATACATTTAAATGTTGGCCTTAGAGTGGGTCCCTCTGAGATCCCCTCACAAAGGCTATGAGGATAGTGTATCCCTACCTTGCCCCTATATATATATATATATCGTCATGTGATCAAGACCCAGTGGGGGTCGAAACGCGTCATGGCGGACTGGCTGGTCGGTTATATGCAGCAATAAAAACTTGATTGGCCCAGGAGTTGCCGGCCCACTTTTCGTTCTTGCCTAGCTAACGGCGTTTGAAAGTGACGAATTTTGAATATATATATATATATATATATATATATATATATATATATATTATTTTTTTCAGGACAGGGGACTTAGTTCCTGAAGTTCTGTAATGGCCGTCGCAACATTTTCTTTCATGTTGTTACTAGCCAATTAGAGTGCTTGGCCCAGCGGGACCTTCCCTCCCACAGGAGCAAGCCCAAGGTAAGAAAAAAAGTCCTCTAGGACAATCAGAATGCTCATTTTTTAAAATGTTGAGCTCACGGGACACCTGCGAGAGATCATCGAATCCAACCATACAGATATACAAATACTTATGTACCTTAATTTCCCAAGAAAAACTGAATGGATTTACACCAAATCACATAAAGCACACTTTCTAGGTCAAGATCCAACCATATTCATACCCTCATGAGTGATTAGTGGTATAATAAATTGACATAACATACCAAGATCTAGCTTCCTGCCAAAATTGGCGTAATTCCGTTCAGCAGTTTTTGTGGTATCGCATTCCAAAACAAAGTTCATGGAAAATGGATGGAGATTCTAAGTTTTGAGACTCCCTCTTTTCCTCGGCCCCCACTTGACGGATCACCGAGTATTTCTACGAAGGAGCAAACCAAAAATAGCACTTCCTTGGAAAGATTCCTAAAGATTCATCAAACGGCGAGAAAGTTATTAGCAAACCCAAAAAGCTATTTCCTATAAGAACACAGACCTAACTATAAGTACACAGTGGCGACTGCCACTGAAATTATGTGTGTGTTTCAGTGGCAGCTGCTTCAGAACTGCTCAAATAGCAGTGAGGTGACGCTCCTTCGCCTTAGCAGAGGAGCCGCTAGGGAGGGGGGGGGGGCTGTGTGGGTGTGTGCCTCTTCCATCTGTTATGAAAGTCTTTGAGAATGTGAGAATTTTAGTTGTTTTACAAAATATTTTGAAGCTTATTATCAACAACTAGCGATATTTATCGCTAAATGAGCTTAGCGGAAAAAAAATTATCGCCGCACATCGCTGGATTTTATTGCAGAGATAACGTGCTATTAGCAACATTTATCTCAAATGCAATAAATCATCCGGCAATAGCAGCTCAATGCGTGAATATCGCTGGAAAACCAGCGATATTCAGGCATTAACGCCAATAGGTTCTTAACCTGAATATCCAACTCCCATTGGATATACAGGTTAAGAAGTGGTCTGAGCAAGCTTTAGTTTTTGGCGATATTCGTGCTTAGCACGAATGTTTTTATCGCTGTGCCTACATTGATAATAGGCGATAGCGATGTTAGCGACTGCTTTCAGTCCCTAACCGGTTGGGTACGCCCAACTCTGCATATCATTAGCGATAAATATCGCTGACATGCAAAGCGGGCCTCAAACCGCTCGCTATCGCCTAAAAGCTGTCGCTACCTGATGTTAGCGACAGCTTGCTAATAGGGCGATTAAATTATTGCCGCTTTTCGTCTGAAAACGGCAGCAAAAGCAGCGATAATTTCGTATCGCCCACCTTGCTAATATGCCCCTCTGTTTCCTGCAATTTTGTACTCCTACCAATCCACACGCCTCTCCTTCTCCACTGCTCCTTAAGCCCCCTCGTGACCTACTGGTCACATATTGTACTATAAGTGGCTAGTCCAGTGTGATTGTTGGGAAATCCGAAGGTCACCCCCCGAATCTTTCTGATCAAGATACGCCCCTGGTTTCAACTCAGTCCACCAATCACCCTTGAAAAGAAGATTGGAGTTGAAATAAGAAACATCCTGAAATGGAGCTGTTACTTTGTGGTATGAGGAGTGGGGAGCTGTTCTCTCTCCACTATTTGTTGCAGGTAATTTGCGATTCTGTATCACACAGCGAAAAATACATATTGACCGAGGCAGGAGATATATGGCATGTATGCAGGGCAAGCATGGGAAACAAAAACTAACTTTTGGATATGCTATTTCACACGAAATTAGGACTTTTTCTGTACCTCTAAAAAGGAAACAAGTACCATCAGACTTGCCTGTACCACTTTACAAAGCCGTCAGCAATGTTCTGGACTGGAGGAAGAGGCCGAACACGAAGAATAAAGTGACGCAAGGGTTAAATATCTGGCTTGGCCATCAGTTGAAGAAGGGTTTGATTTAAGTCCTGTAAAATCATCACCACCTGATGAGACACCATCATAAAATGTTATTATGTAGAGTACAGCTTCCCTTCATCAGGTGCCAATGCAGGTAGAAAAGGAGGAAGAGGACTTCCTCATAGAAACTCTCATGAGACTTGAAGAAACCTCAGTATTTACCAATGCTTGACACTGTTTTGTAACCTTCAATAGAAAATTTTTGTGAACGCTGTGAAGGCCTGACCAGTAACTTCTGAAGTTGAGAAGAAATATAGGGACAGATTTACAAGTCTCTTGCGCCACCTGTGCTTTAGGTTTTGTGACGTACCAGCATTTATCTACCCCATATTTACAAGGACTGGAAAAGCTACCCTGCTTGGCTTTTCCTGTACTTGTAAATACGGGGAATTTACACGCAGCACTTTGCGTGAAAGAAAGGGGTGTTCCATGGGTGTTGCTGCGGGTGTTCCCACGCAACAGCCATGGAACCAGACACATTTCTAGATTTACAAGAAATTGTAAATCTGGAAATGCGCCTGAGGCGTAGGGAGGCGCAACGAGGAGAAATGTAACCATTTCCCCTCATTGTTTTCCTCTTTCTATTCGAGTTGCATTCTGTAACACAAATAGAAAGAGGAATTCACCTCTGGTGATTGTTTATGTACAGGACGGTGTCCCTTCCTGTACATAAACAATCCTTTAAATCAATGACGTTTTACAAGTTCTAAGTGTGCTAATGCAGCACACATAGAAGTTGTAAAACGCCATTTCTGATTGTTTATGTGCAGGAAGGGAACTCTTCCTGCACATAGACAACCATCCCCGTGATGCAGGCATCCTTGCATCATGGTGCAAGGATGCCTGCATCGGCGCATGTCTGCAGTTTGTGCGCCAACGCAGGGGGACGTACAGAGATGCAACATATTGTTGTAAATATGTTGCATCCCGGTGCTTAGAAACTAACGCATCGCGGCACAGCAAAATGACTTGCTGCATCGAGCTGCTTTAGTTTATTGTAAATCTGCCCTATAATTTGCACGCCTGGAGTCGAACTGCATCATGGGACATGTATCGCCAGACCCAGGGTAGTTCATAAGACTAAGACAAAAGCAATCTTCCATCAGATGAGGAAAGCAAGAGAGACCCTGCTCACAGGGTGGCATCTGGGACAGCTCTGAACTACAGAACAGCCAATCCATAGGCTTCACTCAGCACATATGGGTATGGTTAGTGTTTACATTTCTGTAAAGTGCCACGTTCACCTAACTATTGGTTTCTTTGACGCCAACATGCAGTCTTTTGCCAAGAGAGTTATGTTTCTTTCATTAAATACAATGCTTTTCAGGGCCTTTATAAAGAGAGTCAGAGATGATTGCTTATGGAAAGCGGGTGGGAGCAAATTCCAGGACTTAGCAGCAGCCACCGAAAAAGCTCCATCAATGAATATCGTGGTATGTATTTTGGGCATTTGGAGATGGTGCAATTATTCAGATCTTAAGTGTCTAGGCAGCTTATACCATGCAAATGTATTGGCCATCAATTCTGGTGAACTGGAGTAAACTCTGACCATGGCTTTAAGCAGGACTCTGTGCTCTGGTAGACAAAGAAGCCTCTATTACAGTCACATTTGTTTAGACCACAGAGCAGGCGTCTCACAGCATTCTGCACTAGTTGAAGGTGAGCAGTCTGTGTTTTTGGAACAATGAGGAGTGTAGAGTTTCCATAGTCAATCCGGGATAAAATGAGTGCACTGACCATGGGACCTCCAAGACTCCTGTCACGGAAAGATACAATGGACTGTGGCATTTTCAAGTGAAAATACGGATCTGAGATGTATTCGCAACCTGGGTGGCAATAAATAGACCAGAATCAACAAGGAAGCCTAGCCTGCGAACCGCTTTAGCAGGGGCCAGAGAAGATTCCATGATTACAGGTCTGACATTTTCGCTCCTAGTTCTTGGAGAGGATAGCAAAAACTCAGTTTTACTAGTGTTGAGCTTTACGTAATGAATAGACATCCACCATTTAGTTACATTTATACTTTCATCCAGAGAAGAAAAAGTTCCAGTATTTAATGGGGGTTTAAAGACACCCCATTGATAAGTTGGGTGTCATCTGCATACATAAAGAATTGTGAGCCAACACATGTAACAGTTGTGCCAAAGGATGCCTGTATATTGAAAAGAATTGGAGAGAAGAATAGACATATGAAGAACACCACACGTAGTCAGTGTGGGGGCAGAATAGGAGGCCAACACAACAGTGCGTTTCTTATTGGTTAGGAATGATTTTAAGCAAGCGATAGCCGGGCCCTTGATACCACTGTCAGTGAGTCTGGATAACAAGACGAGGTTGATGGTATCGAACGCAGCCGAGAGGTCCAGAAGAATCAAAGCGCCTGGACTTTTGGCATCCATCATTCCGCAGAAACCATCCAAGACTGCAACAACGACCTGCTCAGGGCTCAGGACTCGTCGAAAACTGGTTTGAAAAATCTCAAGTAGATCATTAGATTCCACAAAATGCTGAAGTTGAGTAAGCACAAACCTTTCTAAAAGATTTAAAGCATAAGGAAACAGCCACAGCCCGTGCAGGTAAGAGCAGTGGTACCGGGTTGGGGCAGACAGACGACCATGAGGGGAAATTAAATAAATAATTAATTTTCCCTCGTTGTCGTCTATCGAAATAACCCCCACCCAGCCCTACCTCCCCACCACTCTCACCTGAATGGGCCACGACTATAAGGAAATAAAGAAATGGCTATAAAATTACTGGGTCAGCGGGGTCCAAAGATGGTTTTTCAATAGTGGTTTCATTATTGCTTCATTCCAGATGTCTGGTACCAGTCTTGTTTAAAAGAGCTATTAAAGCTAGATAGAAGTTCTTGCCTCAAAAATAGAGTCCGTTTCTGGCATGTTTAGTGGGGCAGAGGTCTAGTGTTGAGCCAGAAGAACCTTTACTGTACCAGACAAAAGACTGAACTTGTCCAGGAAGATGTTAGGGTCTTTGGACACATGTGATCATCACAGCCTGACTTCAGGTCCATCAAAGGATTACCCATTGTAGCTTATACACCCTGTTCCAGAGTATCAGTCACTCCTGCTAGATTCCTGCTGTAGGGTGGATCCCTCAAACCTACTACACTGGGTATTTGGGTGGACCCCTCCAACCTACTACACTAGGTAACTGTGGTTATCCTTGGTTTTTAACCCACTTCTCTTTCAACTGTGGTTTTCTGTGGATGCATCTCTACTGCTGCACAGACCTCTACTCTGTCCCCTTCCCTGAAATCACACCTTCTCCTTCCCTCTACTGGTTGAAAGGCTAAATGCATTACTTTCTCAGAAGCACTCTAGACGCTATGCCAGCACCAGTCAGGGGCTGGCTAGCAACACACCAAGGCAGACTTCAGAGCCCATGTAACAAAGTTTAATGTATAATCCCTACTCCCATAGTGCTGGAACTGAGTGGGTCCTTTGAGCAGTTTTTTTATCTGATGGTTTAATGGTTGATCTCTGCCTTCCCAGGGCCAACCTCTTATTACATCTCTGAGGCTGCTTACCTGTGCTTCGAGAGGTTAGGTTTGTCCCTCCTCAGTCGGCTTCGATATACTTTTACTGGTTGTAGGACATGCCTCCAGACATTGAGTATCTTTTTCTCCTGAGTAGACCCAAAATAGATTATGCTTAAACATTCCTTTTGGGGTTTGAACTTCTATCACACTTTATTGGAATTCACAGAGATGTTGCACCCTCTTACATTATTCATGAGCCTCCTCCTGCCCCACTCCAGCCACAGATCCTAACTGCCCTGCACCCTCCCTGTCTGGTCTCTATAATGCCACCCGCACAGAAAGGTTGGGAGAGTGCCTCCCCTGGTTTACAGCATAGCTCTTGTATCACGTCTGAAAGCATAATGCCCATTCCCAGTACTACCTCCCCTCTGCATCACAGCCACCTTTTCAAACCTTGAGTTCTGCAAGAAGCTGAAAACATGGCTCTTCACCTAGACTTCACACACCAGCAGCATAGTTCTCTCTTTCTTACTCCTGGTATACAATCTGGGGTGGATTGTGAGACCCACAAATTAACATAACATAACTGTGAGAGGCTGATCTGGTGTATGATGTACACTTATGTAAGTGAACATCCTGCACCAGTCTACACAACCGTTATGGTGATTTTAGTGGTCTTAGACAACCTTAGAAAGCTCTCTCAATGGTAGCTGTGGAGAGCAGCCTTCAGGCTTAGTCCAGAAGGAGTGTAAAGCCGCTTGTTCTACCAGGATGCAATCTTATAGGTGTAGATTAAGAGAAAAAGAACCACGCAGTGTATTGATCAAAATATTAATTTATTATAAGATACTCACTAACATATACAGATATCTCCTACCCAGAGATATGCACAATGCACACAATACTTTGAATAGAAATCATGTATTTAGCACAGGAAACACAGTGGGCCCTGGGAGGGACCAAACCATATACCAAGAACTTGGTATAAGAACCGCAACTCATTTCAAGCCAATGCCCAGAGGATGTAGAATTGCCAGGGACCCAAGGAACCACCCAAGATGAGTGATTAGGAACCCCATGGAGATTGTGTGCAGTGTTGGAAGATTCCTGTATGGTGCACAGGCACAGACGGTGCAGCAGACAGGAAGGGAGACGAATTTGAGCCTAAACAAATTCCGTAGTGCACAGATGGTAGAAGTTTATTTTTTTTTATCTATAAAGTTTTATATAGCGCAAACATGATCCCGAGGGATATCAAAGCGCTTTACAATTGTGGGGAAAGGAAGGTAACAGTTGCAGTACATGTGCCAAATAGGAATACAGACAGAATCACATATCAAAATAGAACTCACAGGACAAGAACAGTTATAAGTACACCGGGTCAGAAGAATTAGCGCAAGGGCTTAAAGTTGCTTATATATAAAGACAAAAATACACATGTATGAATGCAGACAGTCAAGTAGGCAAACAGGCATCAAGGAGATTAGCGCATAAATCATGCAGAAACTCCTCAATCGTGCATTCAGACACATAGAGAGACATTCAGAAGTGCACGCATGCAGACACAGAAATAGGCACAGGTTAGTGCATAGAGAGACACAAACACTCATGCACATAGACGCAGATGCAAGAAGACACATGCAAAAACGCACCCAGATGCATAAACACTTGCACACGAGTAACGGTGCATATGCAGATGTGCAATACAATCATGCTAGGAGGCACATAAATGGTTACTACTAGCCCTGCATAAATATCACGCATGGACCCCAACACACAAATACCTTCAGGCACACGTAGAAACAGATGAACATATGCTTTGTTACACATGTACATAGAAACATTCGGATGCATTAACACACGTTAATTAGAACAGACTTCTTCTGTACTGTGACATAGCAGCCCGAGCAACCGATGAAAGACCCCAACTTGGAAAAGGAGGAAACAAATCTTTCTTCGGCAGGATTCCTTTTGCTCAATGCATCATCACAGCTGGAAGGATAGCTCAGCGAGTTCAGTGCTCACTGCTGTAATTTGTGTGTGATATGCAGGCCGCACTGTAATATACCCCCAAAATTAGCTGAAACGAATCCTATCATGTTTGGTATCAAACATGTTGGAATCATACTCCCACACCATACACATGTGGGAGGTATGATTCCAAGCACTGGAACGGGTCTCCGTTAGGCTCTCAGTGATTCCGGTGCCAATCTTCTAGACCCAGACAGCATAACATGGGTGCTGCTGACCAGAGACACAATTCTGCCCTCCAGCTGCTGAGCCAAGCTCAAGCAGGGGAAGGCAGAACAATAGGCATTTTGTCACAGGGAGGTGTGACCACCTCCCAGACAAGATATAGGGCCAGATGTAGGAAGCCTAATACCGGTCGGTAAGGGCCAAAATTACCGAATTTCTGCCGTTACCGACCGGAATTAGGCATTTGAGATGTTGGGGCCTAATTTAAGGATTCGGTAATTTACCGAATCGGTAATTTAAGGAATCGGTAAATTACCAAATTCTTGATGTAGGAAGCACTCAAGTGAGTGCTTTTCACTTGTAAGGATTCGTTATTTACCACCAACTACAAGTTGGTGGTAAATATCGAAAACCTTAAAAAAAGCAATTTTGTGTTTTTTTCAAATGTGCCATGTGGCAGACATGCATGCCCTTAGGGCATGTATGTGTGCCGCATCTGCACCCATGCAATATAGAGGGGTGTAACAGGGTGTCAATGTGACACCCTGCCACCCTTGTAGGTCTACCCTCTATTACCGATTTGGTATTTACCGCATCGGTAATTCTCATTCATTCCTATGGGCCCCCAGGCCCAGGAATGAATGGGGGAATACCGAATCGGTATTTACCAAATTTTGCCGATTCAGTAAAATTTATTGAATCATTAGCTACATATTATTTACCGATTCTAAAATACAGAATCGGTAAAATTCTGTATTTTAAAATCGGTAAATGATATTTACCTACAACTGGCCCTTAGTGTATTGGGATGGGCTGGGTGCACTTGCCAGCACCACTCAGTCTGAATGAGGGGCACATTTGGTGCCTTCTTACATAGTCCAGTTCAAACCAGCTCTGGGAGGGAGGATACTCCCATGTCCTTTGTCCAGTTTCACAACAGAGAGGGAGCCAACGGCGAAAGAAGCTTTCTGGTCGGTACGACCAGACTCTGGAACTCTCTTCCCCAGATGTTAAAAGACGAAACACACTTGTTGGCTTTCAGGAAACCGTTAAAAATATGGCTATTCAATCTATGATTCCGAATTAGGATCTTACGTCATATTTTACCTGATGAGCTAGCGCCTTAACACCTTCGGGTAACTGTATTGTGCTATGTCAATCTCTTTTTCATTTCATTTCATTGTCACAATAATGTAAGTAATGTACCTTGGAAGTAAATTCTTGAAGAGATAGCACCCACTTATGTATCTGTGCAGAGATATTATCCAAACCTTTCAAGGAAAAAATCCCCACTAAAGGCTTGTGATCAGTTTTAACAACAAATTATCTTCCCCACAGAAACAAATCTAAATTTACCAATGCCCCCCCTGACAGTCAAAGCTTTTTTCTCAATCACTGAATAATTTTATTCAGCACCCTTTAGGCATCTGGATGCAAGCACTATTGCTCTATCCTCACCATTCACAGTCTGTACCAACAAAGTTCCCAAACCTTTCTGACTAAAATCAGTGATTAACACACACTTTTGCCCTGGAAGGAAAGCTTTTAAACTTGAAGCACTTTGTAAATCTTTCTTAATTAAATTGAATTCACTATCAAATTCTTTTGACCAACAAATTTCACTCCTTTTCCTGGTTAATTCTCGAATAGACTGTCAATATTTCTACAAATCGGACATAATATTCAATCATGCCCAGGAATGAAAGAACATCCTTTTTATACGTTGGTGCTTCTAATCTCTTAATAACCTCTATCCTCAATATCCTTGTTTGAACAAACCCCTTAAGCGTTGTTTTGATGGCCCAAAAAATGTATTCCACTTCTCCGATAACCACACTTCTTTGGTCTTAAAGATAATCCATTGTATATGAAAATGTTCAGAACTTTTCCTACTCTTTCACTGTGTTCTTCCCAGTTTGACCCATATATAAAGACATCATCTTCAAATACTCTTCAATAGCTTGTATATTACTCTCTGAAAAACTGATGCTGCAGTCACCAGACCAAATGGCATTCTTAGAAACTTAAAGTTTCCCATAGGAGTGATGAATACAGTATAAATCTGAGTATAAGGATGTCATTTGACCTGGTGAAAGGCAGATTCAAGGTCAAGTGTTGTATATAACTTTGCCCCTTCCAAAGTTGTCAACATTTCCGTAATGTTCGGCAATGAAAACTTATCCACCACCACCACCTATTTGTTTAGCGCAAGCAGTTAAAACCCAACCTAACTTCTCCATTTTGCTTTCCGAGCCACAACAATAAAAGACAACCACTCTGTGGCTTCAACAGGTGTGATAACAGCGGTAATGCACAATCTATACAACTCCTTCTGTACTTCATCATTTACAGCCATTGGCAATCTACACACTCTGGCTGAACCAGGGTTGGCTCCCTCTTTCATAACTATTCTGTGCACATAGTTTTTCAAACACCCTAAATGTTCTGTAAACACTTCTAGATACATATTAACAAAATCCAGTTGTGTGCTGTCTCCTTTTTTGATTTGTACCTCAGGCAGGTCATTAGGATCCAACATGACACCCAATTCCTTTTGATGTGGCCGACTTAAGATTTGACCACCCTTCACCGCCACATAAACATTTCCCTCAATAACCTTTGATGAGAAGTCAATGCTTGAGAAAAAATAACCCAACATCTCTGTAGGTTTACTCCTATGTACTCCAGGTTTCACTTCCATAGGTGTGAGACTCACATGTCCCTCAAAGAACTTTCCATAAACACTTTTCATAATTATAGTGAGCATAGAACATGAATCAAATATCATCAAAACTTCTTTACCTTCAATTCTAACCCAACCTTCAAGATTTCCTCCATTCCTTCCTGCAACATGAGGAATGATCTAATCTCAACACGCATCCTGTATCTCCTTTACCTCTTTAATGTTTTCTTTCCAACCCCCATACTCCTATAACACTTTGCAAAATGTCCCTTCCTACCTACTTGTTACAGTTTGAAGTGACAGCAGAACAGTCTTTGTTATTGGCCATGTGACAAAAGTGGCCAACACCTGAAGCACTGTCGTTTGAATACTTTCCCTTTATCAACATCCTTTTCTCACCATCATGACCGTTTTCTTTTCAATTTCGTTATCCTCACCCAGTTTCAGCTCAGGGACACACTTTACCATGCATTCAACTCTTTTTGCTACTTTCATATCCTCATCTAACTGTGGTTCATCTTTAAGTCATAACTCCTCACCAACGTCCTCAGAACTGCAGCATACCAAAAATTGATGTCTGGTCCTCACATCAATCAGGGGACCAAACTTACATGTTGCTTCTAATTTACGTAGGGCAGTGAAAACATTCCTCCACTGTCACATTCTCAGTCTGTTTCCTCTTACTAAAATGATACCATTCATTCTAATATTGTTGAAACTCTGGGTAAACAACGTAAATCCAATTTTTTCACTCAAATGTCATATTCAGGTAAACCCCTGATATTATCTCTCTCTAATTCTGGTAGATTTTCTAGAATTCCTTGACCTTCTGCACCTAAACTATGCATCAGCAAAGTCACCTTCCTATCCATGCCCATGTTAGGACCATAAACGTTTGCTTAGTTCCCGAATACCTTTTTCCACTTAGCCCATCTCAAATGTAGGTCTCCAGGATTACTCAAAATGAATGGAGATTGTGTTATATTTTGCATATTCCCCTCCATTCTAGCTGTATGTTCTAAACACACAAAACCAAACAAGAGAGTGAGAAGTTGAGATAAGCTTGTTTCTCTCCCCTTTGTAAATATAACAATCAAATGAAAACGAGCCTGCTACCACTCATATATAGTGTCATGAATACTTTTCACTTCTGTCTCAAGACACCAAAGAAACCGATTTTATTTTAAAATAACCCTCACCCACTAACCTAGTTAGTGGCACGCTTTATTATTGGGTTCCCACCCAAGAACCCTCATGCATCTCGGGTGTGCTGAGACACCTGAATTACAGTGGAGTGGGGTTTTTTGTGAATTTGTGAGTTGTGAATGAGTTAAAACTACCTCAAGGTGATCCGCCCCTAAAGGATGTTTTAATCGTGGATACCTTTGGTAGGTTTAAAATTGGTTACAGTGGATGTGATGTGGGATTATAATGGCCTGCTAAATCCTAGGTCGACATTTTTCAGAAAAATATACGTGCTTGCTGGGTCACAGTGACTTTCTTCAGGACCAGGTTGCTAAGAAAAAATCCTAACCAGTGGTCGCATGCGCGCCAAGATATGCGATATTGGTGCTCATACTTCGTAACGTACGATGTTTACCAACCTGTAGCACTTTCACCAATTTTGATTGCTAACATCCTTTGTATACATGTTGTTCCTATTATGTTTTTGTTCATCTTTGGATTCGTGGTAGTATCCTCCTATAAAATAAGCATTTTTTGTTTCTCAATACTCAAGGGAGAATATAATAAAATTGCATTATTCAGATATCATTTTGCCACATAGTATGGGAGACACTATGCATAGCCTGCGGCGGGCTAGTGCCCTGCAACTGTGGCCATCATGCCTGAGCACTTTCCTCCACCCCAATTATGCACACGTGGTAACTACACACTAGGACCCTACCACAAAGAATATCATGCAGTACGTTGTCGTTTATGCCTTCATTGAGGGGTTAAGTGTCTCCACAAGAAGCGTGTTCATGTGTGGAATGTGGCAGAGAAAGTGCAATACATACGGTCATGCATCGCAACGTGAGGCTTAACATGAAATAAAAACATTTATGCAAATCGAAATGTCAGTGTTGTCATTCTCGACCTACTTATATAGCTTTTAGCTTTGGCGACAGGGATCATCTGAGGGGGGGTGGAGCCTGTAGTCACACACCGCAGGGAGAATGCCCTAATAATTGTGCTCACATATTGTCGGAATCTAAATCATGTTCTGCTCTGGCAATACAGGTCAAGTCTTTCTATTGTGTCCCTCTACCCCGACTTACTTCATCAAGGCATCTCGCCCACCTCAGTACCTTTATCGCAAGTTATGAACCATGAGCACCAATATCGCATGCCTTAGCGTGCATGTGAACAGTGGCTAGGTTTTTTCCTGGCAACCTGGCCCTGAAGAAAGCCATTGTGACCCAGCAAGCACATATATTTGGCTGAAACATGTCGACCATTATAACCTCACATCACATCCACTGTCACCAATTTTAACAGTAACCAAGGTATCCAAAATTAAAACATCCTTTAGGGACAGATCACCTAGAGGCAGTTTTAACTCACTCACAACACACAAATTCACAAAACACCCGCTCCTCTGTAATTCAGGTGTTGCAGCACACTCAAGATGCATTAGGCAACTTGGGTGGGAACCCAATGATGAAGAATGCCACTAACTAGGTTAATGGGTGAATGTTCTTTTAAAAAAACGACAGTTTGTTTTGTTCTCTTGAGACAGGAGTGAAAGTCATTCTTGATCGTACATATGAGTGGTAGCAAGTTCGTTTTCATTCAAATGTTATGCTCTAAACACACACAACGAAACTCTGCCCAAATTTGCTTTTTTGAACAAAGCACTATAGGTAATGCCTGAAAAATGCCGACAAGAATTCTCTTTTCCTCAAATTCTAGTCACTATTGTGCTCTCTAGTGTCATACTGTTCAAAACATCCTCCTCTTTCCAAATGTCTCTATCTCAAATGAATGCGTGTCGCCAACCGAATGCCAAGAGAAGTCCCTGTCAACGAGAGTTAGTATCATATCTTCCTTTCCCCTCTATTTGCAAACACCACACCATATAGTAATTCCTAACCCACCAACAAAATGTTGCAATACAATCCAAAATGGCCGCGACGCATACCACATATTGTCCATCTGTTGAGCTCTCCACTTCACAGGGACGTGACCCAAATCAAGATGGCCACTATGCTAAGTTTGCGCTCTGATACACATGCAGGAATCTTAGCGCTTTGCAACCGTTCGACGAATCTACTCCTTGCTGTGCGGCTCATGCAGGATGCATGACAGTGTGCTGCGGCTCTCCAAACCCCTGAACAGCAGCAACACCCTGCAAAATACATCCAAAATCCTTCCCCGCTCGTCATGAAATGCTGACTCCCACCAAAAGTGCTGAATCAAAACCACATAAGTATAGGCAGTCATCCGTACAATCCAATGCATGTTGAGGAGTCTTAAATGTTAAGCAGTGCAAAGAATCTGCAGTGTTGAAGTCCGGAGGCAGAGTGTGGTTTTATGTAGATTGATTAAGTTCAGTTACAGGTAGTTGAGTTGTGGAGTTGCAGCCCCACCAGGAGCAGTCTGCCTGCTGCTCAGCCCATACTCCAACCGACACACTCAAGCCTCCAGGCACCCAAACATTCCATTCAAGACCATCACACCAACATTACATGCATCGCATTCAGACTGGCTGAGCAGGTAGGGAGAAAGTAACAAGATACATAGGATACAGGTTACTACATATTCCCATCATGCTCGACATCAAAATGTGAAGTTGTCTGCGTGAAATGACAACTCAAGAGAAAGGTAAGAGGTTCTTCGTTGAGCATAAGGTTAATTCTCCATGACGCCCCATCTACAGTCTCCTACTGTCACCCGTGGAATATCTTGGGCAGCTACATCAACACATTCCAAATGTTATATCACTGGCCAAGAGAGCACAAGATACCACAGAATGCAGTGAGATTTGCAACTTGGGACACCTGTGGTGAATAACAGTAACTACTAAGTATACTATCCAGTAACCACTGAGTATCCGGAGACATAAGAACATAACTCACACAGTCTGCATCCATTGAGGTGTTAACTCAACAGCTATTTTTAGGATTACATAAAAACAAAAAATGCTTATTTTATAGGAAGAAACCACCACAAAGCCGAAGGTGAACAAAAATATAGTAGGAACAACGTTTGGTTAGCAATCAAAATTGGTGAAAGTACTACAGATGATTACAGCTGTTGCAGTCTAACTCAACGCCTCGATTTAGATGTGGATGGTTAAGGGAAATCTCATTGTTTGCAGAGGAAGAGCTAAATCAGAATCTGGTGGCCAAGTTTTCCTCACAGAGTGTTCATTATGTGGATGAAATCCTACCTGGATATTTCTGTGCACTTATCAGTTAATACTGTGGCAGGAAAATGGCGAGCAGCTTCTTTAAAGTCACAGGGGCCTTTGAGGGTCAGGCTGTATCTCAAGATGAAAGATTCACACCAGCTGAGTGAAATGTTTCTAATAGTTCAACACCGATACACCTCATTAGATGCGCATATTTGCAAGTAGTTCTCCAATATGTTTGTACAATTCCACACCACTTGCCTCTCATCACTTACACAGAAATCCCTCCTGAAACCTCTGCACAGCTCACTGCTGCTGCTTTGGTCTGTGCACTCTCATCTCCTCAGGGGCCACTGCTGGACTAAAATAGCTTTGTGGCCACCCGATACATTCAGAACCACTTTGGTCAGCACTTCAGATGCTAGGCTTGCAGAGCAGGCTTTCCTAACCTCGTTAACCTTGAACCCAACATCACTCACTCAAATTGTATAATCGTACAGTTCATGGAAAAGAAAAAGCCATGCTCTGCTAACAATGTAATACGTCAATGTTCCCTAAATTGTAAATAAACGGCTACCAATGGGTTTCTACAATATTCATGTAGTATGCATACAAATGTTCCATTTTTTATTTTGTATTCATTAAAATGTTTTTAGTACTCAATAAGCACTTTACAAGTAACAGTTAAAATCATGGAAAGGACAGCCATTTGGCATGTAAATTGAATGTAGGATCACAAATGACTTGACGTACAAATGCATATTTTGAACCGCACAAAATGTGAATTTGTACTCACAACTGGAATTACTAATACCAAAGTATATACCTAAGAGTAAGCTGAAATTGTGCATGAGTGAATCTGCCTGGGGCAGGGTTTGAGCATTTCTGGTTAGGAATGCCTTTTGACTTTTGGAACAGCCACAAACACATGTTTTTGGCAGAAACCTTTCCATGACCCATTGTCACCATGAAACTAGCAAGAGATTTAACCCTCTGATAGTCATGAGTAAATCAGTTACTAGAATGGAAATGGAAAGAGAACACCCACAAAATTGTTTAGGGTGTAGAGACACATTTAATTTAAGGAGAAATAATTAAAAAAAACTAAAAGTGTAATTTCACTTATGTAAATTAATTTTCACATGCAGAATTGTACACTCTTCTTTTTTCTCCCTAGGTTATCTAATTCCCCTCTTTTATATCACCCCGGTTTTAGGTTTGTCTTACCAGCTGTATGTCAATTACACCTAAATCTTTTTTCTCATTTATTTGCCCCGCCCACTCTTAAGGAAAGTCCGACCAATTGTCTCACTGCTATCTGGCAACATGTAGGTCTACCATCCCTCATCAAAACCGAGGAGCTGTTAAACCAATCAAACTGAGGTGCTGTTAAACCAATCAAACGGAGGTGCTGTTAAACCAATCAAACTGAGGTGCTGTTGTTCCTTCAACAGCACCCACACCCTTACACATCTTAATCCATTTCCCACGTGACACACTTACCTTCTCTTCAACTTATCCATGCATTTGGAATCTTTCGTCAACACCACAGCCACCGCAGCATGTTATCACTTTATATATGAAAGATTAGAACCTTTATTCCATTGCAGTCAACCAAAGCACTGTCCAACTCACAGGACCTTAGTAAGGTATGTGGAAAATTAATACGGTTTGGTAAACATTATCTGCGCCATCTTGCCTTCTCTCCCGATGCCACACTTTTTGTCGTGCACACCCGCCATTTTAGGTACCTTGGTCAGAACCACCCTCTGCACGCCACTGACCCCCAGCACGGCTCTTCGCCCTCACAAGCACCCCCCCACGCACTGGTCACCCCCGCTCTCTCATGCATGGGCCATAAACCCTCCCCATCTGCGCAGCTCTGCCTCGGAATCCTATCCTGTTCCCAGCGCGACACCTCCCTTCATCCCTTTCATGGTCCCAGGTCCTTTGATACAAACCCCCTTTTCCTGTGTGCCCGTTTGTCTTCCTCGTTCCCAGGCCACCACCTGGCCCTGCGGATACTGTTTATTGCCCCCCCCCGTACAGTAGGAAGCTTCCCCCCATTTAAGGACCCTCGAATTGATCAAAGCCCCCACCCTATGAGATCCGATCAACCCCACACATTCTGTGAATCGGCGGAATGTCCAGCTGCGCGATAATCATCACCTGTTGTGACCAAGTGGGGACTTCAACTGTAAATGTGTGTGGGAACGGGCCTGAAGGGGAGATTCCGAGGATGTCCTTTCATACTTCAAAGCATTGCAAGAATGTGTTACATGCAATAAAGATCATAAACTTGTGTATAAGAGGCCAGGCCTCAGAGATGCGGTTAGAGCACCTCGTGATGATACTTGCTGTCCGAACTGATGTGTTTCTCCTCCGGAGAGAATAAAACTTCTGTTTCCTGCCTTCCAGTCTCCAGCGCCTGCCTCTTTGTTTGGTAAACTTGAGTGGGTATAGAGGCGGCTAACGCCGGGCAACTTCGGAAAAGGTCTTCTGCCAGTACCTTTTTCAACAATTGGCGTCCCAAACGTGGGGCCCATCAGCGACACGTGGATCCAGTGGGAGAGGTCCTGACGACAGAGTGAACGACTGCAACGATCGGGAGAGCTCCTGCCCAATAGACCCTCGTCTGGCAGCTGATCATCCGAACTTCACTGGTTCCGAACAGACCTCTCTCGAGTGATCTACGGTCCTGACTGGGAACCATCAGGAGTGCCGCGAGGAATACGAAGAAAAGAGGACGATCGGGCGCTGGATTTGGAAGACAAGAAACTGTCCATGCGGTCCGGGTAAGGTCGTGTAAACACGACGAATTGCGAAATGATTGTTTGATTGTTTGGAAAATACTAGTATTACTCTTTGTTGATTTGTTTGGAGATTCGCTGTCTGCAAACGGAGAAACAACCGGCTCTCTCTTTGCGAGCAGTGAAGGATAGGTAACGCAGCCGTCGTGCCTATCTTTCTCCCCCACTGATTGATTGTTTGAACCCGAACTACGGTTCGTGGATTGTTTTCGGGAGATTTCCCTCTCCCACACTGATTAATTGATTGAACCCGAACTACTGTTCGCGGATTGTTTTCTGGAGATTCTCTGTCTGCAAACAGGAACGAACAGATTCCCTCTTTGCAGATAGTGAAAGGGTAGGTGACGCAGACCTTTGCGGGCCTACTTATTCGCCCCACTGATTGTTTGATTGACCGAACATTGACTGTTTGATATTGGCTCATGAGGTATTCACTGCCTGCAAACAACGTAGAATAGAAATATTCTGTCTAGTCTTTGCACGCAGTGATAGGATAGGCAGTGCTGACTTTTGTCCCCATTGTGATCCGTCATGTCTATCTTCTCCTCACTGATTGGTAGCTGGTTCAACCCGGACCGTTTATTAGAGGTGGACCATCTAGCTCCGCTGGAAGGCACCCCTAATAAAGACATGTTCACAAAGTATGGATTAGTTACCATAGCTTATAGTAAGCTATGGCGTAAGTATACCAAAGAAAATCAAGAGAAACAGTGGCCACTATAGGATCCTTCGACCTTGATAAAATAAAAACTTTAGAAATAGCCCTTTGTAGTAGTAAGACAACGCCTATTATGCTCGACAGTCTCGGTATGTGGCGCAAAGAAGCAATGCAACGAAAAGAAAGAGACGAAGTCAGAGTAGGTAAAGAAGCGCGACAGACAACCTTCCAAGCATCTGATAGGCCAAAGGAAGGGATAGCAGCGACACGGTTCCAAGGAGTAAACACAGGAAGGGAACGGTGTAAAGGGATGTACCGACAGGACAACCCCAAGACACGACGACCCGAACGTAATCCCCCGACATTACGCGCAGGACGAACAGACTTAGGACAAAATCAATGTGCTTTTTGTAAATATTCCGGGCATTGGAAAGCCCAATGCCCGACTTTACTGAACACGGGTAAGAGCAGAGGGCAGACAGAAATAACAGGCCGGCAGAAAGGGAAAAGGCGTGAGACAAAGAGGAATCAGACTGACACGGACAGGCCAGATAGAACCACCACGTTTGATTACGCCCGATGGCACAGATTTCGCCAGACAGATTTCAGCGACATGTTTGAGTTCTCATAGGTCGAACAACGCTAAGACGGGAAACCCAGGCAAGCTCGTGGTCACCCGGTGACGAACCCCGTACTACTGCTACTGTTCCCGAACACAAAAGCCACCCATTCGGATAACATACAGGAACAACACACAGAGTAATTTCGGACAGACTAGTATACATTCCATTAATAAACTCAAACTTCGAGTGCAATGGGACTGATTACTCTCTGTTGCCTCCCCCACTCTGTGGACAAAAGCAATTACCGGCCTGCATAGACAACCCCCCCGTTCTGGAAAACTGTTCTTGTGGGCACCCCCCATTACCCAGGCATGCCTGTCCCGCCTCCTACCACACCCAATGAACAAAAAGAACAAAAAAAAATATATACCTACCCCCACTCCGGAAATTCCCGAAATGCAGCAGGTCACCGGTCACGCCCATCCGGAAGGTGAAACACACAGCCCGTGTGGGGCGGGGTCCCGCTGACAGCCGTCGATCGAAGAGGTCGCCGGTGGGATGTCCAGGAGGCACCGTGGGCCCGGCATGAAATGGCCTTCCCCATCCTCTTCTTCCTGGGGCGGCGTCCCCCGGGCCACGAGTAGGGAGGGGGCGAATGCAGATGACCCCCTCCCTCGTATCTCCTGGTCCGGCCATCACAAATACCTCCGCTGAAAATTGGTGCAGGGTGGGCTGGGAGAGGGAGGAGGCGCGAACGAGCCTCCCTCGCCTCCCCAGGTGGAGGTTTCCCAGCCCCGGCCCGGCGCCGAAATCCTCCAGCCGGGTGACGGATATACTTGCGCAGCACAGGACAAAGAATGGCCAGCAACCCTACTTGCGCAGCACGAGACATATGATGGCCCTCAAGTGTACTTGTGGAGTACGGGATGTGGGGTGGCCATCATGTATACCCACGCAAAGGGACGGCGTGGGGTGCACTGGGAGAGGGAGGCGGCGCGAACGAGCCTCCCTCGCCTCCCCAGGTGGAGGCGCCACAGCTACACCCTAGCGCCCCGAGCCAAATGTCCTGCTCCTGCGGCACGGTGTTCCATTTTTCGCCCCAAGAAGTCTCATCCACTCTTGCAGACACGACGAAGGGCGACTGCTGCGGAAGTCTCAAAATGGCGTCTGGGCCCCCTGGAAGTCGAGTCTAGGCCGCTAGAGTAACTTTGACCAGTAACGTAACTGGGACGCTTGCCCACCTGGGCACGAGCCCCCACCTCCGACAACATCCCCACAGCTTTGAAGATTCTACAAGAGTCCCAGGAGCCCTCGACCCCTACAGGCTTCCGGTGGGGAACAACTGCCTTGATCACTCGAACAAGTTCTGGCTGAACCTCAACGTGACCCGGTAGAGGAGATTTTGCCTCCCTCCCCTTTTTGATTGACGGTCCACATTGCCTGCCCCTTCTGTTAGCACAAGTTTTGAACTGCCGAAAAGGACTCTGGTCCAACCGCCGGTTGTTGGAAACATTTTGTCCCTGATGCTACTTCCGGACTAACCCGGCCCCGCCCAAAATGGCGCCGGTGGCAATAGGAACTAACGAGCGCCTCGTGGTGTTTTCTAGCTAATAAGACTTGATGTTCTGAGATATGTATATGATCCTTTGTACACTTGACGAAAAAGGGGGAGGGTTCACTTGGCGAACATGTAAAAGGATCCCGTTAAAATGTTGGTTTCAATGTACGATTTATTATGATATTATTGTAACTGATACATAACGTCGCTTATGACACACGCCCACGATATGCATCTAGGAAATTTGATTGCAACTAGTCTAACTATGCTTCCAATTATGAAACAAATGCCCCCCGATCCCTCAACTATTGATAGACGTTTTTAGTTTCCTGCAAATAACAAAACAAACCCTTTTTGAATGTTTTTTTAATACTGCAAAATAGCCCCCTACTGTACGTGCTTCAACCAACGCCGTGTCCGGCCAAATACGATTGCACTCTCATATTTTCATGCTGATCAAATCGTGTAAATAAAGGTTTTTCAAACTATGAACAGGTATTGCATACTTTTGTAAATGTGGAATCAGCTGGAGGGTTTTTTCTGTGCGATCTGTTTTGTTCTCTTTTTAAGGTTATTAGAAAATGGTTGCTCAGCCCCGGATTAATGATCGAATCTAAGGCACGATACGTTGCCTCCAAATGTGCGACTGACCCAGGAACAAACGCATGAAGAAGGACCTCGACTTCTGAGAACGGGTAAAGTGAAGCGGTGTAAATGATAAAATGTTATAAAGGTATGGTACTCAAAGGTACTAGGGAACAGGGTTGGCCGAAGAGCCGATATGCCTTAGGACATCACAGCATTGGGAATGATTTAAGGATCCCGATAACTAGATACATCTACAAACTAGATACCTCGCACTAAGCACCTCTGATTTTTAACGTTTCCCTAACACGACCTATAATGCCACACTCGGACCGTCTCCCTCATGAACAACCTATCGCTTGCCATCCTTACCACACTGCCCGCCCCCTGGCTTCGGAAACCAAGACCTCAGGGATTATATCCCGAGGAGGTAAGACGAGTAGGTGGTAAGTAAAGGACTTTCGTGCCCGTACACGTGATGTGCTCGAATGTTGTCCCCCTCCCTTCCCCTCTTTTCCTCCCTCTACAGGTTACATTGGAATCCCGACTGAGGTATAGTGAAGATCTGAAGCCACGCCATGTCTGATACATGAAGCGGACTCACGCTGCAAGGTGGCACCTAAAGACGCCCACAAACTACTCTTGTAACGAAAGAGCCAATAGTTGTATGATATGATGAGACGCGATCACCCCTAACCCGTGTTGCGTGAATGAGCACGTCACGTATGTCTGAAACTACGAGAAAATGTTTTCTGTGCGACTGAAACATTGCCTTAACTAGGCAAAGGACCGAGAGTGCGAGAAGTGCGACACAATGGTGCTTCCTACTCAATGCATGTCCCTCTGTATCCGGCCTAATGCTCGTCCGTCCCAAACTACATGCTTTCTAAATTCTAACACAGATCTGTAATGTCTCATGTTGTGTAATGCGCTGAATGGCCTATCTTAGTACACGGCCACTCTCCATGTTGCACGTGTACTGTTTAGCCTATTGTTGCACATCTCTCTCTCTCTCTCTCTCTCTTCCACACTCCCACTCTTCCTAACGACTGGCACCTAATTGGCGAACCCCCATCCCTGGTGCACCACCCAATTGGCTCCAAATACCACAAGTATTTGAACAAATTTGTCCTAAATAAAATCACATTGATACCATGTTACTACCTCTCCTTTCTGCTAAATATTGATGTAACCTAAATTGGCCAAAAAGGAAAGGACAGGTAAGACGACTGAGGTTCCCTAATCTGACCCGTAATCAGGGAACTACATGTCAGTGGCTTCTATGATAAACAGAACGCCCCCAGTTTTGTATCAGCTGCCCCGGACGAGAGTTTGAAAAATGTGGCCCACCCCTGGTTGTAAGAGATGGGTCGACTTACGGCTGACCCAGGCCAGCCGTTGTTCCTAGAAATGATTTGTTGATGAACAAGCTACAAAATTTAGAATTTGAGAAATGTCCCTGAACGCTTACCAACTGAACTGTAGCCTTCTGCTAGATAACGCCCTTGCGACTCAAAGCAAGACGATAGTCCCTCACCCCAGTTTGCTATGTTCCTAGTTGTTTTTCATAAGACCCCGGTCACCCCAAGGATGAGCCGAATAGTTATCGCAAGCCCCCCCCGTATTTATGAAGTAGCCAGGTTGTACGAGACTATGTAGAAATTAGAATGATGTTTGCGAAGTTAAGATTAGATTGAAATGAAGAAATTGTTGCAGTAAACCCTGTTGAGAGTAAAATGTTTAGCTGAAAGATAGGATGCATTGATATAATGGAAAATTGTTTAGCCTATGTTCATTCCTCAGAAAGATACCTATCAGACCATGGTGATAGCACGTTGCACTTTTTCGTAAAAATACAAAGCCCTGAAGGACGTTATAGCTTTGTAAGACTCGTACTAGAAAAGTGGGTCTCTGCCAGAAGAACTGACGTGACTGTAATAAACAAATGCAATGAATAGGTATCAGACCTCGTACCACGACAATGAATGTAAAACCAACCAACGCCAAAGAAATAGGTACAAAGGAAAGTTGTAGGGAATCCAGCAAACCTATCATCAATTATCTATACGTTGGTTGTAATCTCCAATGTAACGGATGTTTCCTCAGTTGCTTGGAGTTGGGAGAGAAATAGACTTATGTGATTACCTTCCTATGCCAATTCTCTAAAGACTGTCTTTCCAAACTCATTTAAGGGTACCACTGTCGGAGGAGAGAGAGACCGGATGTGGGAGCACGCGGCCTGACTGCAGATCGTGGATCATCTGCGACATTGGCCAAGGCGGGACCGCAACAGTAAGGAGTCGCGGGACGAGGCACTGTTTCCGACAAAATGAAAGGAAAGGGCTGACCTGATGCCCCTACTCGATGATCAACGTGTGCCGGAAAGTCCCCACCCTCTGAGCCCGGTCATGGGCCCGCCTACCTGAAATTTTCCGTCCCCCTGGTCTGTTCCCGATCTGGCCCTGCTCCATCCCCTCTTTCTCCGACCTACCATAAGGACCGCTCACATACCCCCTTCTTCCACCTGAACTCTTTGACAATCGACTCGAAAAAGAAAAACTGCAATCAGATAGAATAGGGTTTTGTTGCGAACTAAAATGAAACTTGGGTGCCCTGTCTAAGGTACCCATGAAAGAATAGTTAGGACACAGGGCGAAAAAGGACCTTTTTTTTGACCGGAAAAACGAAGAAAAGGTCATGCCCTGCATCGCAGGACCTGGAGTAGAGCTGGACGCATAGCTCCACCGCCGGTGCTCAACAGTGCCAACAGAAGACGACAAAGAATGCTGAGAACTCACTAATAATGGTCCACGACAATAAGACACTGGAAACAGCAACACCCCTCCTCTTTGAACAATGACACCCCTGATTATCGTTTTTACTACGTCTCATTTCTCTCCCAGCTACCATTGTATTGATTATGCTCCAACCGAGTACAAAATGAACTTACATATGTAATAACCTATCAGTTCATATTCCGAATGACTATAAGCATCTATGAAATGTACCCAACGCTCTCACTACAGAATCCTTTTTGTCCGATATTGCATTACTATGACTTTCCTGCAACGAGCTCAACGATGGGCCCGCCTCCTAAGATGAAAGATTTTAAATGTAATGTTTATGCACTGCTCCTTCACCTGGGTTCCTACTTCTTTACTTATGACTGCCACAGTAGACATGGTAGGAAATAGGCCAGCAAGATGTCTTAGGAATGTTAAAGGGAGGACTGTGGAAAATTAATACGGTTTGGTAAACATTATCTGCGCCATCTTGCCTTCTCTCCCGATGCCACACTTTTTGTCGTGCACACCCGCCATTTTAGGTACCTTGGTCAGAACCACCCTCTGCACGCCACTGACCCCCAGCACGGCTCTTCGCCCTCACAAGCACCCCCCCACGCACTGGTCACCCCCCGCTCTCTCATGCATGGGCCATAAACCCTCCCCATCTGCGCAGCTCTGCCTCGGAATCCTATCCTGTTCCCAGCGCGACACCTCCCTTCATCCCTTTCATGGTCCCAGGTCCTTTGATACAAACCCCCTTTTCCTGTGTGCCCGTTTGTCTTCCTCGTTCCCAGGCCACCACCTGGCCCTGCGGATACTGTTTATTGCCCCCCCCCGTACAGTAGGAAGCTTCCCCCCATTTAAGGACCCTCAAATTGATCAAAGCCCCCACCCTATGAGATCCGATCAACCCCACACATTCCGTGAATCGGCGGAATGTCCAGCTGCGCGATAATCATCACCTGTTGTGACCGGGGTGGGGACTTCAACTGTAAATGTGTGTGGGAACGGGCCTGAAGGGGAGATTCCGAGGATGTCCTTTCATACTTCAATTCAACAACAACTGAGATTGCAAGTGCTGCAACTCCTTTCCCTCGCTTATTTTCAAAAAGAACAACTGACCATTAAACAAATGTCCCTGACACCAAATTGTCTTCTTTATTTTTATTTTATTTGAAAAAAGGGGAATATTATTTTATTATTATTTGAATTTCAACGAACCTTTTTTGAATTTTTCAAGATAGAATTTTAGACCTTATATACAAATGACAAATTCACATTATTTGGACACAACTAAACTTTTTCAGACAGGACTCTTTTTCAGATTTTATAGACAACATATAATACGGCACACTCAGTCATACAACTCACAAACCACACTATTTACATATCAACAAACAGTACAAAGAAACAACAGCCATAAACGGGACTTCCAGCCATCTGTCACCGCCGTGCACCCCTCTCAAGACCGGCTACTTGAGCATTAACTGTCAAGGTGAGCATACACCCACCGTTCAACCTTACGCTGCGCTTTCCTATCAAAAAAGCCACAAACCAATTACAATACTCTGTTTTTTGATAAACAGCCGGAGCCCGACCGTCTAGATCCGGCAGAGAAACTTGGCTCCACCATAATCATGTAAGCACGACAAGTTGTGGTATGAGTGTGATTTAACATAGTCACGGTGTTGGCAGATTCTGATGGGAGTCATCCATTTATTTTCTAATGACAGATGGCTGGAAGTCCCGTTTATGGCTGTTGTTTCTTCTGGTCTCTAAGTGACTGAGAGGTAAGAGACGGAAGCTAGCAGTAGAGGTAGTAGGTGCATATTAAAACAGCATACCAATAAGTTTCCCCCTTTTCTCTTCACAGACCTTGGTCCTGATGAGAACTCATTCACTCATATGAGTTCGAAACGCGTAGACTTTTCAAGCCTTTAATAAACCAAAAAATGGATATTTACTTGTGAATAGCTTTGTAAATATATGAGTATGTTCTAGGCTTCATTGTAAATCAAAAGTGATTACATTGTAGATATAATTTATATGTTCTTTCTTTGTACTGTTTGTTGATATGTAAATAGTGTGGTTTGTGAGTTGTATGACTGAGTGTGCTGTATTATATGTTGTCTATAAAATCTGAAAAAGAGTCCTGTCTGAAAAAGTTTAGTTGTGTCCAAATAATGTGAATTTGTCATTTGTATATAAGGTCTAAAATTCTATCTTGAAAAATTCAAAAAAGGTTCGTTGAAATTCAAATAATAATAAAATAATATTCCCCTTTTTTCAAATAAAATAAAAATAAAGAAGACAATTTGGTGTCGGGGACATTTGTTTAATGGTCAGTTGTTCTTTTTGAAAATAAGCGAGGGAAAGGAGTTGCAGCACTTGCAATCTCAGTTGTTGTTGAATTGCTTGTGGCAAGCAGTGCTGTTGGGAGCCCAAACCCAGTTTTGTTGTTGAGCTTTCATACTTCAAAGCATTGCAAGAATGTGTTACATGCAATAAAGATCATAAACTTGTGTATAAGAGGCCAGGCCTCAGAGATGCGGTTAGAGCACCTCGTGACGATACTTGCTGTCCGAACTGATGTGTTTCTCCTCCGGAGAGAATAAAACTTCTGTTTCCTGCCTTCCAGTCTCCAGCGCCTGCCTCTTTGTTTGGTAAACTTGAGTGGGTATAGAGGCGGCTAACGCCGGGCAACTTCGGAAAAGGTCTTCTGCCAGTACCTTTTTCAACAGGTAGAGCAAAGTAATACTTACCAGCGGCCTCCCCGGTACTTCCCACAGGATAAGGTTCTTAACGTCACTATCAGAACCCCCTACAACCTGCCAAAGCACACAGCCACCTCTACTTATTACTATTAAGTAGGGTATCTCCCTACCTAGAACAATACCCTCTACAATCTGCTGATACTGGGATACAAAGCTATTCCTCATTTAGCTCCAGAGTACCTTTCCTACTTCCTAAAATGCTACTCTCCCTAGCATGCTACACTCCCGCCCCCAACCAATCAAAATCTCCTAACATCATACACATGCATACACTACACATAGATTCCAAAAACGTCACCTCCCAGGCTCCCTCTCCCCCACTGACTCAAAGGTAAACATCACCCTTAGACTAAAGACAGCCCTAAACTTCATCTCTTGATAATAGATGGAAGGAAGCACACATTTTTTTATTGAGTTTTAACAATATCACACATCACAGTTGCTTGAGTATCGCATCAGAATCAATGTGACATTAATATGAGCTACATATCTGGAAGGGCGAGATTTTGATCGATACCTTATCACTATTGATCTAAAACCCCGATCTGGTCGACTGAACCTTTATTGCCTGTCATTGAGGGAAGAAAGTGCATCTCTTACCAAGTTAGTTCACCCAATAAAGGACTCCGCTTCAAAAGATCACAAACAACTTCTAGCTTTCAAAGATTTATTATAAAGTCAAGATAAGCTGCAGGTACAAGCATCTCAAAATGAGATTCACAAGATACACGGGCCCAACTACATACATGTGCTCTCTGAAAGCCCTCAGACGAGCAACGGAAACTACAAGAACCAGTTCTAAAAATAATAGAGCTATTAGCATAGACACGTATTGAGATCTCTCAGTCATTTACAGCCGGAGGGAAAATACAGGTTAGGCTGTCCCTACCCTGATCTAGATGGTATCCCTACTTAACCAGGTCCCAACCTAACAAAAGGTGTCAGCAGTGAATGACCCCCAAGGGAAGTCACCCACTTTCAGTCTCTTGGTGAAAACCTATAGTTCTCCAGTCATGACCCCTCTCTGCCTACCCATCCGCTCTCTAAAGGGTCCTCAGGCATCTGCTCTAACTCCCCCCAGGGGTGCTGTCCCTAATACAAAAATACAACAACATTTAGGACGCCCCTCGTGAGACGCCCCTCACGTGGTGTAGCTTCTGGCTTTTTCCATGATGAGGCCTTGTGGTTAGAGTCGACCTTGCTTCTCAGACTCTTCTCCGGCCCGCTGATACCCCTTAAACATTCCGGAACCCTCCTCCATGTCTGGGCCGTCTTCCGAACAAACCTCTATTCATATTATTTATAATTGAATACCCCCTTTTCTCTTACAGACAGACATCTGCAGCCAAAATCCCAATTCTCATAGACTTCCAACAGCGTTGCAACATTCCCCGGCCCAGACTAGTATGTGTAAATCAACGTTAAAACATTCCAGCCCTACAACATTTCTCATAATGATTATAGCATTCAACTTCTTCTTTAATTATTAGCATGTTAGTACTCTTATTCTATTTATTCGGTAAACACATCTATAAATCATGGCCTATTCGTTATTACTAAACATTAGTGCAATCCATGTTGTGAAATTGAACCACCTTCCCCCTCCCTTCTAGCTCTGGCCCTGAGGCCTACCTCGTTCTACGTTTAACCGTATGCCATCTTACATTTTAGCAGCTACACAACATGGATTCAGGAATAATCATGTCTAATAAAATCATATAGTTTCACACATTTCTGTATTAGTTCCACTTCTACTTAAATCTCTACATTAACTACACATTTCAGAATATAGATGTAGGTACTATCAGCACTCATGGCATTTCTCTTCATGACTTGTGCTTACTGTGAGAAGTTGGCCCGATATGCAACGTTCGCTATTCTAGCGACCGCTATGTATCGTTCCAACGACCCTTATGGTGTTTGGTTGTAAGTCAACCTATAGACCAGCTATCCTAGTAGCGTGGATACGAGCAGTCTAAGGCTAAAGACTCGAGAGGGCGCGTTAAGCCAGCTGTTTACCACACATGTACCCCTTGAACACCCAGTGAAAGGACACCACACAAGTGTTATGAAAATAAACAGTATATTTATTAAGAATCACAACAGCCCTGTACTCTTTATGAGGACAGGGTACTAAGCACAAACCAAATCTCTTTAGCAAATACTTCAAGTGCACAGTTTAAAGACAAGTGTCCGAGGACACGGAAAGGTTAAGGCAAGTCGGAAGCGAGGGACTCGGGACCCTAGAGTAAGGAGGCTATGCAGGCACCGAAATGCCGAGTTACCTAGCCACGAGGGCTGCGGCTGCAAGTCTTACAGGCGTCGGGGTCTTCGCTGACGAGCCAGGAGCCGGAAGAAAAAGGAGTTGCTGGCCGGCGACCAGTGTTGAATAGTTCGTAGAGATTGATGAAACCTGAAAGCAGAGGGGACCAAGTTCGTACTACTAGCCAGTAGTTAGAGGGTACCAGGAAGGCACCGGTTGGCCGTCACCTCGACCAGGTGAGTGGGCGACGCTAGGCTCTGCAGTCTCTCGGACCAGGAGGCGTTGTCGGCGACCACGGTGGAGGTGCGAGCTGTCCCACGACGGATGTCGCTGTCGGCGTCTTGAGTGGACCAGGAGGGTCCGGGGTGCTTCTCGAAAAGATGGAAGCGAGGGCCAGTCTGGAGCAACCAGACCGGCAGTGTTGATTCTTGGTCGTCGTCACAGAAGGGCACAAGCCAGCGGCTAGTGACCAGACAACGTGCTGAGCAGCGAGCAGAAGGGCCCCACGCAGATCGTGGAGATGCTGGGAGACTGCACTTCGGTGCTAGAGCGGCTCAGGGTCGGGGCTTCTCGGACCCCAGAGCACTCACCAGAGAGTTATCTCGATGGTCGTGCTGGTTTTAAGAGCGTGCAGGTTCTGATGATGGCCGGTCCCTCGAGGTCTCGTCGCACCCACAGATCACAGCTGAGCTGATGACGTGGGTAGAGGTCAGAGGTGCCAGGGAAGCCGGTTCTCGTCGAGCTGGGCCGTCGGATTCCTTGAGGAAGGACTTACAGCAAACCGCAGAGTTCTTAGATGGTGCCCGCTGATGCAGGGTGACTACTCCTTAGCCACAAGGGAGAAATCTTAAGAAGAGTCTTGAAGTCCTTTCGTAGAAAGTATTCTTGATTCAAAGATGATCTAATTTGGAAGGGTCCCCGCTCCGGCCTTTATCCTAAAGAAAGGGGTGGGTACATGACTAGGTCCTGCCCTAAGGGTGGGACCAGGAAGGGGGGTAGTTACACCCCTCTCCCCTGCCGGACTTTCCCCAGGCCAGGGCTGTCGCCCCTGGAACTGGTTCTAACCGGCAGATGCGTAGTGAGCACCGGGGTGCCACTCCGCAGTCACCTTCTCGCAAAAGCCCTACCTACCCAGAATACACAAACCCTGTCTGGGACGGTGCGAACACCGCCCTCGACAGGAAACCCTTTGTCCAAGTGCTCCTCGCTGGAAGGACTCCCAGCCGCAGGAGGTCAGACTTGTGTCTGTGGTGGCAGCATCCATTTTGTGGAGCTGAGGCTTTCGTTAACTTTAACCGGGGTTCACAGTTACGTACATGTCGTGTCCCTCTAGAAGGGCGGAATGCTAACCCCGTCGCCAGGGTTGGTGAGAGGGCAGCACCCCGATTCGTATGACACCTTACTCGACATGTCTTGATAACGCGACACCGAAGTTACCGATATGGTACGCGTTATCATGGAACAGCCATTGGGTCTTGATCCCGCAAGCTGCAACCGGGCTCGGCTCGGGCCAGAGCTTAGTTCACACGAGCCCATGCACTCTGCCTTCAGGATTGTCAAGGCCTGCCATAGGAGTGACTGATAGGGACTCGGGTGTCCATTGGAGGGTTAGATATAGGGCTACTATATCTAAAGCAAAGGGTGATTACACGACTTTGCCCCAGCTGTCATGCAGCCAGTTGTGCCAAATTTAGGAGGCCAGCCAGGGGTGGCATAATACATGCTGCAGCCCCTGGCGGCCCTGGATACACCTACGCCCTGGGTTACAGGGTCTGATAAGGTGGCCCAGTACCAATTGGTATATGCACCTAGGGTACATCTCGTAATTTAGAAAGAGAACAGCCAGGCTGTGGGTCTGATTGGCAGGCCCACAGCCAGAGAAAGTCGTAAACCAGTGAAACAAAAGCAAAAAATCTGGGTGATCATAGGATTGCAGACCCTACTCTCCTACATGACCCCCCCCCAAACGTCGGAACAACTAACTAACCTTGACCAGGTAAGTCTTCTTGTTCTAAGTGGAAATATCTGGAGAGCCCATCGGCATTGCCATGATCAGTACCAGGTCTATGTTCCACTGTGAAGTCCATCCCCTGTAGGGAAATGGACCACCTAAGCAGTTTGGGGTTTTCACCCTTCATCTGATTTAGCCACAAGAGGGGCGTATGGTCGGTCTGAATCTTGAAGTGAGTGCCAAACAAGTATGGCCTCAGCTTCTTCAGGGCCCAAACCACAGCAAAGGCCTCCCTCTCAATAGCTGACCAATTCTTCTCTCTAGGGGTCAGCCGTCTACTTATAAAAGCAATGGGCTGGTCTTGACCATCAAAATTCAGTTGAGAAAGAACAGCTCCCACACCCAACTCAGAAGCATCTGTTTGGACAATGAATGGTTTGGAGTAGTCCGGACTCTTGAGGATAGGCGCCGTGCACATGGCCTGCTTTAGGTCATCGAATGCTTTTTGACAGCTCGCTGTCCACTGAACCTTTTTTGGCATTTTCTTACTTGTCAGTTCGTTTAATGGTGTCACGATGGAACCATAGTTCCTGACAAACTTCCTGTAGTAACCAGTCAGGCCCAAGAAAGCTCGAACCTGAGTCTGGGTGGTTGGAGGAGCCCAGTCCCTGATTGACTGTATCTTGCTCTCCAGTGGCTGAACCTGACCTCCACCGACAAGGTGGCCCAGGTACACAACCTGTGTCTGCCCTATCTGGCACTTGGTGGCCTTGATAGTGAGACCTGCTGCTTGCAGTGCCTCTAACGTCTTCCGCAGGTGGACCAGGTGATCCTCCCAGGTGGAGCTAAAGACAGCAATATCGTCAAGATACGCCGCACAGAAGTCATCCAGCCCAGTAAGGACATGATTCACCAACCGTTGGAAGGTGGCAGGTGCATTTTTCAGACCAAAGGGCATCACCACGAACTGATAATGCCCACCAGGGGTTGAAAATGCTGTCTTAGGTTTGGCGTCCTCAGCTAACCTGATTTGCCAATACCCAGCTGTCAGGTCAAACGTACTTAAGTAGTTGGCCGAAGCCAGCCTATCAATAAGCTCGTCTGCCCTTGGTATTGGGTGGGCGTCAGTCTTAGTGACTGCATTGAGACCCCTGTAGTCTACGCAAAACCTCATCTCTCTCTTACCACCCTGGGTGTGAGGTTTCGGCACTAGAACTACGGGACTAGCCCAAGGGCTATCCGAGGGTTCAATGACTCCCAGCTCCAACATTTTCTGCACTTCACTTTTGATGCAGTCTCTGACGTGATCAGGCTGCCGGTAGATTTTACTCTTTACGGGCAAGCTGTCACCAGTGTCGACTTCATGGGTGCACCAATCGGTCTGACTGGGTGTCAGAGAAAACAGATGTCGGAACGACTGAAGAACCTGTTTACAGTCGCTCTGTTGATGTTCGGAGAGGCTGCCGCAAAAGACAACACCATCTACCGAGCCATCGTCAGGATTCTGAGAGAGCAGGTCGGGGAGAGGGTCACTCTCCTCCTCCTGTCCCTCATCTATGGCCATGAGCAAACTCATGTCCTTCCTGTCGACATATGCTTTTAGCCTGTTGACATGAAGCACCCTGTGGGGGCTCCGGGGAGTTCCCAGGTCGACCAGGTAGGTGACCTCTCCCTTTTTCTCCAGGATGGTGTGGGGCCCGGACCATTTGTCCTTGAGTGCTGCTGGGGCCACTGGCTCCAACACCCACACCTTCTGTCCGGGCTGGTAAACAGTCAAGACAGCCTTTTGGTCATGCCAAGCTTTTTGGAGTTCTTGGCTGGCCTTAAGGTTTTCGGATGCCTTTTCCATGTATTCAGCCATCCGCGAGCGGAGACCGAGCACATAGTCCACTATGTTGGTTGCCGGCTTTTTGGGAGGTCTCTCCCATCCTTCCTTCACCAAACACAGGGGTCCTCTTACAGGATGCCCGTACAAAAGTTCAAAAGGGCTGTAGCCAACCCCCTTCTGTGGGACTTCTCTGTAGGCGAACAAGAGGCAGGGGATCAGGACGTCCCATCTACGCCGAAGCTTTTCCGGTAGTCCATGAATCATCCCTTTTAGGGTCCTGTTGAACCTCTCAACAAGCCCATTGCATTGTGGATGATAGGGTGTAGTGAACTTGTAGTTGACACCACATTCCTTCCACATAGCAGTTAAGTAGCTCGACATAAAGTTTGCACCTCTGTCGGAGACGACCTCCTTAGGGAAGCCCACTCTGGAGAATACTCCAACTAGGGCTCTTGCCACAACAGGTGCTGTAGTGGTCCTAAGGGGAATAGCTTCAGGATACCTGGTGGCATGATCCACTACCACCAGTATAAACTTGTGCCCTGATGCTGTCGGTGGTTCCATGGGACCGACGATGTCGATCCCCACCCGTTCAAAGGGCACCCCCACCACAGGCATTGGTATAAGGGGGGCCTTTGTCGTGCCACCTGACTTACCACTGGCTTGGCAAGTGACACAGGAGCGGCAAAACTCCTTGGTATCTTCGTTCATGTGAGGCCAGTGAAAGTGTGAGACAAGCCTGTCCCACGTTTTCGTCTGGCCTAAGTGACCTGCTAAGGGAATCTCGTGGGCCAAGGTAAGTAGGAAACCACGCTGAGACAAGGGGACGACCAGCCTCCTGGTCATGCCAGGCTTGGGGTCTCTCGCCTCAGTGTACAGGAGTCCATCTTCCCAGTATACCTTGTGGGTACCTGTGGCGTTCCCAGCAGCCTCAGCAGCAGCCTGCTGTCTGAGGGGTTCAAGAGAAGGGCAGTCTAATTGGTCCTTCCCCAGATCTTCCCTTGAGGGTCCCCCTGAGCCCAAGAATTCAACTTGATCAAGTTCGAACTCTCTCGGCTCAGTTTCCCTCAATTCCTGTAGGTCAGCCTCCTCTGAGACTTGATCCTCGACCTGGGGCAAGGGGGAAGGCGCAGCCTTAACCCTACTGCTCTTTTTCTTGGGAGGTGTCTGGTCCGTTGTTCCAGGATCCAGCACCTGTTCAGTGGGGCATTTCCTGACCTGTGACCTAGTCACAGCGAACACATGTGCTGGCAAACCTAACATTTCCATGTGAGTCCGGTGCTCCACTTCTGACCATTGTGACGACTCCAAATCATTGCCCAACAAACAATCCACTGGGAGGTCTGGACTGACTACAACCTTCTTTTGGCCAGTTACCCCTCCCCAGGAGAAAGCTACAATTGCCATACTGTGATTGGTAGTGACATTGCTTGCATTGGTCACCAGGAATTCTGTACCTGGCATGATCTGTCCAGGGTCCACAAAGTTAGGCGTCACCATGGTGACGCTGGCGCAAGTGTCCCTATAGGCCTGAGCCATCTTTCCATTGATAAAAGGCGTTTGTCTGTATTTGCCCAACGTATTGGGGCTTACGTCAGGGGACACGTCTACGTCCCCTGTACTGACAAGGACAGCCTGAGTGAGTGTGCCAACTAAGTTGTCACGCCCCTCAGAACCCAGGGTTAACCCTACTAAACCCTTGGGAGGCGCACTACCACTGCTGACTGTACTAGGGGGCACAGGTGCCTTAGGGGCTGCAGTGGCAGGAGTCTGCCCTCCTCCTTTCTTGGTGCACTCACTAAACCAGTGAGACTTACTTTTACAGTACTGGCACCATCGTTTGGATTGGCCTTCTTTCTTCTTTTGGGGAGCCTGACCCCCACCCTCTTTGGGTTGTTGGGGACCTGTCGAAGACTTCTGGTCATTTTGTTCCCCCTTAGAATCTTTACCCTTCTGGTCTGCTTTCTTCTGACCACCTTGATTCTGGCCCTGGTTCTGTTTAACTCTCGTACGAACCCATTTGTCTGCCTTCTGCCCCAATTCTTGAGGAGAGGTCAGATCCGAGTCGACAAGATGCTGATGCAACAACTGGTTCTGACAATTGTTTAAAATTTGTTCTCTCATCATCAAATTATACAATCCTTTGTAATCAGTAACCTTACTGCCCAGCAACCAGCCCTCAAAAGCCTTAGTGGCACAATCGACAAAATCAGACCAATCTTGAGACTGCGTTTTCTGGGTATCCCTGAACAGCACCCTGTACTGCTCAGTGGTTAGGCCGAACCCTTCAACGAGTGTATTCTTCAAGACTTGGTAATTGTTAGCGTCCTCTACCCTTGTGGTGAGGAGCTTGTCTCTTCCTTTACCTTCAAAGGAGAGCCACAAGATAGCTGCCCACTGACTCTGGGGAACGCCTTGCACAGTGCAGGCCCTCTCCAAAGCAGTAATCCATTTGTGGATGTCGTCCCCTTGTTTAAAGGGGGGCACTATCTTCCCAAGGTGTTTCGTATCGAAACTCTTTTCCCTATTACTAGGTACATTGCTGCCACCAGTGGGGACTGCCCCACTTAACTGTTGCTCTCTAGCGAAAGCAAGCTTTTCCTTGGCCAGGGCAAGTTCTTCCCTTTCGATCCGCAGATTAGCTGCCCTTTCTTTCGCTTCGTACACTCTCCTCTGAGGGGACGTCATCCCTCTTTGAGAAGAGTTGTGAGAGCCGTTGGTATGAAGGGATCTGCCAGAGCCTCTTGATAGAGATCTGGCTCGTCCATTCCCCATGTTAAGCTGACCTGATAGTGGCCCCAGGGGTCCCCCAGTACCGCTATCATGTTTGCTTAAGTTGGACCTGCTTAGTCTGCCGACTTCTACCTGTCCCTTATCTGCCTCGTCCCCAGAGAGATCCTCATCCTCATCCTCCTCCACATCCTCGTTCTCGGTTGCGAGGTGAATGAGGTCAGGATCGTCCCGGGTTCCCTCGAGGGGAGGCATGTCTCCTTCTGGATTAGAAGAGCTACGAAGTTTCTCAGCTCTCCTGGCATCATAAGTCTCCAAGAGACCAATCAGAAAGGACGTTGTGGGGTTAGACCCCTGCTGAATCTTCCGGGAGTGACACAATCGTCTTAACTCCTTGAAGCTCAGCACAGTATATCCTGAAGGGATGACCTGTGGAGGGTCAACTGACACAAGGGGAGACTCGGGGTTTCCTCCTTGGCCCGACATACTGTTTCTAGTGTGGTGTAAGTGATGCACCTACCTACACTATGTGTTTTCCTACTTTTCCCTTGCTAAGAGCTGTAGCCAAGGTGTGCTAAGCCTTGAGGAGCTACAACAGCTGGTTCAGTAGAACTCAGAGTATTCTAAGCTTTAGTTATATGTACTAACAGTACTTGTGCGATCTTTCAACAAGATATTCTTAGGATACGTGTGGTAAAACAACAGCAAGCTCAAATCCCAACCGCTGCTCACCAATGTGAGAAGTTGGCCCGATATGCAACGTTCGCTATTCTAGCGACCGCTATGTATCGTTCCAACGACCCTTATGGTGTTTGGTTGTAAGTCAACCTATAGACCAGCTATCCTAGTAGCGTGGATACGAGCAGTCTAAGGCTAAAGACTCGAGAGGGCGCGTTAAGCCAGCTGTTTACCACACATGTACCCCTTGAACACCCAGTGAAAGGACACCACACAAGTGTTATGAAAATAAACAGTATATTTATTAAGAATCACAACAGCCCTGTACTCTTTATGAGGACAGGGTACTAAGCACAAACCAAATCTCTTTAGCAAATACTTCAAGTGCACAGTTTAAAGACAAGTGTCCGAGGACACGGAAAGGTTAAGGCAAGTCGGAAGCGAGGGACTCGGGACCCTAGAGTAAGGAGGCTATGCAGGCACCGAAATGCCGAGTTACCTAGCCACGAGGGCTGCGGCTGCAAGTCTTACAGGCGTCGGGGTCTTCGCTGACGAGCCAGGAGCCGGAAGAAAAAGGAGTTGCTGGCCGGCGACCAGTGTTGAATAGTTCGTAGAGATTGATGAAACCTGAAAGCAGAGGGGACCAAGTTCGTACTACTAGCCAGTAGTTAGAGGGTACCAGGAAGGCACCGGTTGGCCGTCACCTCGACCAGGTGAGTGGGCGACGCTAGGCTCTGCAGTCTCTCGGACCAGGAGGCGTTGTCGGCGACCACGGTGGAGGTGCGAGCTGTCCCACGACGGATGTCGCTGTCGGCGTCTTGAGTGGACCAGGAGGGTCCGGGGTGCTTCTCGAAAAGATGGAAGCGAGGGCCAGTCTGGAGCAACCAGACCGGCAGTGTTGATTCTTGGTCGTCGTCACAGAAGGGCACAAGCCAGCGGCTAGTGACCAGACAACGTGCTGAGCAGCGAGCAGAAGGGCCCCACGCAGATCGTGGAGATGCTGGGAGACTGCACTTCGGTGCTAGAGCGGCTCAGGGTCGGGGCTTCTCGGACCCCAGAGCACTCACCAGAGAGTTATCTCGATGGTCGTGCTGGTTTTAAGAGCGTGCAGGTTCTGATGATGGCCGGTCCCTCGAGGTCTCGTCGCACCCACAGATCACAGCTGAGCTGATGACGTGGGTAGAGGTCAGAGGTGCCAGGGAAGCCGGTTCTCGTCGAGCTGGGCCGTCGGATTCCTTGAGGAAGGACTTACAGCAAACCGCAGAGTTCTTAGATGGTGCCCGCTGATGCAGGGTGACTACTCCTTAGCCACAAGGGAGAAATCTTAAGAAGAGTCTTGAAGTCCTTTCGTAGAAAGTATTCTTGATTCAAAGATGATCTAATTTGGAAGGGTCCCCGCTCCGGCCTTTATCCTAAAGAAAGGGGTGGGTACATGACTAGGTCCTGCCCTAAGGGTGGGACCAGGAAGGGGGGTAGTTACACCCCTCTCCCCTGCCGGACTTTCCCCAGGCCAGGGCTGTCGCCCCTGGAACTGGTTCTAACCGGCAGATGCGTAGTGAGCACCGGGGTGCCACTCCGCAGTCACCTTCTCGCAAAAGCCCTACCTACCCAGAATACACAAACCCTGTCTGGGACGGTGCGAACACCGCCCTCGACAGGAAACCCTTTGTCCAAGTGCTCCTCGCTGGAAGGACTCCCAGCCGCAGGAGGTCAGACTTGTGTCTGTGGTGGCAGCATCCATTTTGTGGAGCTGAGGCTTTCGTTAACTTTAACCGGGGTTCACAGTTACGTACATGTCGTGTCCCTCTAGAAGGGCGGAATGCTAACCCCGTCGCCAGGGTTGGTGAGAGGGCAGCACCCCGATTCGTATGACACCTTACTCGACATGTCTTGATAACGCGACACCGAAGTTACCGATATGGTACGCGTTATCATGGAACAGCCATTGGGTCTTGATCCCGCAAGCTGCAACCGGGCTCGGCTCGGGCCAGAGCTTAGTTCACACGAGCCCATGCACTCTGCCTTCAGGATTGTCAAGGCCTGCCATAGGAGTGACTGATAGGGACTCGGGTGTCCATTGGAGGGTTAGATATAGGGCTACTATATCTAAAGCAAAGGGTGATTACACGACTTTGCCCCAGCTGTCATGCAGCCAGTTGTGCCAAATTTAGGAGGCCAGCCAGGGGTGGCATAATACATGCTGCAGCCCCTGGCGGCCCTGGATACACCTACGCCCTGGGTTACAGGGTCTGATAAGGTGGCCCAGTACCAATTGGTATATGCACCTAGGGTACATCTCGTAATTTAGAAAGAGAACAGCCAGGCTGTGGGTCTGATTGGCAGGCCCACAGCCAGAGAAAGTCGTAAACCAGTGAAACAAAAGCAAAAAATCTGGGTGATCATAGGATTGCAGACCCTACTCTCCTACACTTACTACGTGTAAGTGTGATGCACTTCTACATTTAGGTCAGTTTGCGCTCTCTCAGTTCCCCCCTTTGATGACCTCTCGGGGTCATCATTAACATTTAAACTGCAGTGATTGCTAGCATAACTCGTTTCTGTGTTTCCAGAGCCCTCAGACTCCGGTACTGACTATCTTGTATGGCAGCCAATCTCTGCAGCTGTTTTCTCTGAGCCCTCTCTGATCTTCTTGCTCTGTACCATTTGAATACCCTCACCAATCCCCACAACACGATCCCACAGATCAATATTATGATGATAGGTTTTAGTATTTTCCACACAAAACTTTTGCCTAAGGTGGTGAGCCAACCTCCAGCTCCACTTATTCCATGGCCCACCTTTTCCCAGACATTTTCTCTACTCAGGTCTTCGATCTCCTTGTGAATATTCGTTATGTTCCTAATAACCTTCTCAAGGGGCTTTGAATTGTCTGGAATGTAAGTACAACATTCCTGGACCTTCAAAGCCTTACAGACTCCGCCCTCTTTTGCTAATAGGACGTCTAATGCAAGACGGTTCTGGAGAACCATAGCCCTTATCGATTGCATCTCTCCTTCTACCAGCATTAAGGACTGAGCAGTGCTGGCAGACAACCTGTCTACGACTGTTGCCAGTCGTCTAATTTTAACATCATTAAGGATTAATCCCAAAAGAGGGAACACAGCTCCAAAGACATCTCCAACCATTTCTACACCTCCTACATCTCTCCTTCCCCTCGATGATGTCTTGCCCTCGATGATCTCTAAGTCTTGGGCATGATATATTTTAGGGAAGATAATTGCCAAGTAACATGATCCATACCAGTTGTCAGGTAGTCTCACATAGGCATTTCTTCCACATACAAAATATACATTTGGAATCACTTGCATTCCCTTCAGGAAGTCCTTAGTATAGTACTCTAAATTGAAAGCATGTTCACAGCTAACTTCTCCCACGTATACATTTTCATAATACGTTTTGGCTCTATGAAGACATAACTTTCCTCTCTGCGTTCTATCTAAAGCTATTGGACCACTACTACCCTTCCTCTTGTGTGCCTTTTCTTCCTCGGTCCAATCTGTTTTCCATTGTCCTGATTTTTTCAAAATCTTCTGTCTCCTATTTCGATCATCCACCTGCCCTATGAACTTTTTCTCGACTTCTGACACCTTGCATGTCAGGTTATTTCTGCGGGCATGTGAAGTATCTAAGGTAATCCAAGGAATGAAAAACTTTGCCAACCTGTCTTCACTCTTCCAGTAGTCCCATTTGTTCATCTGTTTATAATTTGGGACTTCTGGTAACACTGCATCGTAATTGGAGAAATAGTATTCAAAACTATCTCTCCCATAAAATACACTAAGCAACAAGCTACATGTAATGCCATATGTCAGCGGGAGGTGATGATATCGAATGCCTTCATCTACAGACGCCGGCAACTGCATGCAAACATAGCAGTCCTTAACCTCCATGGCATCCACGTATTCATACAGAAGTTTAGCATAAGCATTTGACCTAAAGTCTCCTTGGGACTCATCTACGTGTAACCTGCGGGCTTCTGCAGCTAATGACGCTTTCTCTTGAGTGTTTTCCCCTTTCTCACCAGCAACAGTGGGTGTAAGCGCCTCTACAGATTTCACATCAGTTACCTTTGCCTCTTCCTCACGTCCCTTTACATAAGAGACTGTTACTACTAAAGCTATTAATATTATTACTCCTACTATTAGTGTGCCTATTATACATTTAGCTCTGCGGTTCTGGGTGCCGGCCTCCATTTCGTCAGACAGTGTGGCTCTCTCGTAACTCAGCACAAAGTTCTTTTCTTTTCGTTCCTTTACAGTCTCTTTTACTCCTTTGTCCTTAGAACCACACAACTGGAAGCTGACAACCTTCTTCGCAAAAGTTCTTTATAGTTCAATACAGACAACCCTAGCCCTTCTCCATCAACTCAAGGGAAGGTCCCTAAGATTCTCTGCTTCCTGGGCGCTAGGTAATCTTCTTTTCTTCTCGCTTATTTACAAAGTCTTTTAAGCATCTACTATCAGGCCTGTGCCTGCAGCTTCGATAGCAAAGTTCAATATTTCCATACGAAGATTGTGCTCTTCTTGGGCTGTTATCTTTGTACCAAAATCGGGGAATTGCAATTCTGTGAGAAACATGTGCTTTAACTTGCTGAGGCGGGGAGGTCGGGGAAGCATGAATGTCAGTGACCCTTCTTGTTCGACTCCGGGTACTAACAGTCGTATTTCCACTGTGACGATGGGCTCAGAACTGGACACCACCACCGCTCGGATCCTCCCTGTCACCGGTTTCGAAGACATCTGTCGCCAGATATGTCCACTCAGGGGTGGAGTATCTTCTGCTAGGTACACGCACTCTTCTTGACCTCCTCAAGACCGGTGCTTCAGCGCCCTGAGCACCTTCTTCCGGGTCTGAATCCTCTGATATCGGAGGAAGGGTTCTCTCTGGAGTTGACCTCAGACTAGAGCTTCTTCTCTGCGGCCAATCCGCTTCTCCACGTACCCTTCTACTCCTTCTCCTTCTTGTCTGTTCACGCTCTCTGTCAGACCTGTCAGTGTCTGACTCGTACTCCCAGCTACTTTCTCCTTCAGTAGCGTCGTCTGTTTCGCTGCTGTACTGACCGTCCTCAGCTTGGTCAGACCCGTTCCCTGCTTCCGCTGGCACCTCTACAGCTTGGCTGGCCCCCTCTATGGCTTCTCGGTCCGCAGCTGGACGTCTATCCGAGAGAGGAGCTGTGTCTTCCAGAGGTACTGGAACCCTCCGCGTATGCGACGCGTGGATCCAGTTGGGCAGGCCTCCCACCTTCACTGCCGTATTCGTGATCAGGATGATCTGGAAGGGCCCACGCCAACGAACATCCAAGCAGCTTCTTCTCACGTGTTTTTTCACCAGGACCCAGTCCCCAGGAAGCAAGTCATGACACGGGTCCTGGCACGATGGTACCTCGGCAGCCTGCACCTGAAGGGACACAGAATGAATGGCGTCAGACAGCCCCTTACAATAGTCCAGGATCATATCATCTGTGATGTTAATCAGTGCAGCAGTTGGGACAGAAGGTAACCTCATTGCTCTCCCCATCAACACCTCATGAGGAGACAAACCCGTTCTCCTATCCGGGGTACTACGGAGGCTCATAAGGACCAATGGCAACGCGTCAGGCCAACTCAAGGATGTTGATGAACACACCTTTGCAATTCTGGCCTTAATGGTGCCATTTATCTGTTCCACAATTCCTGAGGCCTCTGGTCGATAACTGCAATGCAATTTCTGATCTATGTTCAAAGCCGCACAAATCATTTTCACAAGTGAGCTGTTGAAATGCGTTCCCCTATCTGATTCCAAAGAGGCCGGCACCCCGAAGCGCGGAATAAGCTCCCTAAGCAGTAACTTGGCTACTGTGAGGGTGTCGCACCTACGTGTAGGGTATGCCTCAACCCATCTGGAGAATACGCAAACAACCACCAAGACATAGCGGAGGCGGTTGCACCTTGGCATTTCAATAAAATCTATCTGCATTCGATTGAATGGACCTCCTGACCTCCCAATGTGGCTCAGTGCAACTGGTGTCTTTTTCCCTACATTCAACTGCTGACACGTCACACAACGCTGGCACACTGCTTCGGCTGCTACTCTGAACTTAGGGTTGTACCAGGTCTGTCTAAACACTCTCAGCATAGCATCTCTTCCTAAGTGGACGGGACCATGTATGTGTCTGGCCATTGGGCTCACCATCTCATTGGGCAACACTGCTCTGCCATCTGGTGAGACCCAGAAATGGGCCTCACCCTCCACACATCCTGCCTTCTGCCATGTTTCTTTTTCACAATCAGGAGCATTTTCTTGCATGTCTTTTAGTTCGTCCCAAGTATCAACAGTTTCTAATATCATGGCTAATTCAGTCCTTACATTTATTCCACCCACTTCCACCTCTGTGAAAGAGTACCCTGTTTCCGCGCAATACCGCGCGACTTCGTCGGCATATCTATTGCCTTGTGACACGAAGTCCATATTTCTGGTATGTGCGGTGCACTTCACAACTGCGATACCTGCTGGACATTGCAACGCCTCTAACAACAGGCGCACAAACTCTCCATTGCGAATGGGAGAGCCTGAAGAGGTCATGAAACCTCTTTGAGACCACAACTGCCCGTAATCATGAACTACCCCGTAACCATATTGATTGTCAGTGTATATGGTGACTCGGATTTGATTGCTTGCCAGGCAGGCACGCGTCAGGGCAATAATCTCGGCTACCTGAGCGGAGTGTACTCCTTCCAGGCATCCAGCTTCCAAAACTCCAGTAATTGTACAAACAGCGTAAGCTGCTCTCAACTGCCCAACTTCGTCTCTTACACATGAGCCATCGACAAAGAAAATTTCATCTGGGTCAGTCAGTGGCTCATCTACGATGTCGGGTCTCGGTTTGGTGCATAGTTCAGTCACATCGAGGCAGTCATGGTCTGTACATTCATCATCATCCTCAATATCGTTTGGAAGTGGCATCAAGGTAGCAGGATTTAAAACAGAGCATCTCCTGAGGGTCACGTTCTCTGCAGCAAGAATGACTTGCTCATAGCGCGTGAGCCTGCTGTTCGTCAGATGCTGTGTTTTGGTCCTGGTCATCAACAATTCAACAGAGTGGGGCACATGCACCTCTAACGGGTGCCCCATGACTATATTTTCACACCTCTCAATGCTGACACCTGTTGCGGCAACGGATTTGAGACATCCGGGCAACGCTGCGGCTACTGGGTCTAAAGTAGCCGAGAAATAAGCGACTGGTCTACGGGCATTCCCATGAATTTGGACTAACACAGACAGCGCGCAACCTTCTCTCTCACAACAGTAGAGCAAGAATGGTTTATCGTAATCTGGCATTCCCAGAGCCGGAGCACGACACAAGTCCTCTCTCAGCTGCAGGAACGCCATCAAACAGTCTTTGTCCCATGGTACCGGATCGCTCACCTCCTTGTGCGTCAGTTTTTGCAAGGGCTTTGCTTCCAGTGAAAAGTTTGCAATCCACTGTCGGCAATATCCCACCATTCCTAGGAACATCCTGACTTCTCTCTGTGTTTTAGGCGCATTCATCTTCATGATGGCCTCTATCCTGTCTGGTGACACTTTTCGTTTACCCTTCTCAATTCTGTGTCCCAAGTACTGCACCTCTGTCAGGCAGTACTGCAATTTTCCCGGGGACACCTTATGCCCATTCTCAGCTAGGTGATTTAACAAAGCAATAGAGTCTTCCCTGCAAGCTTCCTCTGTTTCTGACGCCACAAGGAGGTCGTCTATGTACTGGACCAGAACTGACCTCTGGGGCAGCACTAGACTTTCAAGATTTTTCTTTAGAAGCTGGTTGAAGATCGATGGGCTCTCTGTATACCCCTGAGGAATACGACACCATGTTAGGACGCGACCTTCCAGCTTAAATGCGAAAAGAAAATGGCTTTCCTCGTCCAGAGGGATCGAGAAGAAAGCCTGACAAAGATCAATTACAGTGAACCATTCTGCTTGGAACGGTATCTGAAACAGTATCACTGATGGATTCGGTACCACTGGACAACACGAAACGACTATGTTATTAATCTTCCTGAGGTCCTGCACTATCCGGAATTTCCCATTTGGTTTCTGCAAACCCATAATCGGGGAGTTACATGGACTACCCACGATTTCCTTCAGTATTCCCTGCTTAATCATGGATTCGATCACGGGTTTTATGCCTGCAATCGTTTCTGGAGTCAATTTATATTGAGGTGTTCTTGGAAACTCAGCATGCGGTTTCACTACAATTTTCACTGGGTCCACCCCTTTCACCAACCCAATCTCTTCCCCAGTGAAATCCCACACTTCTGGAGCTACTGTCTCTCTCAGATCCCAGGGGAGCTCGTCTACTGTCAGAGTGGGATACAATTCCACACATATTCTGGAATTTGCGACTTTAAAGTCAGCATCATCGTCATTAGTCAATACCTCCACTCCCTGTGGTGTGCAGTATATGGTGCAATTCAACTTGCACAAAAGGTCTCTTCCTAGCAGACATACAGGACTAGAATCGCAAACCACAAACTGATGCTCATCACTGTACTTCCCTATTTTCACCTGTACGGGTTCAGTCAGAGGACTGGTCATTCTCCTGTTGGCGACCCCCACCACTTGTATGGTCTCTCCAGACATGGGCAGGCCTGGCACTGCGGCTGACCTGATCGTGGATCGAGTGGCTCCTGTGTCCACTAGAAATGTCGTAGGGAACCCTGCCACTTCGGCCTCAACATAGGGTCCCCTCTGGGCTACTTCCAGAGCTGCCCCGAGGGTGCAGTCATCCCTTTCCACCCTCTGTCCAGTTAGTGGGTCCACATAATAGCATTCCTCTCCTCCTACAAACAAGGGCATCTGTCTATACGTTTTACCCATGGTCCCTACTCTGGGTGGCTGCGGGAACTGGGCTCGGGGAGGAGGGCCCCCCCCTTTGAGCACCTTCCCCTGGTATTGTGTTACCCCTCTTGTAGGCGCACTCTGGGTCTCTTCCTCTTCTACCTCTTGGTCTCCTATCTCAACATTATAGGGACACTCGCGTTTCCAATGCCCCACCTCGTTACACTGGTGGCACCTAGTTGTTTTCTTTAAGGCAGCTATATCTATCCTGGGTCTAAAGGTGGAGTTCTCCTCATTGCCCTTGTTCTGACTGTACTGTTTCTTTCCTCCAGTACCTGCTCCTGGTTGCTGTTGCTGCTGTCCCCCCTTCCCAGCTGCCTGCATCTGTACCACCATCAGTTTCTCCTTTAGTTTCTTTGCCTTGGAGTCTATCTCATCACAGCAGTACCTGGCATACCTCAGTATTTCGTCTAGGGGTTTATTTTGCCAACAAATCAAGTGTTGCTGTATCATTAAACTAATATCCGGTCTCAGGCCCAAGACGAACTTGGACACAAATTGCCCTATGTCCTTTGGATCCATTACATCCAGACCGCTATACTGTTTAAACGCCTTCAGCAATCTCTCATAGTATTCATGAACTGTCTCTTTGGGTTCCTGTCTTGTTCGGTCAATTTTTACCCAATCTATATCTTGCATTGGCACTTTATCTTTCAGCCAAGTCATTACTCTCTCGAATTTTGCCATCACACTCTCGGACGGCCCATTAGTCTTAGCATCTCTCTCGGGCTCTGTAGTGGGCCACTCAGCGCTAACCTTGCATGCGGTCCACAAATCTCCTGGCACTACTATGTCAAACAGCGTGTTTAGATCTATCCATAGGACCTTTGAGATTTTTACGAATCTCTCCACTTGCTTGTACCACTCCACTGGGTTTTCCCGCAGTTTGGGGAAGGAGGTGGTAAAAGCAGCTAAATCTCCCCTACTCCAAGGGACGTGAACATAGGTCCCATTTGCGACTTCCCTCAAAGGGTATGCCTCTACTCCCTGCTGTCTTCCTGGTGTCATTCCAAGTGTGCTTCTCCTGACGGTCCCTTTCTTGGACCACCTCTCTTCCCACTTATCCAGTGCCCTCCACGTCCTTATTCCAGTGATCAGCTCCCTTATGTGTGTTTTCAATCCGATGGTTCTCCTCTCATCTAGATCTCGGTCTGAGTAATGTAGCCTGTGGTTGCCCTGTAATGCTTTGGTTCTTGACAGGTCCACCATATATTTGCCTGCTAGTTCTACCAATTTCTCATGGATTGTCCTCGCCTTTCGAGTTACGTCTTTTGCCATGAACAGAATTTCATCCTGCTCATACATGTCCATTCTTTCTAAGGGCAGGGTACCGTCTACCATGTCATCCAGATCTGACTTTAAGCTGGAGACATCGAGTCTTTTGGCTTTTATTTCTGCTCGCAATAACTCCTTCGAGGGAGGTTCACAGGTTTCTCTCCCATCCCAACTCCGGGCCCTACGTTTGGGTTCGGGAGAGTTGGGGAGTGCTCTCTCTTGCTCCCATCTCTCCAGGTCCCATGCTCGGCCATCCGATCTTGGAAGGTGATGGAACACGGGCCTGTTACCCCCTATCTTACTTTGTCCATTCTCTCTTGGCCTCGTATCACTCAGTATCTGATACGATCCTTCCTGGTTTCCCATATTCCCTGGGCTGCGCTCATGCCCGTCATCACAGGGACTATGGTGCGACCTCTCGCAACTCTCATTCTGTTCTCTGTTGCCGGGCACACAGTAGATACACTTAAAGCTGTCTCTGTACTCCCAAGCCCTCCTGTCTTCATCACTACGTATTGGGCGAGACACCCCCCGCTTCCTGCATCCCTGTTCTCCAGGTCTGGTCTACCTCCACTCCGGGCCCAATGGGTGACTCCCCTCCTATCCTTTTCCCTTCCGTCCCACTCCGGGCTACTCTCTTCAGCCCCGCAGTGAGTCCGGGCTCTGCTGTCCTGACTTTCCCTTTCAGCTTCCGCAGCTATGATGCTCTTGTGAGCCTCAACTGCCTCATCCCATTTCTTCATGTACTCGTTTAACTCCTGAAAGGATTTCCGTCCTGATCCCCTCATATCCTCTGGCCATCTATGGCCCCCCGGGTCTCCTGCTGTGTGTACTGGGGTGCTCCACTCTCTTGGTATCGGCAACTGACTTGGGGAGTTGATCGTATCATTCCTCCTTGCCATCTCTGCTCTTTCTCTGTCCCTCCGTACCCGTTCTTCCCCTCTAGCCCTCTCTGGGTCATATATCGATACTATAGGACCTATGGTAACAGGTACCTGTAGTGCATCAGGTAATGCGTAGGATGTGGCACACTCCGTCTCTGGCGCCCTTTGCACCACAAACCTCCCGACTACCTGCTGCACCTGGCTAGGCTGGGACAGTTCTTTCTTTGCAGTGGGATCCCAATCGGGACTGGGAAGCGGCCCATGCTCTCCTGCATTGCCCCCCCCTTTCTCTCTATTCTCGACATCTCCCCCTGCTCTGTTATACGGAGGTGGCCTGTCTGTCAATAATCTGTTTATCAGGCTGTCCTCTGTCTCGCTCTCGTCATCTTCTTCTAGGGGGCTTTTGTTCCCGGGCATCTCTAACACTGGATATAATTTATTTACTTCCATGTTATGCACCCTCCATCTTTTAGCATCTGCATCCCACTTGGCATCCTGTACTGCCCTTACCGAACGTTTCACTCTTTCTTGTCGTCTGTTCATGTTCTTTTCGTGCGCTGCCCTAATCCATGCATTAAGGGCTTCAAACTGGGTCGGTCTAGGCAAGGGTCTCGTTGCGGTCATAATTGCTTTTAATCTGTGTAACACCTCTAGTCTGAACGTCCCATACTTCGGGAACGTCAGCTCCTCATTTCCGTCTGTAATCTTACTCCACTCTGAGATCCACAGAATCGTATGCAGCCCAACATGTGTCCCCATATAACGAGCTGGTGTACCCTCCGGCGGGGCTTCTTCCCCTTCATACGATCCCCGCCTCTCTCTTTTAAACAGCGCTCTTAACCATTTAAAACACTTCATAATTATGCGCACAATCTCCAGCTTGAATACTCTGTTTACTTCCTGATGACAATCCACCAATCCTAGCGCGGCTGTGCTAGCTGGCCTATCGCAGCGCGGTCGTTCACCGGCTGGCCAATCCCAGCGCGGCACTTTCTGACGTCACTAGTCTCCGCTTCGCAGCAGCACCCCTCCTTTCTCAGCTCTCCTCGCGGTCATGCATGCGTCCCATTCATACTCTGAAAAATGACTACTTCCGACCAAGCGGTCACTTCCCTCGACTGTACGTCCACAGTCTATCTGTAATTGTCAACACAACTGACGAGATGTCTATCGTCTCTCTGATAGGTTCTTTACACACACAGTAACTTCCGTCCAGCGTCCGTTACTCACGCACTCACTCTTACGTTCCCCCTATCTCGGTCCTTCGGGTGATCAGTGGTACCTCGTGACCCCCCTTCACACTAGTTGACAATTACTCTGGGTGTCCGGCACACCCGAACCACTTAGGCTCTCCTTCAACTTAAGATTTCCACCGGTTGTGCGCGCTCACAACCTGTCTCACAGTCTCTCTACAGGCATTCAACTCCGCCAGACATTACAACATAGATACAACACAAAAACACCGCAATCTAGCACGCATGACCCTTTATACTCACTCTCGACCGATACTGCTGCTTTTCCGTCTCACATCATCCGGTCCTTCTTCGGCGGGCGGTTCTTCCGATCATCGATCTCTAGGGGCCTTGGGGTAATCTAACCTGGCCTAGATCACCTTCCTCAAGAAGGCAACCATCCTCTATAGCTACCAACTGGAAGGGCGAGATTTTGATCGATACCTTATCACTATTGATCTAAAACCCCGATCTGGTCGACTGAACCTTTATTGCCTGTCATTGAGGGAAGAAAGTGCATCTCTTACCAAGTTAGTTCACCCAATAAAGGACTCCGCTTCAAAAGATCACAAACAACTTCTAGCTTTCAAAGATTTATTATAAAGTCAAGATAAGCTGCAGGTACAAGCATCTCAAAATGAGATTCACAAGATACACGGGCCCAACTACATACATGTGCTCTCTGAAAGCCCTCAGACGAGCAACGGAAACTACAAGAACCAGTTCTAAAAATAATAGGGCTATTAGCATAGACACGTATTGAGATCTCTCAGTCATTTACAGCCGGAGGGAAAATACAGGTTAGGCTGTCCCTACCCTGATCTAGATGGTATCCCTACTTAACCAGGTCCCAACCTAACAAAAGGTGTCAGCAGTGAATGACCCCCAAGGGAAGTCACCCACTCTCAGTCTCTTGGTGAAAACCTATAGTTCTCCAGTCATGACCCCTCTCTGCCTACCCATCCGCTCTCTAAAGGGTCCTCAGGCATCTGCTCTAACTCCCCCCAGGGGTGCTGTCCCTAATACAAAAATACAACAACATTTAGGACGCCCCTCGTGAGAAGCCCCTCACGTGGTGTAGCTTCTGGCTTTTTCCATGATGAGGCCTTGTGGTTAGAGTCGACCTTGCTTCTCAGACTCTTCTCCGGCCCGCTGATACCCCTTAAACATTCCGGAACCCTCCTCCATGTCTGGGCCGTCTTCCGAACAAACCTCTATTCATATTATTTATAATTGAATACCCCCTTTTCTCTTACAGACAGACATCTGCAGCCAAAATCCCAATTCTCATAGACTTCCAACAGCGTTGCAACATTCCCCGGCCCAGACTAGTATGTGTAAATCAACGTTAAAACATTCCAGCCCTACAACATTTCTCATAATGATTATAGCATTCAACTTCTTCTTTAATTATTAGCATGTTAGTACTCTTATTCTATTTATTCGGTAAACACATCTATAAATCATGGCCTATTCGTTATTACTAAACATTAGTGCAATCCATGTTGTGAAATTGAACCACCTTCCCCCTCCCTTCTAGCTCTGGCCCTGAGGCCTACCTCGTTCTACGTTTAACCGTATGCCATCTTACATTTTAGCAGCTACACAACATGGATTCAGGAATAATCATGTCTAATAAAATCATATAGTTTCACACATTTCTGTATTAGTTCCACTTCTACTTAAATCTCTACATTAACTACACATTTCAGAATATAGATGTAGGTACTATCAGCACTCATGGCATTTCTCTTCATGACTTGTGCTTACTACGTGTAAGTGTGATGCACTTCTACATTTAGGTCAGTTTGCGCTCTCTCATATCCATCCTTTGATCCATAGTAATGTTGAAATACAATATAACTGACAGGAGTTATTGGTACCCTTTTTCTTTTTTCTGCAAACTAACAATAAAGTAATAATCAACAATTGGTCATGTAGTGATATCTCGACTGTACCCATTTTTCTAAATAATTAAGATGTTTCTCAGGCATTTTGGGCTAGACTAGTACACTTCAAATTTTGGCAGTGACCAATAAACAGGAGGCATACTTCTCGTTAATAAAATGCACAAATTCACAACCTCATGGCCAGAGACATATGCACCAGTGTCCGCAGAAGGTTTGGTGGGGAGAAGCAGAGAAGGGAGGGAAGAAACCCCCACATTCCACTTTTAGCACCTAGAGGGTGACACAGCTATCATTTTCAGGATTCAATAAAAGTATCCCATCTTTGGAAGTCTCTAAGTCTTGCAGTAATACTGAGCAGTCTGCTGCTATGGGAAGTCTGTGAAGACCACGTGCTTCTTTGCGTCGTAATGCCACAGATTCAGCTTTAACCCACTTCAGTGTCACTGCACACCAGTGCACAATACTTGCCAGTGTCTGAGCCTTCTAGTGCACGGCAATACGTCTGCAAACTATAAGCAGTGCTACGTCAATACATCTATTTATGGCCTTTGCTGTCTTTGAGCGCTGGTACAGTCCCTGTAATGCACCCTTCATCGTCCATATATTGGTGCGACCAATCACCTCCCTCTGTCCGTTGAAAACATCACCCCAGACAGCGACGACCAGTGGCAGTTCCGAAACATGTGAGCCATATCCGCCCCTGGTCTATGACATCTAGGACAGTTCAAGAACATCCTAAACATCTGGTCTAGTATTGCTGGGGTGAGGTAGGCTCAATGCAGGATGTTATGCTGTATATATTGAAACTTAGCGCTATGCAATAGTTTTCTTGGGTACTGTAGTGCCCTCTCCCACGCCATTTTTGCCAGTTCCCTGCACACGTCCCTCTCCCAATGCCTATGGGTTGCGGCCAACAGGTCGTGCGTGGTGTACGGTAACGCTTGAACAAACCACGTGATTAGTTGACGACCTCCACATATTATATGGAGGGTGTGTACCAGCGGGTGCTGGTCTGGCTCTGCATCCATGATGTGCCGTAGGTGGGCCATCAGCTAACAGGCGACCTTCGGCCATGAAATGACCCCCGGCAGCTTGTTCTCCTACTGCAGCCTAACAAAGGGCAGGAGAACCCTGTCATGAAACAAGGCACCCAGCATGCCTACCCCCACCAACCTCCATAACTCCAAGCCTTCCCATCCTACCCTGTCAGTGAACAATGCGATGGAGCTTAAGGGGATTTCTGGCGAATATTGCCAGATGGAATGCATAAGGCATAGACCTTGCTGAATGCTACCACATGCTATCTTCAGTAGACTTCGACTTTGGTGGTGTTATAGCCTGCTGACCCTCCCGCTGGTCCAGCTCAGCAAAGGGGTGCCATTGTTCCTCTGTAAAACGTCCTGCTAGCCAGCATGCCGGCCACTGACGCTGTTCTGCCAGATAATGGTGTTCGAAATTAGAGGTTCCTAAGCTCCCTTTGTCCACTGGGAGTTGCAGCTTGCGAAGTGGAACTCTCCTGCCTACTTCTGTTCCAAATGAAGCTCCCTAGGGCTGAGTGTAATGTTAAGTATAGATTTTAGGAGATACGCTGGGAGATTGTGAAAGTAGTACAGTAGGCTGGGGCGCATGACCAACTTGGATAGCGACACTCTACGCTGCATCATGAGTGGTAATGTGCTCCAGAACACCATTTGGGGTCGTAGAGAGGCAATAGCCTTAGTGAGATTGCCATCTATGAGATGTTGTGTCTCATGATAGATATAAATTCCAAGGTAACAGAATGTGCTGGGCTCCAACCGCAGGGGGTGCGTGTCCACAACTGCGTGTTGTTGAGAACAATTAGAGTGAAGTGGGTAGAGACACAATTTAGCCCAATTTACACCCAAACCAGAGGCAGCTTGAAAGTCCTGCAGGATGCTCAATATGCTCGGTGTGCCTTCTCGGATGTCATGGATATAAATTACAATGCTCTCCACATATAGCGGGGCTAAGTGGAGCTCAGCATTTAGTGAAATGCCTTAATCCTGCCCTTCTTGCCAAAGTTGTTGTGCGATATGCTCCATCGCCAGAGTGAAAATCAGAGAAGACAACAGGCAGCCCTGCTGTGTTCCGGAATGAGGGGAAGATTCAGTGCCCAATCCCCACCCTAGCCGTGGGCTCCACTTATAGGAGGCAGATAAGTTTATGTAGCCTACCCGAGATGCCCATAGTGGTTAGGGTTAAGTATAAGTAATCCCAATCCACTGTGTCGAATGCTTTCTCCAGATCCAGTACCATGCATGCTGCATATGACCACTGCATCTGAGAGAGCTCCCTGTGTAAACGACAGGTGTTTAGGGTGGGAGCAAGCAAAGCTTAACCTCACAAGAGTAAGGGAAGGGTGTCACCTGCCTTCTGATGGTGGTAGGACGTAAAAACGTCTCACAAAATGATAATGAAACACAACAATATTCTATAAACTAGGGGAGAGTGTGGTAAAGAAAGTACATAGAAAAAAAGACAAAAGTGCAGATAAAACAAGATTTATTAATGGTACAATATGCTGAAACAGATCAATAATATAATGACTGGACAAATCAAAAGACAATGCAGATCTCACTCATATGTTGTGCTGAAACAAGAAACACATTGTTTTTTGTTGTTAATTTTTTGCCAAATACCAATTCAAAATATTTCGTCCCCACTAACAGAGATATCAGAACAAATTTTAATGAACAAAAATCTAACCACATACACGCAACAACTCACATTCACCAGTCTGCTCACTCAGTCAAACCAACTTACATCCAGCATTTATACAATAAATATATATACATATGTACAACTGTGTTTAGGGTGGTAGACCTGTCGGGCACAAAAGCATTCTGGTCTTAGTGGACCAGGCATGTGTTCGAATAGTCGTCCTGCTATAATCTTGCTCAAGATCTTGTAGTCCAACCCAAGCATGGACAGTGGTCGATATGAGGAGAGCTCCATGGAATCCTTCCCTGCTGGGAGTGGTGGTGGTGGTGGTGGGAGTTGTCCTACTGACACAGAGGTTTGGTATAGATCTAACAACTTGGGAGCCAACTGGTGCTTGAATGCCTTATAATATTCGATGGGGAACCCATCTAGCCTGCAGGTTTTATTGGTGGCTGCACTCTGTATTGGCCCTCTCACTTCTTGTAGTGTAATGGGCGCATTAAGCTCCTCCCTATTCAGGGGGTCGGTAGTGATTAATGTAGCCAAGGTAAGAAATTGTTGAATGTCAGCCCAGTAGTCAATGAAAGGAGGATCATATAAGGCTGGATAGTGAGTGGAATATGCTTTATGTATGTCCACTTGGTTGGTAGCCATGAGTGTCAAGGTGATTCTGGTCATAGTGATAGGTGTAGGTGGGGTAGCACAGTGTTGAAGCCATGCTAAGAGATGGTCTGACTTGTCACCTTGGCTTGGTACACCCGAAAGTCTAAGCGGCGTAGTTGTTATATCAGTTGAGCATGTCGCTCTAGAATTCTGTTAATTCTCCCTGTTTCACACAGTCAACCTGAGCCGCTTGCTTCTAGTACACCCAATGAATTTTCAATAAATATCAAATCTTTCTGCAGGTCTGCCCTGACACTCACCACTGCACGGATACAAAGTCCTCTAAATACAACTCTAGCGGCCTTCCAGTCTATCAGTTTAGAAGAGGCAGTGCCCCAGTTCTTAGTCAGACACTGGAGCAGTGCCTCGCCAGGTAGGAACCTTCAGCGATGGCGCACCCCACTCCAACTGTATCTGCAATGGGATGTGAGCAGAGAATGTCTTTCCTAGATATTCCGCTCTCAGGGCCTGCAGGCTACTGGCCGGGACACCCAGAGTATGCGGTCCAGTCTCACATGTAAATCATGCGCGGACAAATAAAAGTACTCCTTCTTGTTGGGGTGCAGCGAGCAACAGCAGTCTAGTAAAGACCAATGAGCAAGCCCTTGGGACAGGTAAGCAGCGGCTGTCACTGAGGGGGAGGTTGGTAATGGTGGGTGGGAGCAGTCCAACTGTGTGTCTATCATACAATAAGGTCCCCACCCAATATCCATGGCATGTGGGCCTAACATACAAGTATAGTGGACAGGCGGGTGAAAAAGGCTGGTTACGCTACATGCGGTGCATATATACTCCCTAGCAGGACAGATCTACCATCTAATTGACCCTTCACAATCAATCAATCAATCAGGGGAGTTGTAAGTGCACTACTCACCCGTGGGGGTCTCAAGGCGCTGGGGTCCACCAGTACATAACATCCTTTTGGGCGCAACTCTACCTCCGTATTACAGAAGGGAACTCAACAGGTGAACCCTGAGTTCGTAGTGCAATAACATTGCCCTCACAGTGCTTTTGTAGTTGAATGTCCCCCCTACAATGTGTGTCTCTTGCAGCAGTGCAATCTGGGCATTACGTCGAATATACTGCTGTACTGCATATCGTTTATGGGACGTGCCCATACCATGGACATTCCATGTCAAGATACTTACTCTATCCATTTAAGTACTATAGAAAGTGGGCGTGCACACTAATGGGTACATACCAGGTGGTCATCCACCTGCACTCAGATTTAGAGCATACATTCTGGTGGAGATAACACAGAATTTCACTACATGACTCAATAAAGTGTAAATCCAGATCGCACAACTCTCCTCCCAGAGCGGTTATTAAAAACACATGATTGCTCAAACAATGAATAAACTGTCCTATAGATGGGGGCTCCTAACTGTGCATCAGTGTGCACCATTATCGCCCAGGAGTAAGGCGGGGGATGAACAGTATGTACAGAGGCATCTCCATTGCTGTACAGTAAGTAAGTATCTCAAAAGACCCACTCCCTCAGGAGACTCCATTTTGTCTCAGTGAATATCAGAATTAACAATATGCTTGACATGCTGATGGTGGGATTCCACCTCCCTCCACCCACAAATCTTCAGCCTCAGTCGTGTGGTAGCCGTTCCTGGAACAAATCATGATTACATCTTCTGCAATATATCATAAAACATTGTCTGCTGTTTGTGGCGTTACTGTTGGGAGCAGTACTGAGGACACACTAAGGGGCCTATTACGATGGCGGGCGCACCGCATCAGAGCACGGAACCGACCACCGATTTTGCAGTGGTCCCGCCATTCAAATTAGGATGCGCCCGCCACCTTGTGGGCGCATCCTGGCCCTTTTACATTGCAGGTGGATCTGCTGGCTGCAGGTCTGCTCACAATGTAAAAGGAGTCTGCACAGCATTGCCATGCACAACATGGCAGGCACCAAATGGTGCCTGCCACATAGTGCATTGCAATGAGGGGGGTACCTTAGGTCCCCCACATGTGCACACCTCAGCCCCCCCAACACGTGGGCCCCCCAACTGCAAAAACCGCATGCCTTTCCATGGCGGCAACACCGCCATGGAAAGGCTGCTCTCCGCCTGCTTCATAATATGGATGGCGGTGTCCTGCCCCTTTTCCGTCTTGTCGACGAGTCGACTTGCGGAAAAGCGGCAGACTGTCTTTCTGTCAGCCACTGACCCCCCAGCCGTACTAATATGGCGGGGGTTTTTCAGGTATGAATGGCGGGTGGATCGCCCCCACCGGGCCATCGGTGGCTACGGCAGGCCCTGCGGGGGCGATCCGCCCACCATCCTAATGGGCCCCTAAGTGTGGAAAAGCTGGAGTCATTGTCTGATGCTTCTCCGTTCTGGGACTTTGGAGGTGACGAGTGCTGTTCCGGCCACAGCATGACATCAGTTGTTAGAGACTGACCCTGCTCATCTCTTGCTTGTTCTGGGGTCGAGGTTCCTTGTATCCTGCCACTGCCAACACTCCGAACCCAGCGTCCCTCATGATGGTGACCTCGTGCTGCACTTGATATAGGCAAAGGTGATGTCGGGACGGACGAGTCGTACATTCGTTGGTCCACCCAGTCCCAGGTGTATGCAGGTTTGGTGAAGAAATAACTCATATTTCTGACCATTACTTTCAGCTTGGCTGGGAAGAGAAGTGAATTACTCAGTCTAGTCTGCCGCAGTCTGCGCTTAACTACCAGGAATGAGGACGGGTGGCATTGCACTGTGAGTTTGTAATGTGGGAAAATGAATACTCATGCTTTTTCATAGCGGAGGGGCCCAGTGGACCGGATCACCTGTAAGATTGCCTCCTTATCCCTTTAATTCATTACTCTTATGACTACAAGCCTGGGGGAGCCCCTCTGTGGTGGACTTCACACCAGGACACAATTGGCACACTCCACCAGGACACAGCTTGCCCGGGGTCACCAACTACAGCAGTAATGTTTCAAAGACGTTCACAGGGTCTTCACCTTCAGCCCCTTCCGGAAAGCCCTTTAAGCAGAGGTTGTTTCGGTGAGAATGCCCCTCTGAATCTTCTGCTCTGAGTTACAGGTCTTGGACCCTGGTCCTGAGGGTGTGCAGACCTATCCTTCCAATTCCTTTAGTGATGGCTGAATCTCTGATATAGCAGTTTAGGTGTGAGCTACACAGTCTGTTAACACACCTAGGTCACCTGCCACTGCGTCAACCCTGGTACGGAGTTCCTGTCTAGATTCTGATATGGCCTCAAGTATTTTATCTAGCTTTAGGTCTGAGGGGGCCATTTCTGAGCGACCCCTTCCCCGGTTGCGGCTAGTGTGATCCATATTATCAGAGTTGTGTCACCCCAATGATTGGGAGCCCATTCCTCTCCTGCATCCCATGGTTAGCCTTCTCCAACAGTCCAGTACTACTCCTGACCACCATTCTGACGATACCAGGAGTCACGCTGGAGTTAGTGAGTGGCAATCACGAACCCACCAGACCCCCAGCACAGTCCGGGTTAGTTTATGGGGGGGTACAAGCAGTCCTAGAGAGGAAACTGGGAAGGGGGGGGTGGGTGGGAGGGGGGCGATGAATGCCAGGAAGTCCATTTCAAAGGAGCACTATGGCAGTGCCAGACATGTAGGGAGGCAGTACTCCGATATCATGAGCCCCTAATCTCCCCACCAGTACCAGTATCTCTATGCGGTTGGGTGCTCCACTGTAATGCATGTAGGCCGTTACATAGGACACGCCTCACCCCGTTAGTCCAGGTGTCAGGGGGGACACGAGCCGTCCAGCGTCTCCACCAGTCACGTTATCGGCTCAAACCAGCTGCAAGTGGGCTTCCCTCTTCCTTCCCTCCACAACAGTATGTGCTCCAGGCTCCTGGGTCAATTAGGCTGCAAGCACACACAGCTGCGATATCCTTGCATGCATGGCAGTCACTGCACATCAGGGCCCCCAAAACAGCGTCCATCAATATCAAGCAATCTCTCAGTCAGTCTATGAGCACGTGCCTTTCAGCCCCTCCTCCCCCAACCATCTTGGGTTCCTGTTCATGCGGTGATTAGGTGATTGGGTCTACAACGCGGTCCCCCGCGATGCGTAGGCCAGACACTGCAATGTTATTGTAAGGGAGGGAGAAGGGGAAACAGAACATGCCTGGCTGTGGGAATGGCCCCACCCGGCTGCAGTAGGAACCAGACATTTACCCAGGTCCTTACTCCCTGCACTCACTGCAGTAGCTTTGGTGAATTGCGCCCTGTGCATGGGTGGGAATAGGAGTCTGACCCTCGGGCCTCTTCCCAATTGGTGATATTACACTCGAACCAGTCAGCGATGTGTCGCACCGGAAAACCTCCACAAACCTCCTCAGCCCGCTCAGCTACTCCAATTGGTGGGATGTCATCTCCATGCTTGGCCTCTGCCCTATGGGTGTTAGGCCATGCTGGGGTACCCCCTGCTCTGGAGACAGGTCGTGAGGTGGGTCCTGTAGGCCAAATAGGCCTTGATGTTGTGGGCGACTCCCATGCAGGCATAGGCCTCCGCAATAAAGGATAAATGATGCTGCACCTTTTCCACAACCCAGTACTGCCTAAAATGGGGCTCCTGAGGTAGGGATGGCAGTGGGTCTTTACTGATTTTGAGCCTCCCTACGAACCTCACCTAAAACCCGTCCGCCATCTTGCAGCGGCTGGCCACACTGTAAGGATGCACACTGTCACACTGGAGCCAAGCTATACCTGGCTGTCGAGCCCAAACTAGCAATTTGGTTTGGACTGTTCCCACTGGGGCAGGGTCAAGACTGATTTTCATATGGCTGGGCACAAACTGGGGTGGCATGGTCTGCAGAATAACCATGGCCAGGGATGCCTCCCCCGAGTGATTAGCAGTGGCCGAGATAAATTCAAGCTTTCCATCCATCACTTTTTTTGTGTAGTTTAGTGTGGCGCGGTAAGTGGTATAGGTATGCCCAGACCTGGCTCCTGTGCACACTGTCATGAAAACCAAGCTAGGGCCTAACTAGGGCAAAACAGTCATTGGTTGCTTATGTTCCAGTTCAGGGAGGACCTGGCCTGGCAGTTTGATTTGGACTGTTCTCAGTGGAGCAGGGTCACGACTGACTTGCACATGGCTGGGTCAAAACTGAAGTGGCACGCTGTGCACATTGGGATGCGACCAATTCAAGCATTCCGCCCATTACTTTTTGTATACTTCAAATAGAGCTGCTTATGCTCATCACTGCTGCCACTCATGTTTATATTTTGAGTTTCTGTCGGCCATCTTTATGTCCTATGTGCCACAAATATTCCATATAGAGCATTTCTGATTAAAATGCTGAGGCCATCAATATAAGGAAATAATTGATTAAAAACACTGTCACATTCTGGACTGTTGGAAAAAATATGAGTTAATAAGATTCACAATTTTTTTTGTGGAAGTGCATGTGTGGATTGAGAAATCAGCTGGTATCAGTTCTCCTTTGGCAGGGCAAGAGGTAATGAGGTAAAAAATTCACTAAAAGCAGGAAGGGACTTTTGTGGTAAACCGTATCAGCATGTCCTCGGTGCATGGAGTGAACGCACTATATATTTGCCTACCGGAAAAGCTCACCAACAAATTGCAGGTGACTATGAACGATGCAGCTAGGCTGATCTTCAGGCTTCCCAGAAGTGCGCATGTGACCCCTCTGCTGCGCAAGCTTCACTGGCTCCCCATCAAGCAGAGGGCAAAGTTCAAGGGCCTCTGCATTGCACACAAAGCCATTTACGGCCAGGCCCCAGCCTACATTAAGGAGCGCCTTGGAAATTATGTGCCAGGCCGAAAACTACGGTCATCCGAGAGCTGCCTGCTGGCGGTCCTACGATGTAAAACAGTATCCAAGGGAGGCAGAGCTCTCTCTGTCCTTCTCCTGCAACTCTGGAATAAACTGCCCGATGGCCTCCGCAACGAATGCGCACTCCGCCCTCTCAGGAAACGCCTTAAAACGCTCCTGTTCAGGGAGGCTTTGGACACAATCTAACCATCTGCGATGCGTGTTTCTGGGGACTGCAGTTGGTTTTGGACCACTCTCTCTAAGCGCTAAGAGACCTGCTGGTGATTACGCGCTATAGAAATAGCAGTTAACAATACCAGCAAACACAATAACAATGCATTTTGCTGGCAACGGCAGCAATGCTTTTTAACCATTGCAGGTTAGACTAAGTCACACAGGAGCTCACACCCAATGAAGTCCAAATCAGCCTCACTCAGAACAAAGACTCATCAATACTAGTGAAGAAGATCTTGACCACCGTGATTGCCAGACTGCTGCCAAGTCAAAGGGCTGCAGATGTATTCAATTGTGTGGTGGTTGAAAAACCAGGAACACCTCTGACTCCAACACTGATGAACAATCTTAAAAGTTAACTTGATGTCTCCCAGGTGTGTAAATCCATGTACATGGTTTCTAACATGCATTAAAATGCTCATGGTTTTGCTATGAACTTCAGGGGCTAATTCGCACAGATGTGTTAAAAAAAATCTGAAATCTACCACGATTTGCATAGATTACCATTTTGGGGCATTCACAACAATTTCCTGAAGTACTTATTAAAAATAACCTAGGCCATAGTTTCCATGAGAATTTCCCCTGCCTTGTAGGTGCTCCTACTAAACATCCAAAGGAGTAGGTGTGGCAGAAACCCACATTAGCACAACAAGGGCTTGGTGCACTGCAGTTTTGTAATCAAATGGCCTGTGAGTAGATAAATTACAGGCTTTGTGGTTGCAAATCCTCATGCCATGTTGTACAAAGGGCACGCTTTGAGTCTGGAATGTCTTTCTGACTTGCAATGTGCACTTTGAGATCACTGCGATTCGCCAGGAGGGGAGGGAGACCAAAGGGTGCCCCTCTCCTTACGAATCAGTGACATGTAGCAATGCTTTGACACCACACTAGTGCGCACAAGGCATTGATACAATATTAACAACTCCTCAAAAATGGTGGAGTTGATACACAAAGTTGATGCCTCTACAAGAGACTGGGGCTGCAAAAGCGGGCATTCTGCAAGTTGGAGCCGAGGCACGGAGATCTGCAGTATGAGGGCTTTCACTAGGGGTGGGCGGAATTTGCAAAATTGACTTTCGCAAATGATCGCGAAATTGCCACAATCTCTGCGAGCATGTGGAACTTTCGCGAAGATGCATAGATTGCTTTTCTCGCCCGTTCGCGATATGTTTTTGCGTGCTCGCAGGATAATTTATCTATAACTTTTCCATGCGGTCGCTAATAGGCATGGCCATCTTGCTCGCAATGCTTATTTCCTGTTCCGGGTCGCATGACTTGTTCGCGATCGCAAACTCTCGCGGGATAGTGCGACCGGCTAACAACAATCCCACATCTTGTGGCGCACGCGAACAGATAGGAAAACTCGTTGTTGAATGTAGGGACCCAATAAGTCACTAACGCGCGCGCGAGAAAGCATTTTTAAAGCGCGAACAAGAAAATATTTCCGCTTTGTGGCAGATTGCAAAAGTTTTGACATTTTCGCGCTCTCCGCGAAGCGCGAAAATGTCAAAATATTGCACATTTCGCGAGCGAAACAGAATTTTACGCCCACCTCTACTTTGCACATCCCTCCCACCACAAAAGTAGAGCCTTTTCGCAGCCTCCTTTGTACAACAGACTCCAAATATTTTCACTATCGAGTAGTGGAAAAATAAATTCACCTCCACCCAATAAAATAAGGAGGTGTTCTGCTAGCCTTTTATGCCACTAAATCTAGGTATGTAAAGCAAGTGTGAAAGAACATTTGTGAATTATTGTTAGGACTTTCTTAGTGTGCACTACTTCACTTATAGACTTATTTTGTCCCATCCCATACCTATGTGATGTCCACACTCTTAAACTTAGTACTAACATGTTTTCTATGGCACCAACATTTATCTTTTGGCATTGACGCCCCTTGGTCCTGGTTATCAGGAACTGTTGTGTGTACCCACAGAAGACAATTTTTGCACATCCAAGGTAAACTTAGATGTGGTAAACACTTTTAGACCCTCAAATGTTATTTTTGTACAAGCACAATAACTCTTGGCCTTTGCCTAGAAGAGAAGATTAAAACCTGTGCCTTTCTATTCTAAGGACGAAAGGGGTCTGGTCGAGAGGTCGGCGGAGATGTTCCAAGGTCGGATGAAATGAAAAGACATTTGTATAGTGCATAGTGCGCGCATTCTCCAAGGAGTGTCCCTGCCCTGAACATAGGGCCAAAACCGGTGATGGCACCTCTACTTAATTACTGGAATGAGGGACCTCATACTGCAAGGACATAAAGGCTTTAGACACAAAGTAGGCACTGCGTATTTGGCCGACACCCTATCGGATCACAACCCACTCAAGATGGTTGTGGTGTGGAGAAGAAGTCTTGCGCAGATCCCCACTGGGAAACTTAGTACATGAGCATTATGGGACATACCTTTTAGGGACTCCATAGGTTATTACAAGGACCAATATTTTGATGAGCATGAGGGTTCAATAAGTGATATGATGATTGAATGGGATGCAGTTAAAGGTGTTATTTGTGATCTATGTATCAAAACCAGATTTGGGATTATAACCACCCAAAACAAGAAGGAAGATGTGGAGATACAATTGAGCATGATTGGAAGGGACACCAAGTACACGGAGGGGCTCCATCGGAAACACTCTGCATCGGTGAACAGACTAGGCAATATAGACTACAGGAATATAGAGCAATACAGCATGCAGAGAGGCTATAGTAGGACAGATGTTTGCCTGGCTTCTCCGGACGGACAGATCTAGAGCTCCAATTGGGGTACTTAGGTCCTCTACAGGAGACTTGCTGAATGGCTCAGCAGATATTAACAGGGCCTTTATGGAATACTGCAAAAAGTTGTACACCGCCCGGAGACTTTTAATAGGGATTCTCACGTCTCAGCTCTTGTATGTGGATAGACTACCGTTCCTCAGACTCAACACATTAAAGTGTTCCTTCTTTGAGGAGCCAATAACAATTGATAAGGTAAGGGAGGCAATTGACCAAATAGCACATAACAAATCCCCTGATATGGACAAACTCCCTTTAGAGCTCTATGCCACGTACAAGGTAAAAGTAGCCCCAAAACTCTTACAGATGTAGACAACAGCCAAAGAAGCAGGGACACTGCCCAAAAAATTATCTATAATAGTGGTCTTTCCTAAACTAGTACAGGAACCCCTAGATATGAAGTCCTATAGACAGACCCCTATTGCTCCTTAACCTTGATGATAACATTGGTGGGAGTGTCCTATCCAACAGACTCCCGCAACTGTGGACTCCTCGGTACACATCGACCAAAATGGTTTCATACCAGGTTCAGGAAGAAACACATTCCTGAATTTGCTGTGGATGTTTTCGCTGATGTCACTTGACATTGAGAAAGCATTTCACACCCTAAGATGGCCCTTCCTGATACAGGTAATATGGAGGATGGATCTGCAATCTGAATTCAGGAGCTGGGTTGAATTGTTTTACATGGAGCCTGGGGCCAGAGTCCATGTGGGCAGTGTCATCTCAGTCAAGTTCTTTCTTGTTGCCAGTCATATTTGCACTGGACATAGAGCCAGTGGCAGCGCCCTTTAAACAGAGGGGACCTGACTGGGGCATAGAGGGGCAACATCTGGGAGGGCAACTCCCTATACACCCCTGTATATCTAAGAGATGCCCAACAAGATATCTCCTCTGTACTAAATATCCTCGACGACTTTGGAGCGGCATCAGGATTAGAGCTGAACTGAAGCATAAATCCTGTTTATACCCTCTTAGACGGATGTCTTATATCAAAGAAAGGAGCTTACAAAGCTCAAGACTGAAGTGGAGATTTGATACTTTTAAGTAAAGACCCTTCTTTTTTCACAACCCAACTAGGTTTCTGGTCCACCTCTTTCGCTCACAGTGTCTGTCAGCGCTAGGACGCCTCAGGGTAACTATCGCGCTCTATAAATCGTCTTTCCATTCCATTCCAAGTATCTGGGTTTGAATGGGTGTCATGAAGACCAGGATTGTTTATAAGGTAACCTGGGCACGGTGGTAGCTAATACAAGGCACTTACTGGAGTTCTGGGAAGCACTACATGTATCACCAGTGTTCAAGTCTCCTGGCTAGGAGCAGTCAGAAGCCTCACACCTGGAAGAAAATGCAGTGGACGGGAAACAAAGGTACACACCTTGTTAGCACTTCACACGTACTTGAGAGAGGCATGCTTTTGACTTTGTATAGTCCCTACGTACAATACATGCATGCACTGTAAGAATGATAGATATGTTGGTCTTTCCCAGTATTTACACAACATAAAATACATTTATATAGCGCTTACTAACCCTGACAAGGTGTTGAAACAATTTAAATGCCACTATTTTTTCTTTTATATTGCTACTCATCCCAATGCAGGGTGTCAGAGTACTTTACATCACACGTACACATTACATATGCTATAAATCATATAAGTTTGTAAATCAATGTACATGATATGCTACAGTGAGAGTACAAGGTGCAGAAGTCCCATTTTATCCTCTATACCTCACTGTGCTATATTAGAGGGATTACAGTGCACCTGCAAGTAACATAAGGATCTATGTGCTCAAAGCAGCAACCCACTTACCCATTCACATAAAATGTCATTTGCATGTCACATGTTGTGCTTTGCAGGAGACACATTAACCCTCTATGGTACTTTCAGTCAAAACTGGGGCTAGACAATACACAGATCTTTTCAGCAAGTGCATTAACCTCCAGTTATCTTACCGTTATTATTCACACTGAATTACTGGGAACACACAGATCTCTGCAGCAGGTGCATTAACCCCATAAGATATTTTCAAATTCAAGCTTTGCAACCAATTAAGCAGAACAGGTTTAATGTCAGTTTTCTCCTTGTTGCCACTTTCTTTGTGGCCGAGTTTTAACAAAATAAATGTATACGTTGATGCCCAGATGTAGCGTCAGGGTTGTGTCACTTTTCTAGCACAACACATGACGCAAAATCTATTTGGGGATTTACAGAAAGGCAGCACATTGCCCTGCCTTGCGTAACCCAACATCAGGTAGGCATTCCATGGGTGGTACTTGCGCGCTCCCGTGCATCCATCTATGTATTGTGCCGCAAACCCATATTTTCAAAGACTTTTAAACATAAGTTTGCACCAAACTGGTAAGTTTACATGAGACGGGCATAACAAGGAGAAAGATCTTCATTTCTCCTCATTATTTCCTCTATGCACGTATACTGCATTCTGAAGGCCACATACAAAGAGGAAATAACCTCATAGGATAGCTTTAGAGTGGCTTTGGGAAAAAGAAAATGCGCAAGGGAGCACATTGTGCTGCCTTGCATTACCGTGCATCAGGTAGGCATTACATGGGTGGGGGATTGGCGCTATCATACACCCACCCATGTATTTTGAGTACACAGAATATACACATTGGCCTTGTAAAAAGAAAAGAAAAACACCTAACACAAGGCACCACATTGTGCAGCCTTGCATTAGCATGCATCAGGCAGGCATAACAGGGGTGGTGCATTGGCGCTCCTGTACATCCACCCATGTATTTTCTGTACAAATAATATACACAGTCTTCTAAAGGCAGGCACACTACCTTTCCTTGGATCAGCTCTCGAATTCCACTTCCCTGTAAAAGGATCGAGGTTATTCCCTACTTATGTGAGGCGGCACTCCAGCTAGGCCCTGCTAGTGAGTTCAAGTCTTAGAAGTTACATGATGGCTTAAGAAAGTCTAAGTGCCCCCGTGCTGTAGCATCTCAGTCAGAGCAAGCCCAGTATTGGTGGCCCAGTATTCAGTTTTATCCGCTCTCGCTGGAGTGGAGTGCCCTGTCAAACATCTGCAGCCTGGCAGTGAGCAGAATACTGGATGCTACGGTAGAGGCGACAGGAGTCCATACGCTCCTCCACCTACAGGGTAAGCTCTCCCGCGTGAGATTGAGATGGAGACAGACACGAAAACTTGCATCAAATCAAGGAAACAACGCCCTGTTTCATCCCATCGCCTGTAAAACTAATCTTTACAGAGATCTAAGGAAGTACACCATAGTAGCTGAGTCGGCTGGCCAGCCACTACATATTAAGGACCTGGTTTCCAAGAGGAGCTTAGGTTCGTCAAAGGCTGTCCTACAACTGCACAGTCCTGATGAAGACCCGCCTTTGATGCTCAAAATCATCGCATCGCCCCCAGGGTCGAAACGTCAACGCAATTCCTTCTTTTATGAACCAACTATACAAAATCCCCTAGGACCCAAGAATTAATTGATGTACCTAGTGGATTATTACATATATAGTTGTCTCCGCCAATAAGTTTGTGAATTGACATTTTTATATGTTGTTTTAATGTGTATCAGCCTTGCACAGAATTTGTGTTTTTATGTTTTATGTTTGTTTTTGGACAGCAAAACTAACAATTGAATACAATATAGAGAATATAAAAGTATACATGTAAAACTTTACTTGAATTTTCTTTGTGGTCAGTGTCTTTGGTTATACTGGTATATGTATCCCGGTCTGTATACCCTATATAGGGACGGATGTTTGTAAATAACACAATTGAAATACTATACTATTGTGTATTTCAGTTCGACAGAACCATTATTACTTATTTCATTACCCACCCAGGTTCTGAGGGTTAAAGGGTTACCCCATTACATGTAAATGGTCCCTGAATCTGGTGGCAGGTCTCAGGACCTCCTGAATTGTTGGGTAGTTAAATTGTAGCTATTCCTCCTCGGGTAATGGCTTGCTTCTCCTTAAAAGCTGCATGTTGCTCCAAGGAAACAGCACCTCTCACTTCACCACGACCCCCTTCCTGGCATACAGAGTTTGTGACAGCGCACACAGGAAAATGGCCCCTTCATGTCACAGCACTGCCCAGGGCGACAGCCCTCTTCTCAATCGAGCAATGTACCAGGGTTTTGTTTCATGGTCTGCTGTGGGAAAACGAGTCTCAATCTCCTAAAATGAGTTTGTTCAATCCTTGGGTAAAGATAGTCATACACTGACAAAAGGCAACATTGTTTTATGTGTAGCTTACAAAAGTGGTAAGCTTCTGCCTAAATAAGAAGGGTTTGCATGTATACTCGTAATGTGCTCACATGTACTCATGATAGACCTGCAAAACATGTATATGTGTAGGCCTAAGATCTGATATCACTTGTGATGCCACTTTCTATAAAGTCATGGCTTGGGATGCTACTTCTTGTGATACCAATTCCTGTGATACCACATGTGATGTCACGCGCCATAGTCATCACTGGCATACTGTGTAACTAAGTTAGTCCCTCGACTTCTTTTTAGGTCTCGCCTTGGCAGCGCATGCGCTGCATGCACTGTCTCAACGAGACATAAAGTAATCTGTATGTTGGCTTAAACTTCATGTAATCTGTTTTGCTTGCTATTGGCTTACTTGTGGTATTGCTGTTGTTATCTCCCTTTCTGTTGGCTGTTGGTCATTTGTTAACTTCTGTGTAGTCCCGATTTAGCGGTGTCTAACTACAGTTTTAGTCCACTCTGCTTGCAATTCTTTTAATTGCCTGCAGTGTGCCATCTGTTTTACAGCTGTAGCCTGCCTCTGTTACTATTAACATGCGCGTGCATCCCGGCTGCTGAACGCAGCCCCGGACTCACCCCTCCCCGCCCCCACTGCTTCCTTGTTTACAGAGCGCCCTGTTTAACAAGCACTCGTTGTGCTCTTTTATGTAATGACGGACGCTCACAGTTCACTGAATCTCCCCCCTCCCACGCTGTTCCATGATTGGTAAGACTGCCCCCAGCCCCCACCCCATCACTGCAGGGGGTGTGGGGCACTATGTTATGCCCCTGCATTGCACGGTTGGGAGGAAGCAGGCCATTGCCACCGGGTAACCATGGCCAGGTTTCTCACGATTTCTGCGTAGTCAGGGACATGCCGTGACGTCACCCTCTTAGTTAAGGCAGGGACAGGCGTCAAACCCTGCAGTCTAATCAGGGACAGAAATGGCTAGCCTCCTTATAACCTTTCGTACGAGCCTCCAAGCCTGCATGCATAATGTGCGGCATCTGCTGCCATTGTACGCCTAGGCCCCGCACGGAGGGGCAGCCAGACAGCTTCTGGGGGCGCGTTCATGCCAGCCCTCGCTTTGGGCCACTATCAGACTGACATCTCCCGCTCTCCGGGTTTTCTTCCCCCTCGGCCGCCCCGCTTTCTGCAGGGTCAATAGCAGTGAGTGTGGCCTCAGATTACCCTGCCCCCGGGGTGGGTGGACCCTTCGCAGCTCGTGCGTGCACTAGTGTCCTTAGCAGAACATGGGCTGTGTGGATAACACAGCGATAAACCTGTATCACTCGCAGTGGCCTCCTGCCCGTTTGGAAAGATGTGGTTAGCACTTGAGGTGGTGCGGGTGTAATTTATTTCTTGCATACCAGTGCGAAACTTGCCTCCTCCTTCCCTACTGCTTGGTATTTGAAGGCTGCGTGCATTGTAACGACACGCAGTCCAGAGCAGACCTTTTTTTTATTAAGATCGTATGTTGGAGAACATGTCACATAAACAGGACTTTTTTTACTTATTGCTTTTGCACTCTATACTTCAAATGTTTTTGACATGTACAAAACCTAAAATGCTTTCCGTAACCTTTTCGCATAATTATTTTGTACACATCTTCTATTCTCGCCAGACCTATTGGCTTTATCAATGTCTGTTAGATTATTGTTAGGCTGAGCTCCAAGGTACCTCAAGACTGATGCAATAACTCTGCTATTTTTCACCTTGATTGATGGCTTTATGTAAATGAATTGAAAGTTGTTTATTATAAATGGCAATAGCGATTGCTGAACAAAACATGCAGGTCCTTGACATATTTTTAGTAAACTGTTCTAAGCGCTATTTGTGCATTAAACATATCATGTGTGTAAATCTTATGTTTCTCCTCAGTTTTATAAGGTGGGATAGTTTCTGAAGAACAGGGTTTCAGCTATGGGCATTTTAAATGACAATGCCTTTTTATTTATGTGTTGGTTTTTAAAACAGATACATTAAAGGTTTAGTCATTTACAATGCCAATAGCTTAAACTCTCGCAAATGCGAGACCTATTGACGTGGAGAAGTGTGGCTCACTGGTTAGAGGAGGCAGACCTGGAAGCAGAGGTCAGCCTGGGACCAGGGTTCAATTCTCGGCTCGGCGGGGTCTTGAGTCCTAAAAATGTCCTTGGACTCGACAATTCTCGCTCTGGTGCCTACTCGATTCACTGGTTCACACTCTGCGACTCTGGGTAATAGCTTGCCTAATCTCCACAACGGCCCCTCGCGGCGGGATGCCTGGCTTTCACCTTGCGGATACCCTGCCGGGGTTATCTCACAGGGGAATACCAGGACGGGTTCCCTAAGCAAGCGCTTAGAAACCGCTCGGTGATTTGCGCTATATAAATTCCTGTACATTTACATATTGCATTGCAAGTGCTTGTTTACGACTTGTGCCCTGGAAATAGGCAATCGTAGAAACGGAAGCATGGCGTCGCAGCGCGATCAAGGTGTGAATTGGCCCGCGCAAGGAGCCTGGGACACATTTATAGAGGGACTGAGGCCACGTTTGTAGTCAGCCTCCACGAGCATTCTGACATAGGAGGTACGGTATAGACAAATGAGAGTGTACTATGACTACGGGATGCGACAGATGCATTAGCAAAGAGAGGCCTCTTGAGGGGGAATGAGCGGAACATTTAGGCTTGTTCCTCTTTGCCCCGCCCCCAGGGCTCAGGTCCTATCAAAAGAAGTGGGGGGACTGACAACATGCAAATTACCCCATGACGTCACGTACTGAACGTGTCCCGGTGTCTGAGAATGACAACGGGACACGTTCAGCTTATTTCTGTGGTGGGACTGGGAAAGCTGTAGAAGTCCAAGTCTTCATGTTCCCCTGGTTCAGTTCCTTCTACTCTCTGGTGCCCTTCGGCTGTTTCGGTCGCTTTCCTGAAACATGATATGTTTCTGGTCACGGCCTGTCCGTCTCTTCTCGCGGTGACCATTGTCCCTTGTACCTTGTCCACTATCCACACTTCGGGTTCGAATGGGGTTCGGAACTTCCATCCAGGATGGCGATCTTTGACGACCACTGCGTCCCCTTCCTTGATGTCCGGTTCCTTGGCGTGATGATACACGCTTGCTTTGATGTTGGTGGCCTGTCTTCGGGCTTGGGTGGCCTCGGCGTCTCTCTCTTCGGGCACCCACGTGCTCGCCGTTGGGATGCCGTCTCGGGGAGCCCGCTTGAACAACACGTGGGAGGGGGCACACTTGGTCGTTGAGTGAGGCGTCTGACGGTATTCTCCCAGGAATTGGTCCAGGGCTGCCTCCAGGTCTTGGCCATTGTCCACCGCTATTCGGAGGGCCCTATTTATTGTTCGCATCAGTCTCTCGACTTCCCCATTAGCCTGGGGCCACAGTGGGGTGATCCTTCTGTGCCTGATCCGGAGGGCCTCCAGGTATGACTGGAACTCTCTCCCTTGGAAGGGGGTCCGTTGTCGGACTTGATTTCCTCGGGGAGTCCCATCGTGGCGAACACTCGGTTTAACACTTTCTTGACCTGTGGGAATGCGGTGGATGCGATGACTTCCACAATTGGGAATTTTGAGAACGAATCTACTAACACCAGCATGTGCCTTCCGTCCGGGAAGCTGCCAAAGTCTATGCTGAGTTGAGTCCAGGGTGCCTGAGGTGCTTCTTCTGTGATTACGGGTGCTGGAGCGGGTTCTCCCCCAGTGATCGTGCAGGCATGGCAGGACCGTATCATTGCTTCCACTTGGCTGTCCATCGCCGGAAACCACACCTTACTCCTTAGTCGTGCCTTTGTTTTGGCCATACCTTGGTGCCCCACATGTGCTAGACTCAGAGCTCGTTGTTGGAGGCTTTCTGGCATGACAATGAGGTGCCCTCGCAGGATCACTCCTTCATCTCCCACACTTAGTTCGCTGCGTATCTGCCACAGCTGCTGTCTGGTGTGGCTCACTTCCGGTCGGAGGCTAGAGGCGCCGTCGAGAAAATGGGCCCAGCGGTTTTCCTCGAGGGCCCGGCGGACGTTCGTCAAAGTCTCGTCCCCTGCAGTGGCGTCTCCGATTTCTTTGAACGACATGTTCTCCGGACACGCGGCTTGTGTGATCATGTGGACGATCTCTTCCACCTCCTCACCTTCTTCGGTGAGCGGTCGCTGGGTGATGACATCCGGGTGCCGGGACAGGTAATCGGCGGAGTTATGGGCCCCTGGCCGGAACACGACCTTGAATCGGTAGTCCTGCAGCTGGACCGCCCACCGTTCTATGCGTGGGGGAGCTAGCCGTGATGTCCCCGCGAAGAGGGGCAGAAGAGGCTTGTGGTCGGTGACCACCGTGAATTCTTGTCCGCAGAGGTAAAGGTGGAAGTGCTGGCACGCCCACTTGATGGCCAGGGCTTCTCTTTCTATTTGGGCGTACCTGGTCTCCGTGTCCGTCAGCGCCTTGCTGGCATAGGCAACTGGTTTCCACCCCTCGGGCCCGTATTCTTGTAGAAGAACGGCTCCTAGTCCCACGGGACTGGCGTCAACGATTAGCTCGGTCCGCCGTCGTGGCTGGAAGTAGGCCATTGTGATGTTATCCAGGAGGTTGGCCTTGATGGTCTGGAACACTTTGTTTGCGGCTGCAGTCCAGTCCCATTTCTGATCGGCTCGTGTGAGGGTCCGGAGGGGTTCCGCAATGGCAGCCAGGTTTGGAATGAACCGGCCACAGTACGTGGCCATGCCCAAGAAACTGCGTACTTCAGTTGGACTTCGGGGTGTGCTGGCTGCCTTGATCGCTTCCGCTTTCTTGGGGTCGACTTTCAGGCCCTCTCTCGTGAATGTGTATCCGAAGAAGTCCACCGACTCTTGGCAGAAGGCGCATTTGGCTCGGTGTAGAGTCAAGACACTGTCTATGAGTCTTTCCAAGGTTGCCCTAAAGTTGACGTGGTTTTCTTCGAGGGTTGTGGAGTATACAAGAATATCATCGCTAAGGTTAATCACTCCTATTAGGCCCGATAGCACCTCGCGAATGGCGTTTTGAAAGACCTCGGCCGCAGATGAGACTCTGAAGCTGAGTCGGGTGTAGCGACGCAGCCCTACGTGCGTCGAAAAGGTGGTGATGTACCTGCTGGCTGGCTCCAACTCGAGCTGGTGATAACCCGAATTGAGGTCCAGCTTCGAAAACCACTTCGCCCCGTTGAGGTCCGCTATGATATCGTCCATGGTGGGGGTGATATGCCTTTCGCGCTTGACGGCTGTGTTGGGGAGCCTCATGTCCACACATAGACGAATGGCCCCTGGCTGCTTCGGTTTGGGGGCAACGACCAATGGGGAGACCCAGGGTGTCGGGCCCGATTCTTTCTCGATTACTCCCAGGTCTTCAAGCTTGCAAAGCTCCTCCTCCACTTGCGGCCTGAGATTGAAAGGCACCCGCCGGTGTCGGAGTGCTACCGGTTTGATTGATGTGTCTATGTGTAACTTGAATCTCCGTCCCTTTAGTTTGCCTAGGCCTTTGAACAGTTCAGGAAAATCCTTTAGCATGAAATCCGCGTGTGCTTGGTGCACTTGGTTGGCAAAGAATACCAGGCCAAGGTCTTCTGCCGTGTGGCAGCTCAGGAGGGTGCCCTTCTTTCCCTTCGTGATGTGAAACTTGGTCTCCGTGGAGTAATCTCCATTGACTACAGTGGTTTGGATCACTCCCCGGAGGGGCAGCGGTTCAGTTCCCCCATAGGTATAGATTCTTGCCACAGATGGCGTTAGTGCCGGCTTCGGAGACATCCTCTCATGCTGGTCCGAGTCCATGACATTTACGGACGCTCCTGTGTCTATCAAGGCGTTGACACTCGTCCCATCCACTGTTATGGAACACATGGGTGGCGGCCTCCTTTTCGTGGATGCTCGGCTTACATAGGAGACGACGTATACCTCGTCGTCTTCGTCGTCCTCGTATCTGGGCCGCCGGTCTTGCGCTTCAGTGTCTGGAGGAGGTGGCTCTTGGTTGAGTGAAAGTTGTCGGATGCGCTGTGTCACTGCCCTGGCACGTGGGCCTGCTGATCTGAACTTTCCTCCCCGGCAGACGGCGGCAAAATGATTCAGACGCCCACACTTGAGGCACGTCTTGCCTTTGGCGCTACACGTGGCGGTGGCAGGGTGGTCATCTCCGCAGTACCCGCATTGGTTGCCTCGTGGCGGGCCATTTCGCTGCTTCGCTGTCGGGAACCGCCTTTGAATCGCATCCACCCGCTCTTCTTTGATGGTCGGGGTTCTTGCAGCTGGTGGTGTGATTATCGGGGTGCGCAGCGCCGTTTCCATTTCCTCTGCCCTGGCATCGGACAGTTCATGCGATCTGGCCAGGATGAGTATCTCGTCAAGCGATATCCCTGGTTGCCTGAGGATCAGCTTTCTCAGCAGCTTTGACTTGCAGCCGACTATGATCTGATCCCTGATTTCCTCCCGGGGTTGGCGAACGGGCACGTGCTCGCAAGCCGACGGAGTCGGGCATAATACATGTCGACGGATTCGGATTCAGTTTGCCAGGCGCGCTTGAACTTGAACTTTTCAAAGTCATTGTTGAGCTGGGGGTCGAAATGTGTGTTGAGAGCTGCGACAGCGGCATCATAGTCGTGCTCGGGCCCGGTGTTGGGGAGCGATTCGAACAGATCATATATTTCTTGACCCCCGTACAAGATGAGGAGCGACCTCTTCACCGTCCCATCCGTTTCTCTGGTACCCTTGAAGTATAGATTGAGACGTCCGACCCACGCCCTCCATCGGAGTGCAGCTGTCCCTGGGTCTGCAGTTTCGCTGAAAGGCGGGATGGGCGCTGCGCCGGCATGCAAATGGGCAGGAAGTGCAGGTGCGGGAGGTCCTGCTGGCTACTTGTTTGGAAAACGGAAGCGTAAGAGGGTGAATGAATACACGTCGCGCCGTTGTGCTTTTATCGATGTACCGCATGTACCGCACCATTGAAATAAAAAACGTCAGCGCCCTTCCACTTTGAATCATTGAACTTACGTCGTGCAACCATCGATATCAGATATACCGTGCACACGTTTATCGAAAATGGCGGATTAAGTAGTACAACCCCACGCTGTTTCCCGAAACGTTTAGATGAACAAACTAACTTGAATTTGGACCATCATTTTAGAATAAACTCCCACAAAAAAAGACTTTAGACTTGAAGATAACGATGTTTTGTTTCCCGTGAAGCTAGAATCAACTTGAAAATAATGATTTTCTACAAGCTATCTTTGGAATTTTGAAATTTGAATATCTAATTTTAAACCAGTGTAAAACTGCTTTACAGCTTTGAAAAGAAATATGATGGTAAAAGTCTTGATGAAGGCATAGTGTGTATGTCGAAACGCGTCGGCAGGAAACCATCTGTTCTTCTTATAATACAACTTTTTATTGTGACAACATATGTATTAGTGCAATGTTATTTTATCAATTTGGATCAATGTATTGATTTTTATTATATGTCTTTATCATATTAAAAATGTATTTTTTCATATTGAATTAGTTGTGTGTTTGCCTTAATCTAGTTTGCCTTTTTCCCTTAATTGTATGCCTGGGATTGTTAATTCACATATATGGAGGTCCTGCTGGGGCCTGGGCTTGGGCCTGCGGGAGTACTGCAGGCACTGCTGGCGGTGGCTGGACCGCTGGCGGTGGGGGCTGGACAGCCCCGTCTTGCGCCGCCCCTGTCGCGTTCTGGTTCATGGCGCGGCTCTATGCGAGTTGTTCTGTTGCTTTCCGGAGTCGTGATCGCGTGCAAGGCAGGGCCGAGGTGCTAGGGTGTGCCTGAGCAGACGTGATGCAGACAGGGCGCCTGGGAGACCAGGTGTTGGCAAGCCTCTGGTTGGCTTTGCCAATGCTAGTTTATACTTTGAGTGTGAGTCTCTTGTGATCTGCTTGTTTAATACTTTGCAGTGACTGAAGCGTTGATGCGCCGCGTAGACGAGCACTGGCGGCTCTACAGGCGACCCCAGATTGCCTTTGCCAGGGTTTGATGAAAAGCGCCGTGCAGCGCAGGCAGGTGTAGAGCGAGCGGGGCCTGGCGCGGTGCTTATTGTGCACACGCGGTGGGGACGCTGCTCGCGCGCCTTCTCCAGGAGGGGGGGCGGGTCCGCTGTAGGCCGTGGCCACGTGGTGCCGCTTCTGGGCCTCTGAGATCGTCTGTGGCGGGCAGGCGCACCTCCTCCTCACCGGCCGGCGAATCGAAGCTGTGCGGGGATCGCGCAGGCGGGGCAGACGGTACACTAACCCGCAGGACGTTTCTGCTGCACACCGGCCCCACGAGTCCCGCCAGCTGAAGGCGCTCCCTCACGGGAGACGCGTGGGCGGGCCTCGGGCAGAGGAGGGGACCGGCACAAAGGAGCGGGTGAGCACCGCAGTAGGACACCGGCAATGCGGCGTGCAGGAGGCAACAGGCACGCGTAGAAGTCAACCGGCCTCGTCGCCAGTGTAGAATTGCAGGGTAAGGCCTCACACGTGGCAATACTGGCATACACTAAAGGACACAGACTCGCTATTGCAGTTAGCCGGAAAGACCCCGAGCGGTCTTCCGCATGTTTATTTATACCCCGGCGCGAGCCCGCCCCGGGATTGTGCGTGCGTGCGTGGGGGAAAAGGATACATTGTGTGGGACAGCCCGGGTGGCTCTCTACAGAATGTAAACTTAGTTCATATGTCACTGATTGTTAACCCTGTTCATGTGCCGCCCTAGTGAATGCCATATAAATGAATAAAGAAATACTTGGTTCATATGCGATACTGAAGCAAAAATTCACTCTGAAAAGTGTGAGTTTTAACTGCAACAAGCAATACTGTGCCTATAGGGTGCAGCCACACTGGATGTAGCGCATCTCTATTGAAGCCTGAACCCTGGGGAGAAACTCTCTTGGAACTCGATGACATCTTTGTCTAATCATTTTATCCCTCTTATGGAGGAGCTGGGCACCTCTTTGCTGCACATAGAGTGCTCAGAGGTAGTAAGCACTATACAAACACTATAAAACCCTTACTTTCCACTATACAAAACAACACGCTTTTTTATTTAATATATGCTGTTTGCTAAATGTACCTAGTGGCCAAATTGTAATTCTCGTTGGTCTATTTTTGGTTTTGAGATTTAGTCCTACTCGGTTTGTTTCTAGAAAGACTTCTTATGAAGTTTCTGATTGGCTTTTTGTGTGCGATGTATGTACATTAGAAGTCAGCATTACTGAATACGAGATCTTTATTATTTTAGAAACAACTATACAGAAGCAATACCCTTTGGTGTAAAGCTCGATCCAAGGAAAAACTCAGTTAATGAATTGTCAACTCAAATCCAGGTTACCCAGCTCGATCGAGTTGTGGGATCTTAGACAAATCATTGCAAAACTTTGGAGGACTTCGAAGCGATTCCATTATGAGTGCACTGATGTAGAATATACTCACTCCTACAAGCTTTGAGAGACAAACATGTTGCTCCACATACTTTTATACACCTCACAGTTGTATGACCAAATAAAGTAATTACACTGTGACTTGCAATATCCTGTACAGCAGGGTGTACTTTATCCCATATATTACAAACTGAGCACTGAGCAGGAATACTTCATAAATCCTCATTGTCACATAAATAATCTTCCTGTGAGGACGTTTACACTCAATGAAGAGTATAACAGAAACAGACTCAACGTAGACCCCAGCTTTATGCTAATCTAGTGTATGCGTGAAAGCCTTGGCTTGTCCGTTGATATGAGTGAGGTCCTAGACCTTTCCTGGACCTTGAGGAGCGCACTATGAGTGCCCTCATTTGTTTGACAGTGGACTACTGCCCAATCTTGGATTAAGCAGCTACAGTGGTGGTGGCAGCATACCATGTTTTGTAAATCAGTAGTTGTGACCGGACTTTTTTTATCTGTACCACTGGAAGACTATTGGCTCCCTAGTATAAAGTTCCACTTCTATGTGCTAATGTGGGTTCTAACGCTAAATTCCAGAGCATGTTATTAGTGTGTGCATGTGTTTAGCCTGTGTGGTCCATGGATTCTCGATACACGTCATGTAAGCCTGTGGGGTCCATTTTTGGCCTACGCATGTGCACAAGATGGAGATGAGGTTGTTGTCCCAGATAACTGAAGTGTATTTCTGACATTCGTATATCTCTGGGGATGAGACCTAGCTACTAAAGAGGGGAGAGAGGGTTCCCTTTAGAAATTTGGTTTGATTATTTTGCTGAAATCGTCTGCTGATTAGTCTTCCTGAGCATTGCCATTTGCTAGATAGTGGGGTTGAGGGGTGGTACTGAAGTCCATTGTGGTCACAATATGGAGGGTCTGTCTTGGTTATTCTTCAGAGCATCTGGGCAAGACTTCAAAATACCAGGGCACAACGGGAACACTCTTCAAAATAGGACTTGACACACTTTAGAGTTCCAAAATACAACGGGAACAAAGCGCAAACGCTTATCTGCAATGTAAAGGGGAATATTTATTGCTGCATGCTTCCATATATCAAATGGCAATACTACACATGTAAAATAAATGCATGTAGTGAAAGTATATGCACACGAATAAATGCATAGAAAGAGAACTGCATGTACACAAGAATAAGTCATTAGAACTTGAAATACCTCAACGGCTGTCTATTTGGCATCATCCTCGCCAGCATGACTGGTGAACCTGTTGACAGTCTCTGGCAGGAGGACTCAACCTGGCACGCAAAGAAGGCCCTGGGCAGTGTGTCCGCTCCCCAGGAGAGTCCCTGTCAAAGCGCCAAGAGGTCATCTTTATAGTCTTTATTAACACGGAGAGAGACTTCTAGAAGCTCCCCTCCCTTCAACTGCGCTGTAGGTGCTGGCTACGCTCTCTGCGTTAAGGTCACTCAACGGAGCTGGGCAGTTTCCCATGAGAGTTCTGAGGCAGAATTCTTCACATTCTCATCCTTGGACATTGTGCAGATCCCATACCGTATGTTCTAGCAGCTTAACTCTCTCGCTCTGTGAAGTGAGAAACATAAACAACCTGTTTACACGAGTAAGCTAGGCCTGCCTGCATTCGCAGCCGAAAGGCATGGTAAGACAGACACAAGATGAAACCATGCTCACAAAATATAGTTGAAGCAAAATGGAGTCAATGGTCAGTACTTGATCTCACAATGCATACCTGCCTGTAGCATTAAAGGGTTCCTCTTGGTGAGATTGGCCTTTTGTCTCTTTACTGATCACTGTTCAGTGTGGCTATTTATAGACAGATGTGAAATGCTCACACCTTTGTGCATCTGTTGTTGGAGCTCCAAACAGGAGATGTCCCTGCTGTGTGGATAGTCACTCTACACAAAGCCTGTGTCTGGAAGGCAGCCTGGAGCAGACACATGAAAAAAGAACCAACCCAAACCGGTTCTGGAAGTGCAGCCAGAGAATATATATGTGTGGACATGATTGTGACAATTTTGAAAAAAGACCAGATATAAATCGCTTGGTGTTATTAGTTAGGCAGGTACTGATTTTGTAAGGGTATTATGCTGGTGAATGTTCCGAAATTTGAAGGTAAGAAAATGGTACTTGCGACTAGTAGGAGAGTTTACCCTAGATAACTTCAGTGTCCTTTTTAGCTGACTACCTGAGTAAACTATATGTTATTTAGTAGTAATTAAATAATATTGAGAAAAACACCCAGTGGGTAACCAATGATAACAAGAGTTTAAAGTAAGTGTTGGTACTTTATGAGTCAATCTTAACTTTGTTAACATGAGAATGGGACCCCCTCTATTTATTACTTCAAGGTCAGGGAAAGAGGGGAAAAGCAAAGCACTAACAGAATATGTTCCCCCTTGACCTCTAAAACTTTAGCGGTATATATCCAATACTTTGATTCTATTATTTTCATACATAAGGGCAAACAACAAGGAAGGGTTTTTTTTGTAACTTTATCATTTTATTATTTTTTCCTTTTTAGTTATATTTCTTAGTACAAAGATTTTTTTCATTTGTCGTTTTATCACATCAGTTAATATATTTTATCAAAAAGCACATAGTATAAAACACATCATTTTCTAATATCATCAGTAAAAAAAACTATTTACTGCAGGGGAAACAATATACAAAACAATCAACACTCTCACAAGTACATACATCCCTTACTTAACATACATACTACATTCATTCTTGATTCTGCGTCTGAGGGATCGCAGGTGGAAATGCAAATTAATACGCAAGGTCTGTATGTACTTGTGAGAGTGTTGATTGTTTTGTATATTGTTTCCCCTGCAGTAAATAGTTTTTTTACTGATGATATTAGAAAATGATGTGTTTTATACTATGTGCTTTTTGATAAAATATATTAACTGATGTGATAAAACGACAAATGAAAAAAATCTTTGTACTAAGAAATATAACTAAAAAGGAAAAAATAATAAAATGATAAAGTTACAAAAAAAACCCTTCCTTGTTGTTTGCCCTTATGTATGAAAATAATAGAATCAAAGTATTGGATATATACCGCTAAAGTTTTAGAGGTCAAGGGGGAACATATTCTGTCAATCTTAACTTTGAGCAGAGGCCCTGCTTGTAAATTGTTATTTTGCAGGAATTAAATAATATAGAGAAAACTGAATACCACCCAGTGAGGAACCTAAGATAACAAGAGTTTAAAGTAAATGTCAGTACTTTATGAGTGAATCTTAGCCATCCCCGGCGCTGATCCAATTCAGGAAGAATCTCTTGGCTTGGCTCTTCAACTGAAAACATGCACCTTGAGACCCTTATGGGTGAGTAGTCACACTATATAAATCCCTGATTGATTGATTTGTTAGTAGAGGCCCATAAAACTTGTTCTAATGTAAAATGTAACTAAATGTAAATGAAAGTACGTAAGTAATTTAACTGACTGGGTTTAGTTTGCGATATATAACACTGAAAAATAAATCAATAAACATTTCTAGGGATTAATATTACTGCAGATGAACAAGAAAGCCACAGCTAAAATAGAGGAGCAGTGTCAGAAATATAAGAGCCAAAAATGTAAATGTTGAGCAGATCATTGCAGTTAGTGATGGGCAAGGTAGCAGTACTAAAGAGGATGATGCTGAAAGTGCTCATAAACTCTCAGAACACCCCAGGCTATTTTATTTATGTATTACTTTCTTGAACTCGTGCCTTGTGCAAACAGAACAATCTTTGGCAAAGCAAACAGCTCTCATCTTTGGGATGTATTAGCTTTGCCATTAGTTTTTAGCCATGCTACACAGCCTCTTGAAAAGCAGTCTGTCACAGCAGGGGAGTCTCTAAAGCACATAGCTTCACAACTCAGGCCAATGGGAGTGAATAGAGTTTACACTTGGATGTCAGCCACAGTAATAGCTACATCCAAAAGTTATATCAGGGCTCCCAGCCTCTTCTTTAGGATTCTATTATCAGCCTCGTCTGCTTCATGAGATGCACCCGGGCCCCTTCTTTGTGAACTCTCAATGAATCAAACAACACACTCTAAAGTGTACAGAGGAGGCCAGTATGTGCCCAACTCAGCTTACAGGAATGCAGCAATCCACAAATCTGTCTGGGGGATCTCTCTACCTCTACACCATGTTTCACTATGCAGACTAGATTCTCCCAAAATGGAACCCATGGTCCTCCATATTTTGTATGATACACAGGCACAAATACACCAAGTGCATGTATACAGCATAAATACACTGCACAGTATTGTAGCCTCCATGTAGTTTACCATTCAGAGGCACACATGCATGTGGCACTTGCATTTAACATGCGCTCACCTCACAGCACTGTATCCTTTATTTGCGGTAACACTTATAGGTACACATATACCCAGCACATGCACTAATCCTGCAAGCACTGCACAGCACTACATCCTTCAGGTACTGTACCACTCTCTGGCGCATGCACCTCCAGCACATGCATACACCATGCTTGCACCAATCAGTACCGCATTGTCCCTGTATGGCACACACACACCCAGCGCAGATACATGTCTTCTGTGCTACGCAGCACTTTACACCATTCTGATGTAGCCACTGGTGAGTTAAGCACACAGCAGCAGAACTTTAAAACGTGAGTGAGCCTGTAGGCCTCACTCTAGTGACACAGGTTAAAAAGGGCCTGTTCACTACTGCTGATCACTATAAAGTATGCTGCCACCACTGCGCTTACGCTGCTAACTCCTGGCGAAGGCACTAGCCTTTTACTACTATGAGGGTAGCACTTTGGAGTCCCTCCCACTACAACAAGACCGAAATCTGGGAGACAGGCCTATATCATGGTGCACACCCATGATCCATGTTTGCCTATGTCAACAAAAATCAGCCTTAGGGATCCATACATCAGAACAGTTGGCCACTCAGCGCAGGGGTGCACGTCCATTACCTTATGGAGGACTTTTCCGTCCCAACAGATGTCCTGAACCTGTGGAAGTTGTCCATGGTGTTGAGGATAGATGTAGAATATTGGAAGAGGTGTGGCGCAGCGGCCAGGGTGCCTGACTCTGGACTACGGGTTCACGGCTCGATCCCCGGTGCCGGCGGCAGGTTAGCCCAGCACCATGTGACTCTGGACAATAGCTTGCTTAATCTTCCCGAGGGCCCCCAGTGCCGGGACACCACTTCGGAGGTAGCTGTGCGCTTTACAAATACTGGTATTTCATTTCATATTCAGAAGGAGAAGCCTTGTACATGGAAATATCTGCCAAAAAAGATTGTGTACCTTTTTGGAGTGACTGATTGTAGGCCCATGGTGGTCAGCCTGTAAGGTAGCTTGGGGGTGTAGCTAGAGAATACACTATGCAAAGCCTTATTGCCAAAGACGGGGTGTTGCAAAGCCATCATGTGCCCTAGGCACCCCGCAACTTTTTGCTGAATGGTACTGGTGGTAACTGACTCTGACTGACCCTGGGCTCTGCCTAACCAGGCCCAGTGCTATGCTGCAAAAAGACACATTAGAATACTCTTAAAACACCTACATATACTAGGGTACACAATGGTATGGTGGGGTACCCCTGTGATTGACATGACCTGCTCTATAGGCCTCTAGTATATAATAGGGCAGGGGGATTGAAATTACCTAGAAGTCCCTAGTACCCTAGGGCATGGCAGTTTAGAGGCCAGCAGCTCTTTTTGCACTCGCATGTGTGCATTGCTGAAGCCTAAGGTCAGTTTAAAAGCAGCCCTGGGTGCCAGGACTGCTTTTAAAAAGTAAATTGTGCCCAAACTCGACTTTGGGGTTTAGGAGACTTACAAATGGATAACCTAAAATGTTTTGGCAAATTAGGAACCCCCAGGGTCTCCCCTAGGTGTCCCAGGGTTGGGGGTGAGATATGTATAAGGTACACCCTTATAAAATGAGTCTTATATGCCCTGAGTTAAGCGAAATTTCCCATTTCACTCTGCACATTGTGGTAAAGTGCTGCTCAAATTCGACTATGACACTAGGAGCACTGTGGAGGGAGAATCTGCTATATATCTACAGATTCAGAACCCCTAAAGTCTTCTCTAGTTTCACATGGGGTGCGGTTCCTGCAGATATAAGACAAGTACTTACAAAATATGTTTTTGTAAGTCCTGGTGCTGGAAAAATGGCCCAAGTCGTTTTTCCCACTGCATATCCCCGGTTACATAGGTTAACATGGTAGGAAGTTATTGATTAATAACTCTTAAAAGGAGAGGGCTAGAAATGCCATTCAAAGACTTCCCAGAATGGTATTAATAAATCCAACGATATATTGTTGAATTTCTCCTAAAGTGTACATATAAGAAGTTATTTCTCATTTGTAAGTCCAAATTCAGCCTTCCAGTGGTCTGCCCTGATTGGTCAGAGTTAAGTGAATTAGCCAGGCTGCCTAGAAGAGGTTATAAAGAACCCCTGAGGTTAACTAGCTTTGCTGGCAGGGCAGTGTGCTGTTCCATAGGAATGCCAGGCCGGGGGAGGAGTCGTAAACTATGTCCTTCAAAGAGGAGAGCAGAGAACAGTGTCATTTACAACTCTGAACTTCCCACCTTAGGTAGATGGTAGGATTAAGGAAGGTATGAACAGATGTAGGGGGAGAGTCTAAGTAAATTAGCCATCCCATGGGTGTGTTTAGCTAGCTCCTACCTCCTTGCTGGAAAATCAGCCATTATGGATTTGGAAGATTTGGTGCACTCTGGGACAAAATAATGCCACACTCTACAGGATGTGGTCATATATTGGAGGGGAGGAGTTACCCTGCTCCCATTGGTCAGAAGTGACCTCCTGCTTGACCCAGACAATTTGGAGTAAGCATCTGAGAGGGGCAGAGCGCTCCAGATCTGCTGCTTGAAACTTACTGAAGCAAGAAGTGCCCTGTTGAGAAGTTTTGCTGTGCAAAGATTTCAAAGGCCTGACCTTTGAAGACTGCACCATCTGAAACTACAGCCCTGTGGATTACCTTGCTGAAATAGAACTAAAGAGTGGACTCCCTGGAAGCTACAGGTTAAAAGAGTTCATCTGGAATATCGCCAACTAAATCTACACATTGGAGAACTACCAGTGGATTTGTAAGGGTTTTGTTCCAGTCGAATGTGGGAACTGTAGTCCGCAAACCACCTTGGAGCTACCAGACCCCTGGAGTGAGTTTGTGACACTTTGGGACCCCTTGAAGAACTTCATGAAGAAGTTCAAGAAGTTTGGAGAACTTTGGGGCAACTTTGCAAAAAAGCTCCATAGAGGGACCGGCTCAACCTGGTCAGCCAGGCCAACTGCCTTCAAACGCGAGCCGGCCAAGCCAACCAGGTTTGTCCTGCTAATAGGTCTATCGATCCAACTTCCAGAGTTTGACTGGGACTAAAAGAAAACTGAAGCTGGCGAACCCTCACCGGATCCGGCTACATGAGGCGTATCGGGAGACCCCGAGAGAAAAAGCTCCAGAAATGTTTTTAAGTGCGCTCCTAGAAAAGGTGACCAGGAGCAACCGCGAGAGCCAACCCGCCTGCCTTCCATCGCGTGCTGGCCTGAATTCCTGGGTTGCCCCGCTGAAGCTCCAGGGAAGTTGACCGGAAGCTCGTCGAAAGGCAAGCTGGCGAACCCTCACCGGATCTGGACTGGCTGGGAGCTTTGAGGGCCCTCAAGAAGAAAAGCTCTGGAAAAGTTTCTAAGTGTGAAGGTATAAACTGAGACCGGGACCTGCCGTGAGCTGAAGCCACTCAGGGCTCTATCGCGCCTGGCCTGAAACTTTGACTTTGGCCTGGTCTATCGCGCGCAGGTATCACAATATGGTGCTATAATCTTCTACGTGCTATATTTTGCTAAATCTTTAAAAAATCATATCTCCAGTTCCCTACATTGTATTTTTGTCGGATAAAAATATTTCCTATTTTTATAAATTGGTATTGGATTTTTATTTTGTATTGTATCCTAATTATTTACTGAATTGGTGTTTTTAAATGCTTTACCTACCTGTCTTTGAAGTTAAGCATGTCTGCTCGCAGTCAAGCTACCAAGGGCTGAGCATAGGAATCATTTTCTAAGACCTATGCTAAGTCCTACCATGTGTTAATGGCCTTATTGCCAGTGGCAGACCTACATTTGCCCCTACCAATAATCCAATTTCCAACAGGGGGTAATTCAATATATTGTTCCACTGAAAACTACTGTAGAGTGGCGGTAATGTGATCAGGGCGTTTCACTCAAAAGAAGGAGTAAGTGGTGCAGTTCTGAACTCTTTGAAATTTAGCCAAGGATTTGGTAGGGAGGCTGCATAAAGCCTTTTCCCATTGTCTATTCTAGAGATGACCACAATGAAAAGCCTTTCAGGGATGAGCAAAAACGAAGGATTGATTGCAGAAGTCACAAGTGATAGAAAGCGTACTTTGAGACCTTATTCACTTGACAGCTTAAGGAAATGTTGGTATCGAGAGTAACACTCAGGTCGTGGAAAGAGATAGTGTGGGGAATGGAAGAGGCCAGTCAAAAATGAATGAGTTTAGCTTAGGCCTAGAAGCTGTAATTCTTTCCAGTTTACTTCAGGCCTCAAAGTGATATTTCCTTCTTACAGTTGAGAGAGAGCATGTTGTTGGGCATCAAATTATGGACATTCTCTAAGGAACCTTTAGTATTTAAGCAGCAACCAAAATTGCTGGATATAACAATATGAAGATGTGCATTGTGCACAAATAAGGTAGCCCAAAATGTAGCTCTTGGAGATGGGTGTGGGTAGAATATTATAGATGGTCTAAGATCCGGGGGACTCCATAGGTGAAGTGAGCTTTGTAGGACAGGTAGTATTTCAATTTACATGGTGAGACCTTCTAAAGAGAAGTCAGTTAAACCATTTCAGGACCATCCCCTCTGTGAGAAGTTGGCCCGATATGCAGCGTTCGCTATTCTAGCGACCGCTATGTATCGTTCCAAACGACCCTTATGATGATTGGTTGTAAGTCAACCTATAGACCAGCTATCCTAGTAGCGTGGATACGAGCAGTCTAAGGCTAAAGACTCGAGAGGGCGTGTTAAGCCAGCTGTTTACCACACATGTATCCCTTGAACACCCAGTGAAAGGACACCACACAAGTGTTATGAAAAGAAACTGGATATTTATTAAGATTCACAACAGCCCTGTACTCTTTATGAGGACAGGGTACTAAGCACAAACCAAATCTCTTAGGAAAATACTTCAAGTGCACAATTAACAAGTGTCCGAGGACACGGAAAGTTTAGAGGTCTCGGGCGGACCCGATAAGGCAAGTCGGAAGCGAGGGACTCAGGACCCTAGAGTAAGGAGGCTATGCAGGCACCGAAATGCCGAAGTTACCTAGCCACGAGGGCTGCGGCTGCACAAGTCTCACAGGCGTCGGGGGTCTTCGCTGACGAGCCAGGAGCCGGAAGAAAAGGAGTTGCTGGCCGGCGACCAGTGATGAATAGTTCGTAGATCCAAGCCTGGATCAGAGATCGATGACACCTGAAAGCAGAGGGGACCAAGTTCGTACTACTACCCAGTAGTCAGAGGGTACCAGGAGGGCACCGGTTGGCCGTCACCTCGACCAGGTGAGTGGGCGACGCTAGGCTCTGCAGTCTCACGGACCAGGAGGCGTTGTCGGCGACCAGGATGGAGGTGCGAGCTGTCCCACGAAGGATGATGCTGTCGGCGTCGCTGGGCCCAGGATTGGGGCAACAAGCCTTGGCAGATCTCAGGGCCACGTGGTAGGCCTAAGATGGCGTCTTGAATGGACCAGGATGGTCCGGGGTGCTCCTCTCGGAAAAGGGAGCAAGGGCCGGTCTGGAGCAACCAGACCAGCAGCGTTGTTTGTCGGTTGTCGTCAAGGAAGGGCACAAGCCAGCGGCTAGTGACCAGACAACGTGCTGAGCAGCGAGCAGAAGGGCCCCACGCAGATCGTGGAGATGCTGGGAGACTGCACTTCGGTGCTGGAGCGGCTCAGGGTCGGGGCTTCTCGGACCCCAGAGCACTCACCAGAGAATTGCTTCGATGGTCGTGCTGTTTAAGAAAGCGTGCAGGTTTTGATGATGGCCGGTCCCTCGAGGTCTCGTCGCACCCACAGATCACAGCTGAGCTGATGACGTGGGTAGAGGTCAGAGGTGCCAGGGAAGCCGGTTCTCAACGAGCTGGGCCGTCGGATCCTTGAGGGAGGACTTGCAGCAAACCGCAGAGTTCTTAGATGGTGCCCGCTGTTGCAGGGTGACTACTCCTTAGTCACAAGGGAGAAATCTTGAGAAGAGTCTCGAATGTCCTTTCGTAGAAAGTAGTTCTTGATTCAAAGATGATCTAAATTGGAAGGGTCCCCGCTCCGGCCTTTATCCTAAAGAAAGGGGTGGGTACATGACTAGGTCCTGCCCTAAGGGTGGGACCAGGAAGGGGGGTAGTTACACCCCTCTCCCCTGCCGGACTTTCCCCAGGCCAGGGCTGGCGCCCCTGGAACTGGTTCTGACCGGCAGATGCGTAGTGAGCACCGGGGTGCCACTCCGCAGTCACCTTCTCGCAAAAGCCCTACCTACCCAGAATACACAAACCCTGTCTGGGACGGTGCGAACACCGCCCTCGACAGGAAACCCTTTGTCCAAGCGCTCCTCGCTGGAAGGACTCCCAGCAGCAGGAGGTCAGACTCATGTCTGTGGTGGCAGCATCCATTTTGTGGAGCTGAGGCTTTAGTTAACTTTAACCGGGGTTCACAGTTACGTACATTTCGTGTCCCTCTAGAAGGGCGGAGTGCTAACCTCGTCGCCAGAATTGGTGAGAGGGCAGCATCCCGATTCGTATGACACCTTACTCGACATGCCTTGATAACGCGACACCGAAGTTACCGATGTGGTACGCGTTATCCTGGAACAGCCATTGGGTCTTGATTCCGCAAGCTGCAACCGGGCTCGGCTCGGGCCAGAACCTAGTTCACACGAGCCCACGCACTCTGCCTTCAGGATTGTCAAGGCCTGCCATAGGAGTGACTGATAGGAACTCGGGTGTCCATTGTATGGTTAGATATAGAGCTACTATACCTATAGCAAAGGGTGATTACACGACTTTGCCCCAGCTGTCATGCAGCCAGTTGTGTCAAATTTAGGAGGCCAGCCAGGGGTGGCATAATACATGCTGCAGCCCCTGGTGGCCCTGGGTACACCTATGCCCTGAGTTACAGGGTCTGATAAGGTGGCCCAGTACCAATTGGTGAATGCACCTAGGGTACATATCGTAATTTAGAAAGAGAACAGCCATGCTGTGGGTCTGATTAGCAGGCCCACAGCCAGAGAAAGTCGTAAACCAGTGAAACAAAAGCAAAAAATCTGGGTGATCATAGGGTTGCAGACCCTACTCTCCTACATGACCCCCCCCCCAAACGTCGGAACAATAAGCTAACCTTGACCAGGTGAGTCTTCTTGTTCTAAGTGGAAATATCTGGAGAGCCCATCGGCATTGCCATGATCAGTACCAGGTCTATGTTCCACTGTAAAGTCCATCCCCTGTAGGGAAATGGACCACCTAAGCAGTTTGGGGTTTTCACCCTTCATCTGATTTAGCCACAAGAGGGGCTTATGGTCGGTCTGAATCTTGAAGTGAGTGCCAAACAAGTATGGCCTCAGCTTCTTCAGGGCCCAAACCACAGCAAAGGCCTCCCTCTCAATAGCTGACCAATTCTTCTCTCTAGGCGTCAGCCTTCTGCTTATAAAAGCAATGGGCTGGTCTTGACCATCAAAATTCAGTTGAGAAAGAACAGCTGCCACACCCAACTCAGAAGCGTCTGTTTGGACAATGAATGGTTTGGAGTAGTCTGGACTCTTAAGGATAGGCGCCGTGCACATGGCCTGCTTTAGGTCATCGAATGCTTTTTGACAGCTCGCTGTCCACTGAACCTTTTTTGGCATTTTCTTACTTGTCAGTTCATTTAATGGTGTCACGATGGAACCATAGTTCCTGACAAACTTTCGGTAGTATCCAGTCAGGCCCAAGAAAGCTCGAACCTGAGTCTGGGTGGTTGGAGGAGCCCAGTCCCTGATTGACTGTATTTTGCTCTCCAGTGGCTGAACCTGGCCTCCACCTACAAGGTGGCCCAGGTATACAACCTGTGTCTGCCCTATCTGGCACTTGGTGGCCTTGATAGTGAGGCCTGCTGCTTGCAGAGCCTCTAACACTTTCCGCAGGTGGACCAGGTGATCCTCCCAGGTGGAGCTAAAGACAGCAATATCGTCTAGATATGCAGCACAGAAGTCATCCAGCCCAGTAAGGACTTGATTCACCAACCTTTGGAAGGTGGCAGGTGCATTTTTCAGACCAAAGGGCATCACCACGAACTGATAATGCCCACCAGGGGTAGAAAATGCGGTCTTAGGCTTGGCGTCCTCAGCTAACCTGATTTGCCAATACCCAGCTGTCAGGTCAAACGTACTTAAGTAGTTGGCCGAAGCCAATCTATCGATAAGCTCGTCTGCCCTTGGTATTGGGTGGGCGTCAGTCTTAGTGACTGCATTGAGACCCCTGTAGTCTACGCAGAACCTCATCTCTTTCTTACCGCCCGGAGTGTGAGGTTTCGGCACTAGAACTACGGGACTAGCCCAAGGGCTATCCGAGGGTTCAATGACTCCCAGCTCCAACATTTTCTGCACTTCACTCTTGATGCAGCCTCTAACGTGATCAGGCTGCCGGTAGATTTTACTCTTGACGGGCAAGCTGTCACCAGTGTCAACCTCATGGGTGCACCAATCGGTCTGACTGGGTGTTAGAGAGAACATATGTCTGAAACACTGAAGAAGCTGTTTACAGTCTTTCTGTTGATGTTCGGAGAGGCTGCCACAAAAGACAACACCATATACCGATCCATCGTCAGGATTCTGAGTGAGCAGGTCGGGGAGAGGGTCACTCTCCTCCTCCTGTCCCTCATCTAGGGCCATGAGCAAACTCATGTCCTTCCTGTCGACATATGCCTTGAGCCTGTTGACATGAAGCACCCTGTGGGGGCTCCGGGGAGTTCCCAGGTCGACCAGGTAGGTGACCTCTCCCTTTTTCTCCAGGATGGTGTAGGGCCCGGACCATTTGTCCTTGAGTGCTGCTGGGGCCACTGGCTCCAACACCCACACCTTCTGTCCGGGCTGGTAAACAGTCAAGACAGCCTTTTGGTCATGCCAAGCTTTTTGGAGTTCTTGGCTGGCCTTAAGGTTTTCAGATGCCTTTTCCATGTATTCAGCCATCCGCGAGCGGAGGCCAAGCACATAGTCCACTATGTTGGCTGCAGGCTTTTTGAGAGGTCTCTCCCATCCTTCCTTCACCAAACACAGGGGTCCTCTTACAGGATGTCCGTACAAAAGTTCAAAAGGGCTGTAGCCAACCCCCTTCTGTGGGACTTCTCTGTAGGCGAACAAAAGGCAGGGAATCAGGACGTCCCATCTACGCCGAAGCTTTTCAGGTAGTCCATGAATCATCCCTTTTAGGGTCCTGTTGAATCTCTCAACAAGCCCATTGCATTGTGGATGATAGGGTGTAGTGAACTTGTAGTTGACACCACATTCCTTCCACATAGCAGTTAAGTAGCTCGACATAAAGTTTGCACCTCTGTCGGAGACGACCTCCTTAGGGAAGCCCACTCTGGAGAATACTCCAACTAGGGCTCTTGCCACAACAGGTGCTGTAGTGGTCCTAAGGGGAATAGCTTCAGGATACCTGGTGGCATGATCCACTACCACCAGTATAAACTTGTGCCCTGATGCTGTTGGTGGTTCCATGGGACCGACGATGTCAATCCCCACCCGTTCAAAGGGCACCCCCACCACAGGCATTGGTATAAGGGGGGCCTTTGTTGTGCCACCTGACTTACCACTGGCTTGGCAAGTGACACAGGAGCGGCAAAACTCCTTGGTATCTTCGTTCATATGAGGCCAGTGAAAGTGTGAGACAAGCCTGTCCCACGTCTTCGTCTGGCCTAAGTGACCTGCTAAGGGAATCTCGTGGGCCAAGGTAAGTAGGAAACCTCGCTGAGACAAGGGTACAACCAGCCTCCTGGTCATGCCAGGCTTGGGGTCTCTTGACTCAGTGTACAGGAGTCCATCTTCCCAGTATACCTTGTGGGTACCTGTGGCGTTCCCAGCAGCCTCAGCAGCAGCCTGCTGTCTGAGGGGTTCAAGAGAAGGGCAGTCTAACTGGTCCTTCCCCAGGTCTTCCCTTGAGGGTCCCCCTGAACCCAAGAATTCAACTTGATCAAGTTCGAACTCCCTAGGCTCAGTTTCCCTCAATTCCTGTAGGTCAGCCTCCTCTGAGACTTGATCCACGACCTGGGGCAAGGGGGAAGGCGCAGCCTTAACCCTACTGCTCTTTTTCTTGGGAGGTGTCTGGTCCGTTGTTCCAGGATCCAGCACCTGTTCAGTGGGGCATTTCCTGACCTGTGACCTGGTCACAGCGAACACATGTGCTGGCAAGCCTAACATTTCCATGTGAGTCCGGTGCTCCACTTCTGACCATTGTGATGACTCCAAATCATTGCCCAACAAACAATCCACTGGGAGGTCTGAACTAACTACAACCTTCTTTTGGCCAGTTACCCCTCCCCAGGAGAAAGCTACAATTGCCATACTGTGATTGGTAGTGACATTGCTTGCATTGGTCACCAGGAATTCTGTACCTGGCATGATCTGTCCAGGGTCCACAAAGTTAGGTGTCACCATGGTGACACTGGCACAAGTGTCCCTATAGGCCTGAGCCATTTTTCCATTTATGAAAGGCGTCTGTCTGTATTTGCCCAAAGTATTGGGACTTACGTCAGGGGACATATCCACATCCCCTGTACTGACAAGGACAGCCTGAGTGAGTGTACCAACTAAGTTGTCACGCCCCTCAGAACCCAGGGTTAACCCTACTAAACCCTTGGGAGGTGCACTACCACTGCTGGCTGTACTAGGGGGCACAGGTGCCTTAGGGGCTGCAGTGGCAGGAGTCTGCCCTCCTCCTTTCTTGGTGCACTCACTAAACCAGTGAGATTTACTTTTGCAGTACTGGCACCATCTTTTAGATTGGCCTTCTTTCTTCTTTTGGGGAGCCTGACCCCCACCCTCTTTGGGTTGTTGGGGACCTGTCGAAGACTTCTGGTCATTTTGTTCCCCCTTAGAATCTTTACCCTTCTGGTCTGCTTTCTTCTGACCACCTTGATTCTGGCCCTGGTTCTGTTTAACTCTTGTACGAACCCATCTGTCTGCCTTCTTTCCCAATTCTTGGGGAGAGGTCAGATCCGAGTCGACAAGATGCTGATGCAACAACTGGTTCTGACAATTGTTTAAAATTTGTTCTCTCATCATCAAATTATACAATCCTTTGTAATCAGTAACCTTACTGCCCAGCAACCAGCCCTCAAAAGCCTTAGTGGCACAATCTACAAAGTCAGACCAATCTTGAGACTGAGTTTTCTGGGTATCCCTGAACAGCACCCTGTACTGCTCAGTGGTTAGGCCAAACCCTTCAACCAGTGCATTTTTCAAGACTTGGTAATCAGTAGCATCCTCCACTCTTGTAGTGAGGAGCTTGTCTCTACCTTTTCCTTCAAAGGAGAGCCACAAGATAGCTGCCCACTGACTTGGGGGAACACCTTGCACCGTGCAGGCCCTCTCCAAAGCAGTAATCCATTTGTGGATGTCGTCCCCTTGTTTAAAGGGGGGCACTATCTTACCAAGGTGTTTCGTATCAAAACTCCTTTCCCTATTGCTAGGTACAATGCTGCCACCAGTGGGGACTGCCCCACTTAACTGTTGCTCTCTAGCAAAGGCAAGCCTCTCTTTGGCCAGGGCAAGTTCTTCCCTTTCAATCCTCAGATTAGCTGCCCTTTCTTTAGCTTCGTACACTCTCCTCTGAGGGGACGTCATCCCTCTTTGAGAAGAGTTGTGAGAGCCATTGGTTTGAAGGGATCTGCCAGAATCTCTTGACAGAGATCTGGCTCGTCCATTCCCAATGTTAAGCTGACCTGATAGTGGCCCCGGGGGTCCCCCAGTACCACTGTCATGTTTGCTTAAGTTGGACCTGCTTAGTCTAACGACTTCTACCTGTCCCTTATCTGCCTCATCCCCAGAGGGATCCTCATTCTCATCATCCTCTACATCTTCAGTCTCAGTTGAGAGGTGGATGAGGTCAGGATCGCCTCTGGTTCCCTCAAGGGGAGGCATGTCTCCTTCTGGATTAGAAGAGCTAAGAAGGGTCTCAGCTTTTCTGGCATCATAAGTCTCCAAGAGACCAATCAGAAAGGACGTCGTGGGGTTAGACCCCTGCTTGATCTTCCTGGAGTGACACACTTGTCTTAACTCCTTGAAGCTCAGCACAGTATATCTTGAAGGGATGACCTGTGGAGGGTCAACTGACACAAGGGGAGACTCAGAGTTTCCTCCTTTGTCCGACATACTGTTTCTAGTGTGGTGTAAGTGATGCACCTACCTACACTATGTGTTTACCTACTGATCCCTTGCTAAGAGTTGCAGCCAAGGTGTGCTAGGCCTTGAGGAGCTGCAACAGCTGGTTCAGTAGAACTCAGAGTATTCTAAGCTTAGTTATATGTACTAACAGTACTTATGTGATCTTTCAACAAGATATTCTTAGGATACGTGTGGTAAAACAACAGCAAGCTCAAATCCCAACCGCTGCTCACCAATGTGAGAAGTTGGCCCGATATGCAGCGTTCGCTATTCTAGCGACCGCTATGTATCGTTCCAAACGACCCTTATGATGATTGGTTGTAAGTCAACCTATAGACCAGCTATCCTAGTAGCGTGGATACGAGCAGTCTAAGGCTAAAGACTCGAGAGGGCGTGTTAAGCCAGCTGTTTACCACACATGTATCCCTTGAACACCCAGTGAAAGGACACCACACAAGTGTTATGAAAAGAAACAGGATATTTATTAAGATTCACAACAGCCCTGTACTCTTTATGAGGACAGGGTACTAAGCACAAACCAAATCTCTTAGGAAAATACTTCAAGTGCACAATTAACAAGTGTCCGAGGACACGGAAAGTTTAGAGGTCTCGGGCGGACCCGATAAGGCAAGTCGGAAGCGAGGGACTCAGGACCCTAGAGTAAGGAGGCTATGCAGGCACCGAAATGCCGAAGTTACCTAGCCACGAGGGCTGCGGCTGCACAAGTCTTACAGGCGTCGGGGGTCTTCGCTGACGAGCCAGGAGCCGGAAGAAAAGGAGTTGCTGGCCGGCGACCAGTGATGAATAGTTCGTAGATCCAAGCCTGGATCAGAGATCGATGACACCTGAAAGCAGAGGGGACCAAGTTCGTACTACTAGCCAGTAGTCAGAGGGTACCAGGAGGGCACCGGTTGGCCGTCACCTCGACCAGGTGAGTGGGCGACGCTAGGCTCTGCAGTCTCACGGACCAGGAGGCGTTGTCAGCGACCAGGATGGAGGTGCGAGCTGTTCCACGAAGGATGATGCTGTCGGCGTCGCTGGGCCCAGGATTGGGGCAACAAGCCTTGGCAGATCTCAGGGCCACGTGGTAGGCCTAAGATGGCGTCTTGAATGGACCAGGAGGGTCCGGGGTGCTCCTCTCGGAAAAGGGAGCAAGGGCCGGTCTGGAGCAACCAGACCAGCAGCGTTGTTTGTCGGTTGTCGTCAAGGAAGGGCACAAGCCAGCGGCTAGTGACCAGACAACGTGCTGAGCAGCGAGCAGAAGGGCCCCACGCAGATCGTGGAGATGCTGGGAGACTGCACTTCGGTGCTGGAGCGGCTCAGGGTCGGGGCTTCTCGGACCCCAGAGCACTCACCAGAGAATTGCTTCGATGGTCGTGCTGTTTAAGAAAGCGTGCAGGTTTTGATGATGGCCGGTCCCTCGAGGTCTCGTCGCACCCACAGATCACAGCTGAGCTGATGACGTGGGTAGAGGTCAGAGGTGCCAGGGAAGCCGGTTCTCGTCGAGCTGGGCCGTCGGATCCTTGAGGGAGGACTTGCAGCAAACCGCAGAGTTCTTAGATGGTGCCCGCTGTTGCAGGGTGACTACTCCTTAGTCACTAGGGAGAAATCTTGAGAAGAGTCTCGAATGTCCTTTCGTAGAAAGTAGTTCTTGATTCAAAGATGATCTAAATTGGAAGGGTCCCCGCTCCGGCCTTTATCCTAAAGAAAGGGGTGGGTACATGACTAGGTCCTGCCCTAAGGGTGGGACCAGGAAGGGGGGTAGTTACACCCCTCTCCCCTGCCGGACTTTCCCTAGGCCAGGGCTGGCGCCCCTGGAACTGGTTCTGACCGGCAGATGCGTAGTGAGCACCGGGGTGCCACTCCGCAGTCACCTTCTCGCAAAAGCCCTACCTACCCAGAATACACAAACCCTGTCTGGGACGGTGCGAACACCGCCCTCGACAGGAAACCCTTTGTCCAAGCGCTCCTCGCTGGAAGGACTCCCAGCAGCAGGAGGTCAGACTCGTGTCTGTGGTGGCAGCATCCATTTTGTGGAGCTGAGGCTTTAGTTAACTTTAACCGGGGTTCACAGTTACGTACATGTCGTGTCCCTCTAGAAGGGCGGAGTGCTAACCTCGTCGCCAGAATTGGTGAGAGGGCAGCATCCCGATTCGTATGACACCTTACTCGACATGCCTTGATAACGCGACACCGAAGTTACCGATGTGGTACGCGTTATCCTGGAACAGCCATTGGGTCTTGATTCCGCAAGCTGCAACCGGGCTCGGCTCGGGCCAGAACCTAGTTCACACGAGCCCACGCACTCTGCCTTCAGGATTGTCAAGGCCTGCCATAGGAGTGACTGATAGGAACTCGGGTGTCCATTGTATGGTTAGATATAGAGCTACTATACCTATAGCAAAGGGTGATTACACGACTTTGCCCCAGCTGTCATGCAGCCAGTTGTGTCAAATTTAGGAGGCCAGCCAGGGGTGGCATAATACATGCTGCAGCCCCTGGCGGCCCTGGGTACACCTATGCCCTGAGTTACAGGGTCTGATAAGGTGGCCCAGTACCAATTGGTGAATGCACCTAGGGTACATATCGTAATTTAGAAAGAGAACAGCCAGGCTGTGGGTCTGATTAGCAGGCCCACAGCCAGAGAAAGTCGTAAACCAGTGAAACAAAAGCAAAAAATCTGGGTGATCATAGGATTGCAGACCCTACTCTCCTACACCCTCAACCTCTTAGATCCTTATAAGCCTATCCAGGAGCATACTGTGTTCAATCATCTCAAACGCCTCCGAGAGATCAAAGAAAATTGATAGCAGAAGGAAATCTATGGTCTAAGGAGGAGAACACATTTTCAAGGATGTTGATGATTGAGGTTCACTGTAATCCCAGACAGAGGTTGTTATGTTCCAGGTAGGTTATAAGATAGCCACAAACTCCCTAATTCTGGTTGAGGATGGAAGACGTGTGATCTGATTTTAATTGGCCAGCATTTTTAGGTCAGCACTGTGTTTAATAGTGCAGTAGTCATTGCATGTTGAGTAGTCATGGGACTTAACCTTGTTGAAGGCCAGCACCGACAACATTGTTCTTAATTGGGTTAGGGCTGATTCGCAGAGTGTAATTATCGTTGCAGCGCTGGTTTAATGAGATTGTGCTGCAGTCTTTAGGGACTTGATGATCTTGCATATTTCAGTCTCTTAAATATGGAGAATTCAATGAATTGGCAAATGAGATGCTGCTCAGGGAGAAGCATAAGGAGATGGAAAGAGGGAGCAAAGGGCCAAATGCATGAACACATTTTCCCATAGACACAGAATGGGCAAAACCCTTTGATGCATCTGGCCCTAAGTTAATAGGATGAATACTGTTGTGGCATGGAAGTGGGTCATGAGAGTATCCTGTAAAAGCTGAGATGAGGCTATTGAGACACTAACACAATACATATAATAGGTACACCCATATGATTCTCAAATCATCGATAATTCACTCTTCTCATTTTCTTATAAGACACAACCAGGAAGAAAAAGGAAAACATCAAGCAGGTAAATCATTAAATATTTTAAAAAACGCACTGTCATGTTTGTCATGGCACTTTATTATGAGATTCATGACTTCACATTTAGACAGCAAAAACAATTCTAATACCAATTGTGCGTCATTGAGCACAAGCCAGATTTCTACATTTGCAAATCTGCTTTTTTTGCAACTACCAATGCTGGTGGCAGCAAGATCATTTGTGCTCTACTGATTACAAGTTCACACTACTACATGAAGAAGTGCCAAGAATGGTATTCTAGGTAACTTGGAGTAAGAAACAAGTCAATGCAATCAAAAACTTCCTGCCAATATTTGAGTATGTCTCTGCAATGCCATAACCCTATAGCATATAACGTACAGTCCAAACAAATTAATGAGACACACCCAACGTAGGTTAGGGTCATACACACAAACATAGCCATTTGAGCCAGAGTCCTGTATGATATTTGTCATAAGTTACTGCCCAAACCATAGGTCAATATCTAGATTCAACATAGCAAAAATCCTCTTATTTTTCAGACAATTCAAACCTATAAACAACATATTAGACCTTGAGTTCAGCAGCAATTGTATTTACCATCTAAACTATCTTACCCATGTTATGGTATGTCGTAACATCTTTACTATAGAGAATGTTAAATGCTTGTTCCTGATATATATGAAATAAAGTGAAATACCAGCATTTGTAAAGCTCACAGCTACCTACGGAGAGGCTTCCCGGCGCTGGGGGCCGTCGGGTAGATTAAGCGAGCTATTGCCCAGAATTACATGGTGCTGGGCTAACCTGCCGCTGGCGAGTGGACCGTGAACCCTGTGGTCCAGAGTCAGGCATCCTGGCTGCTGCGCCACAAATCTTCCACTATATGGTAATCTTAAGTCAACAACTTGAAATTCCAATAAGGCAGACTCAGCCTTCCTGCCATCTTACACAGACAGATAAACTCAGTTCCAGTTTAAATCCCGTCTTAAAATGTGTGTGCTGCTAGGCAAAGCACTTAATGTTGCTATGCCTTGGTTTGCTTTCCACTGTACTTTGTAAAAATCTATTTGTTATTTTATGTTTCAGAAATAAAGTCTGCAGAGACAAGAACATTGAAGACTAGAAGTGATAAGGTAAAGCAAAGAGCGATTAAATAAAACAGGAGAGGATAAAAGAAAGGAGATGCAACAAGAATGCAACAAAAGGGAGAAAAAAGAGGGAAAGATGAAGCAAAAAAATTGAATGATTTTGTAAAAACATAAGCAAAAGAGGAAAGAAATGATAATATTGTAGAAAGATATAGAAGAGCAAAAGAGAGCATGGTGCGAAAGGCAGCGCAAGAGAGAAATCAAAGAAAGCGGTATCGCTTCACAACTTAATTCATATCAGACAGTTATCTGTTCCACAACTTCCAATTGGATTTTAGAGATGGCTGCAGGACATTGGCAGCCATACTGCAAATAACTGAAAATGTGCTTTTTTCCTAGGTAATCGAGATTTATCAGGTGTGTTGGATAAAGTCAATCACCACAATCTCCTATATAGAGGACGTGGGAATGGTTCGAACTACCATCAGCTGAGTTTTCTCTTACTTGGAGAACTGACACCAGTCAACAAGAATAAACAACACTCTGTCAGAACCATCCTTTTTAAATCAAGGTGCTCCCCATGGATCGATTCTATGCTTACACAGTCTACAGTATTCACATTGGCTCCATTTGCACTTTTCTCCGCTACATCCCCATCTCTTGACACTTACATGCGGATGATAATCAGCTGTATCTGAAATCCCTCCCCAGATGGCATCTCCCCCTTGACTGAGTCTCAGAGAGAGCCAATCCTGGATGATCTCTCAGCACCTTCAACTGAATACTCTAAAACAAGCATTTACAATGCAATGGTTTTGCCTTTGTTAAAGTTAGAGCTATTGGCATTGCTCTTGACATTATTTTTATTTATGTTTTTTTTTAAAAAAACATAAATAAATGGCATTGTCCTTTACAATGCAACTAGCTTTATCTCTCGCAAATGACACACACAAACACCCACAGAGAGCCCCCCCACACACACACAGAGCCCCCCCCCACACACACACACACAGAGCCCCCCACACACACAGCCACACAAAGCCCCCCACACACACCCACACAGAGCCCTCCACACACACCCACACAGAGCCCCCCACACACCCACACAGAGCCCCCCACACACTGCGAGCCCCCCCCACGCACTGCAAGCCCCACACACTGCGAGCCCCCCCACACACTGCGACCCCCATTTCAATAGATGTGTGATGCTTACCTGGTACTAAATTGGTCCCTGCATGGCTGAAAGGTTGAAATGGTGTAGGAGGCAAGGGGACAAATGTGAGCATGGAGAGAACGGAGTATAAGTTTGAGATTAGTGACTGGGTGAAAATAAAATCAGGAAGGACACAGGGTGGTCTTTCCAAATTAGATGGTCTATTTCAGGTAGAAAATGTCAGTAGGTTCTTTGTGTTCTTGAGGGGGGATAGGTCCAACCGGCACCATAATTGGACGTTTATTGTTTATACCCATTCACAACAGGCAACTAGGCAGGATGGTTGTCTCAGAGCCCAATCAGCAGTGAAGCAACAAGGTCCCTAAACCTCCGTAAAAGCATGTGTAACACTGAGGGGCCCTCCTCACCACACACAGGGCTTGATAGAACTTAATTAGTTCCATACTGACAATTATTGCAAGACCAAAAATGTGTTTAAAACAGTAACATACACACTTGATATCTAGGAGAGCTCACCGTGTAGCACTGCAGACCCCAATACTCATTTTTGCCTGCACACCCTAAAAACGACCACATACAACATGTATACACTTTACGCGTTTAATAGCAGTTGACTAGGAAGTTCAGAAAGCTTTTTACAAGCGAGTAGTCCGTCTGCTCACGTTTTTTCTGGGTTGTCCGCTGCTCGAGTTCGCATTTTTAACATGAAAAGCAAAAAAAAAAACACAAACAGACTCGATGGGCTACTCAACATATCTAATAACTTTGCCACCTTCTTCAACAATAAAGTCTTAAAAATCGAATTATCTCTAGACATCAACAACTCACACCTCCCGAAGAACAACGCGGCCATCCCACAGGCCCTACCATCTGGCTTCTCCCCCCTCCGTTGGCTAAGCTTTCGCCACGTGCAGGAAACTGAGATAATCTCGTTGATCTCGACCTCCAAACCATCAGCTCACATCTCAGACCCCATTCCTCCTTCACTAATCAAAACAAGCATTAGAAATGCAATAGGTCTCGCAGCATTAGAGTTAGTGCTTTTAGAATTGTTAATGGGTTTTTTTGTAAATCTTTAGCATGAGGGTGAGGGTGAGTGAGGGTGAGTGAGGGCGAGGGTGAGTGAGGGTGGGTGAGTGTGAGTGTGAGTGAGGGTGAGTGTGGGTGAGTGTGTGTGAGTGTGGGTGAGTGTGGGTGAGGGTGAGGGATTGAGGGTGAGGGGTTGAGGGTGAGTGAGGGTGAGGGGTTGAGGGTGAGTGAGGGTGAGGGGTTGAGGGTGAATGAGGGTGAGGGAGGGTGAGGGGTTGAGGGGTTGAGGGTGAGTGGGGGTGAGTGAGGGTGAGGGGTTGAAGGTGAGTGAGGGTGAAGGTGAGTGAGGGTGAGTGTGGGTGAGTGTGGGTGAGTGTGGGTGAGGGTGAGGGATTGAGGGTGAGGGGTTGAGGGTGAGTGAGGTTGAGGGGTTGAGGGTGAGTGAGGGTGAGGGGTTGAGGGTGAATGAGGGTGAGGGAGGGTGAGGGGTTGAGGGGTTGAGGGTGAGTGGGGCTGAGTGAGGGTGAGGGGTTGAAGGTGAGTGAGGGTGAAGGTGAGTGAGGGTGAGTGTGGGTGAGTGTGGGTGAGTGTGGGTGAGTGTGGGTGAGTGTGGGTGAGGGATTGAGGGTGAGGGTGAGGGGTTGAGGGTGAGGGGTTGAGGGTGGGTGAGGGGTTGAGGGTGAGTGAGGGTGAGGGGTTGAGGGTGAGGGGTTGAGGGTGAGTGGGGGTGAGTGAGGGTGAGGGGTTGAGGGTGAGTGAGGGTGAGGGGTTGAGGGTGAGTGAGGATGAGGGGTTGAGGGTGGGTGAGGGGGAGTGAGGGTGAGGGTGAGTGAAGGTGGGTGAGGGGTTGAGGGCGATTGAGGGTGAGGCGTTGAGGGTGAGTGAGGGTGAGGGGTTGAGGGTGAGTGAAGGTGAGGGTGAGGGGTTGAGGGTGAGACAGTGAGGGTGAGTGAGGGTGAGTGAGGGTGAGTGAGGGTGAGGGGTTGAGGGTGAGGTGTTGAGGGTGAGTGAGGGTGAGTGAGGTGTTGACATGCCTCTGCCAAAAGACCGCCCTGAAATCCCTAGATGAGAGAGTCGTTGCTATATTGTCAAGGCAAATAGCAGCAGTAACCTTGTGCTCCCATATACATGGCAGGCAATACGATGCGCAGCACGCTTAACAACTATTGCAAACGGCGCAAGAACAACTTAAAAATAAACATTCAAAACCATACATGCAGGAGGGAGCAGAGATGCTCTGAATACTTCACCTCTTAACACGGTACTGAGGACACGAGAGCTCCATCTGATCGCCGCCATCGCTGTGCGTGGAATTCAAAGTAACACGGGTGTGAAAAAAAGAAGAGGTGACTGCAGCGCCGCCATGTTTTTGAGGGGCAAAATTGAAACGGGAGCAGAGATGCTCTGAATACTTCACCTCTTAACACGGTACTGAGGACACGAGAGCTCCATCTGATCGCCGCCATCGCTGTGCGTGGAATTCAAAGTAACACGGGTGTGAAAAAAAGAAGAGGTGACTGCAGCGCCGCCATGTTTTTGAGGGGCAAAATTGAAACGGGAGCAGAGATGCTCTGAATACTTCACCTCTTAACACGGTACTGAGGACACGAGAGCTCCATCTGATCGCCGCCATCGCTGTGCGTGGAATTCAAAGTAACACGGGTGTGAAAAAAAGAAGAGGTGACTGCAGCGGCGCCATGTTTTTGAGGGGCAGAATTGAAACGAGCCTGTATTTAAAGTTCCGATGATGGCAGCGGCCATATTGTAGTAGTCAAGGTTATCAAGACGTTCGAATACGTTATGCAAAAAAAATATATATATAATTTTTTTCACAACGAACCCGAATCTATTACTTCTGTATACGAGAGTTTGAAACATTTGGTAATACTCGTATAACGAGCACAAACGAGTATTGCGTTGGAAATATTTGGAAACAGCAAGGAACTTAAGTACCTTAATGTAATTAATCAGTACACATTTTCTTGAAATGTTAAAGAATGACTCTGTTTAAAGTCTGTTCATGTGTGGCATCTTATGTTTTACGTACATGCATACAAACTGGCCAGAATTTTAGAACCGATTCTAGGATTGATTTAAAGTTGTGTGGATGTTGCCTAACGGATAGAGAGGTCAACCTCGAAGCTGGAGGGAAGAGAGGGGAGGGGGGAGGAGAAATGCGACACGGCGGGAAGGGGATGGGGCGGAGCGGGTCAAATAAACAAACATGCACGCGCCCGTGACTTTTAAGGTCAATGCGCATGCGCATAAGCTTAATGCGCATGCGCATTGACCTTAAAAGTCACGGGCACTGCAAGGAATCGCCACGATTCCTTGCAGTGCAGATAAAGAGTGGATAACTCGCAATAGTCTCGCTTGCTCGATGCGCATGCGCATCGACAGGCGAGACCTAAAAATGAAGCTCACCTTAGCACCTATCTGGGGCAAAATCATAAACAGCTCCCTACAAAGCGGAGTGGTCCCCGACTGTCTAAAAATGGGACAAGTCACCCCTTTGCTGAAAAAACCCGGTCTTGACTCTACTGACTTGAACAATTTCAGACCGATATCTAACCTCCCTCTACTTGCCAAAACACTGGAACGATGCGTTCTCCTGCAATTGACTCATCATCTGGATAACATCAATCTCCTAGACCCCCTCCAATCCGGCTTCAGACAAGGCCGCAGCACAGAAACCGCGATGCTGAACATCATAGACGACATTCACGGTTCCCTTGACGCTGACAAATGCTGCCTCCTCATACTCCTTGATTTATCCGCAGCTTTCGACACGGTGGACCATAAGCTCCTCATCAAGACTCTGCAAGTAAGAGCTGGCCTCGGTGAGGTAGTTCTCGATTGGTTTTCCTCCTTTCTACACAACCGCTCGCAAATAATAAAAATTAAGAACTTCACCTCCGAATCCCAGCAAGTCAACAGGGGTGTCCCCCAAGGATCAGTACTTTCTCCCCAGCTCTTCAACATCTATATGGAACCGCTCGCCAAACTACTCAGGAATGCCAATATTCACTTCCACCTCTACGCGGATGACACACAGATCTACCTGGAAACCTCTTCAATTAACGACATCCACCGAGTAAATGCCGTCTTAAATGATGTTCAAGATTGGCTGACAAAGAATCACCTGAAACTCAATCCCGACAAGACCGAAACTCTTCTCATCTCAAACAAAGAAGACAACCCTCAAATCATCGAGTGGCTGAAGTCGATCGATGCTCTTAAAGGTTCTCTCACACTAGCTGATTCCGTAAAATCTCTGGGCTTCACCTTAGACCCCAAACTAACCTTGACAAACCACATTAAGAACTCGGCAAAAAGCGCATTCTTTAACCTCAGACTTCTGAACAAAATCAAACTTTTCATTCCCAACAAGGACCTCAAACTAGCCACGCAATCTCTAGTTCTATCTAGACTGGACTATGGGAACTCAATCCTAACAGGCATCCCCAAATCACACCTGGCTCCATTAAAAACAACATTGCATGCGGCAGCAAGAATGATCACAGGATGCAAAAAATCCGACCACATCTCCCCTGCACTCAAAGAACTTGAATGGCTCCCGGTGGATATGCGTAGCACCTTCAGAACGGCCTGCCTAACCCACAAGGCCCTCCACACCGGAAAACCAGAATACCTGGCAAACAAACTCACAAAAGTTGGCCAAAGTAGAATCTTGAGAAGCTCTAACTCCCTGCTGCTCATCCTACCAAAAACCAGAAAGAAGAAAACTGCGGACTGCTCCTTCTCAGGAAATGCCCCCAAAATATGGAACTCTATCCCCCCGCATATCAGAACCATACCGTCCTATGCGGAATTCAAGAGCCAACTCAAATCCTTGTTCCTCATCCGTTCCCTAGGTCCTGGGTAACTAGGATCAACATCCATCCCCAGAACTATGTGAGAACTCTGTATCCTATTGCCAAGAAGTCCTACTGTACAAACTTCTCCTCTCCCCTAATTGTCATTTGATGATCACCTTTATTTGTTACTTGTCTTTTTGTCCACCTTTTCATTCCTTTTACTGTAAAGCGCTCTGCTACCTTCGGGTCTTGTTAGCGCTATAGAAAACTTCTAAATAAAATAAATAAATAAATAATAATATACAACCGGATATTTGTGTGTCTAAAGTTAAAAAATGGGTTTTGGCAACTTCCAACTGAGCGAGGAGTGATGAAAGTTTGGGTGAATTACAGAAATAATTCTGAGAGTACTGTCACTTATCCACACCATAAGCGTCATCTTCAGACTATTCAAGCTATTAAGCACCAATTCTGAAGAGCAACCAATCTGCTGCTAGCTGAATAGCCAGAACTGTATGGAGGTGTCAGACAACGTTAACGGGCATTGGCAATGTAGGGCGAAGGATAAATCAGGTAGGCGAACCACTTTGGTAAACATTGCGAAAGGTCGACATGCAGATGGAACAGCTACCCTTCGAGAGAGCAAGGTTGACGACGGGGAAACCCTCCTTGGGAGAGGGCATGTGTGAAGATGACGTGTAGTGAAAACCCCGTTGTGGAATTAAAATTACGTTGCACAGAAAAAGAAAGAAACATTACGTACCCAAACACGTTTCAACAACCAACATTATACAAACAAGCATTTACAATGCAACGGAGGGGGGGGCGGAAAGGCACGGAGAGCGGGAGGGGGGCGGGAATGGCCACACACTAACAGCGGAGGGGGGGGCGGGAACAGACACACACAGACATAAGGCAACAAAAAAACAAAGCACTCACCTGGACTTCTTCCGGCGGCCGTGGTCGGCATGGAAGAGGAGCGGGAGAAGGGGCGGGAAAGGCGACCACGCCCACGCGAGCAGGAAGGCGGGTGCCGGGTCAATGCCGGACCAGATTCGGGGGCGTTCCCGAGGGCTTTTGGCTGACGTAGCGTGACGTTGCCAAAAGCGAAAAATTCTCGGGAACGCCCCCGAATCTGGTCCGGGATTGACGGACAGAGCCCTCTCCCAATGGCTAGCCTCCATTTATATAGCTAGCCAATGGGAGGAGGGGGCGGATACCCGACTCCACAGAGAAAAACATAAGGTTTTCCTAGCGCATGCGTACTTTGTACACATTTGCTAGGCAAAACCTAAACAGAGGTCTCTTGTTATCACACTCTCGTGCCTCTATCCTGCCCTGACTCTGTTAAAATCCTGGACTGCCAACTATAAGTCATTGATTGCACAAGATCCCTTGGCATCAAGCTCACATTAACACACAAGGTTAAAGTACCCAGCACCAGCTCTGCCCCGTATGTGGGAATAAATACTATGTCCTAGAATCGGATTTCAAAACATGATTTCCATACTAAGTCGTCTTGACTACAAGCGCGGGAGCCCATTCTTTGCTATTCGTTGCTGCTGTGATTGCGGGTTTAAGGTCCAGGGTCCAGGGTTGTAATATTCGGTCTTCTCCCATATTACCTTTGATGAAAATAATTTTGTGGGGAGCACTGAAGGACGGAATCCCAGTGAGGCGAGTACTTTAGGTGCCCACTAGAACTACAAAGCGGTGAGACTAACGATCAACTAATTACAATACCAGTCTAATAGACTCCTGGTGAAAACTTTTATTACAGCAGCTATAGAAAGGAGGACTTGTCTTGGATAGTTGATAACACAAAGTTTCACATTGAGCCATATGATTTTTTTTTTTTGTGTGTAAGACCTTTATTTGTCACAAAGCAGTTGACACAGCATGAGCCTACAACCCTGGGGCCGGCTCGCTACGTAAATATCAGTAACCAACATTGCCAATGATTGTTTCGCATTAACACCTCTGCATTACAATGCAGAGCTCCGTCGCGTGTCTTATGTATGGCCACTAGCTGGTAAAGGAAATTAGTCTTACATTTTCACTTTTTATAACAAGAACCGTATAACAACACTCCCCAACTTAGACCGTACAGTTGAACCTCATATGCTACTCTTCAGTTGTAAAGATAGCACAATTCCCTCCAAAAGCCCGCCACCACCCTGCACATATACTTGCGGTGTCCCACCCATTTGTTCGATCAAGCCAATGCAAGTGTCAGGTCTCCTCATCATTCTGTAGGGAAGCAAGATACTCCTCCAAATAACCCCAAATACTTTTTGGTCTGGATTTCGCCGGTAATAGCTCCTCATAAGTTTGTAGTTTGTCTCGGCATGTGGACATGTCATGTAACCATGTTTGCACCTTAGGCACCTTTCGACTGTGCCAGCATTGTGCCACCTGCCTCTTCGCCAATAACAATGCTATTGCACAGAACTTGCGCTTCAAAGCCCTGAACTGTGGCACTATTCCCAGCAGACAGACTTTAGGCGTACATTGCACCTCCTCCTCCAGAATAACAGACAATGTGGTAGTGACCTCTATCCAGTAACTCCCTATCTTGGCGCAGTCCCATGCCAGATGCGCAAAGTCCGCCCCCTCCCTGTTGCACCTTTTGCATCTATCTTCCTCCTGTAACCCGAATCGAAGCAGTTTCGATGGTGTGTAATAAATTTGGTGAAGGAATTTAAAATGAATAATCCTCAAATTGCCGCTGGGTGTCAGTATCTGTGTCAGGGCACAAGTGCTAGCCCATTCTTCATCAGTTAATGGCGTGTCTAGTAGTGCATCCCACCGCCCCTTTGCCTTCGATGTGTGTCCAGCTATTTCTAGTTGTGCAGCTGAGTAAAGTCTAGACACCAGGTGTGACAAATCGTTAGTTGTGATCAATAATTGCAGTGGTGCAAGGGATTCAGGTTCCGAAGGGAACGTTGGGTAGTGTTCCTTCAAGGCTCTAGTGAGTCTGAAATATGTAAAGCGAAACATGGATGTTTGGTTCTGAACATATCCCAGCTTGTCAAGGCCCACGAATTCGCCACCCTGAAAAACGTCCCCCAGCCTGTCAATTCCAGCTCTGCGCAGTAGAGACATTCCGACCCCCTCCCCAGTGACTGACAGCTCCTGATGATGGTGTAGCAACATGGCCGGTGCGTACAGTGGGGTCTTATGAGCCAGCTGCCCCAGTCTGTGCCAAGCCTTGACCGTAGTGTCCACTGTGTTAATATCCCTAGCATGTAGCGGGGGGCGTGTATGGGAGATAATTGCTGTGAGGGGAACAGGGTGCGCATCACTCTCCTCCACAGCCACATGGGTGAGGTAAGGAACTGCATGGTACCAATACGCTGCGTATTGCACCTGCGCACATAGGTAGTATAGGAGGAAATCCGGCACACTGAAACCACCCTGCGCAAGTGGCAGTGTAAGAGTCCGCAGATCCACACGGGCCTGCTTGCCAGCCCAAATCAGGGTTCTTACCAGGGAGTTTATCCGCCGGAATATAGCCTGCGGAGGGGTGATCGGAATGTTGTTAAACAGGTATAGCAGTTTGGGCAGTATGTTCATTTTAACGACCGCTATCCCGTCTGCTAGTGAGAGGGGCAGATGTATCCAGCGCTGAATACTGTCCTCCAGTTTTGAGAGCACCACGCCGTAGTTTGCCCTCAGCACCTCTTCTGGATCTCTATGGTACATGACCCCTAGGTATCTGATCGGGTCTTATTGCCACTCTAGTGGGAAATCCACTACAAAGGGAGAGGTGGTGTCAGTGAGGGGTATTATAAATGATTTGGTCCAATTTATAGCTAGACCCGAGTGGCCCCCAAATCTGATGTATTCCCGGAGTAGTGCGTTCAGGTGGGTCTCAGGGTCACGGACATACAGTAGCATGTCGTCCGCATATAATGATATATGAAGCGGCCTGGCTATGAAGTGCAGTGCCGAATCTTTGTAGTTCTGTCTTATCAGACAGGCCAGCGGTTCCAGTGCCAACGCGAATAAGAGCGGCGAGAGTGGGCAGCCCTGCCTCGTCCCCCGCTCAATTTCAAATTGATCTGAAACGTATCCATTGACTCTGACCCTGGCACGTGGTTTCGTGTAAAGCAGGGAGACCCACTGCACAAATCGCTTCGGAAACCCCATTCTATTCAGGACAGTGATCATATATCGCCATTCAATGGAGTCAAAAACTTTTGCAGCGTCGAGCATGACCGCCACCGCTTTGACCGAGGGCTGTAGGTAGTGTGAGAGTGCAAACAGAGTCCTAGTGTTATGTGTGGTCGATCTGGAAGGCACGAAGCCAGATTGGTCCGGTAGGACCAAACTTGTCATCAGGGGTGACAGCCTTTTTGCAATTAACTTGGCAAGGATTTTCGAGTCCTCGTTGATTAGTGATAGTGGTCGGTATGAGTCGCATTCCTCCGGATCTTTAGATGGTTTGAGGAGAGCGATGATCATGGCTTCGCGCAGCGTGGGGGGGAGCACTGCCTTCTCAAATGAGGTGCCATACATGTCCACTAAGTGTGGTGCGAGAATGTCCGCGTATTGTTTGTAAAATTCCGAGGTAAACCCATCCGGGCCGGGTGCTTTGCCATTTTGCAGCGAACCTATTACCTCAGTTACCTCATCCGCCGAGATAGGCCTAGCTAAGTATTCCCTATGCGCATCCGACACCACATCGTGTAGGTAGTCATATGTTGCAGCAGCTGGGGCTGTGGGTTGGGACTTGTACAGTGACCCAAAGGAATTAACAAAGCATTTCAGTATGTCTGATCGTGGCTTTGAATGCTTCCCATAGGATGCAGGGGTCGTCAGTTGACGGAGCATTAAGGTCAAAATAATCCTTTATCGCCTTTTTAAGGGTGTCTGCATAGACCGTGTCAGTTAGGGCACGCGAGTTGAAGCGCCATTGGAAGGGAGGGGGTACGTATCGAGGAATATCCAATTGCAATAGTACTGGATTGTGGTCCGAAAGTGTGCGGGGCAGCACCTGTAGGTGACGAACCCATAGTGCCAGGTCCTTTGTGCCTAGCCAGTAATCCAACCTGGACCAGCTGTTATGTGAAGCTGTTATGTGCGTAGCCCCAGATGCGTTAGCGTTTCTCAACCTCCAAAGGTCCTCGAGACCCAGATCTGTCATCATGTGACCCACCAGTATGCGTGACTGCTTGTGTTGTTCTATGGAATTAGATGATCGGTCTAAGCCGTCACGAAGAGTCATGTTCCAGTCACCCCCACATAATATGTGTGTGCTATTGTGTTTCTGTAAGTGTTCCCACACCTCCCGGAAGAAGTCCGGGGCGTCTGTGTTCGGACCGTACACGTTCAACAACGTTACTCGCTGACCCCTTAAAGTACCTGACACCAGCACAAATCTACCAGATGGGTCCTGTGTTACAGTGTGTGTCTCAAACCCCACCCCACGTTTTACCAAAATGATCACCCCTCTAGAGTAGGAAGAGTAGGAGGCCCTGTAAACCCCTTCCGCCCACCTTGACCCTAACTGAGCGTGTGTGTGTGGTGCCAGGTGAGATTCCTGTAGGAATGCTATGTCCACATTCCACCTTGTCAGGCTAGCGAAGATCTGTCTTGTTTTACGTGGCTGCGAGAAGCCCCTAATGTTCCAAGTGAGAACGTTTAAACCGCTTCTACCCGAATCCCTCGACCCCATCAAATTTAAGCGGTACAATGCATGACAACGTCCTCCCTGTCAACTGTATAGGACTTGCCAGCTGCTTTCCAGCGGGAGTCCCAAGTGGCACATCGGTGGTCAGAATCAACGGTGAACTAGCATGAAGAGATACGTCATACTCTGTCGGTCTACATATACATTCAAACAACCCACCACCCCTTATCCCACCCACTCCAGCAACCCCAACCTGCCGAAGCCATCCCCATTCAGTGCACCATTCCATAAAATTCACAACCATAACTATAGTGCCCAGAACCAAACTCATATCGGGTTATACCCTCACAGAGGTCCGCCAGGGGCACAACTCTCCACCCGGTGTAAGGGTGTGGGCGATACTAAAAAAGCTGTATGAGATGCAATTTAGGTTGTTCTCCGCCGCCCCCCCCCACCGCCCCCCGAACACAAATCAACAGTGCCGCAGTATTAACAGCATGTCCAGAGCAGTGCGACCTCAACGTTGTTGCATTATTAAAACTGTAAAGAATACATCTCCCGCCCCCCATATGTGCTGGTCGCCACCCATAGTGTATTGGAGAACGCAAGGGCAGGTTGTGACCGAAGCTCGTGACGGCTAATGCATAGTAAGCAAAACATATCATACAGGGAGCAGCGATCCACTGTATGCGAACCGAGCCTCACAGTATATCCGCCAAATGGCACCAATGTTGCATGTCAATGTTGGGCATTACAGCACACATGAGGGGGCATTGGCCGCGGGGCATTTACAATGCAAAGTCAGGAGTGTCCCCGCATTACCAAGCAGTAGTTTCTGTGCCCCAATACGCCCACTCCAACCAATCATGCAGTCTTTGCTGTGCCAACACTACAGTTGTTCTCCCAGGAGATCAGAGTCACGTGAGCCCTATGGGTGTGGACAACAGTGGCCATGCTAGAACGCATGTATGCGGACAGAACAAGGAACTCACCAGTGGTCGACTAAGAGTCCATTCGACGCCTTCAGTCCGAGTCACAATGCCGTTCGTTCTGCGAGTTGTCCCTCATCTCGCGTTGCACCTTCTTAACAAATTCCTGTGCTGCCTTCGGTGACGCCAGTACAGTCGCTTTCTCTTTCCACACTACTCTTAGGCGCGCCGGATACATCATAGAGTACACAATGTTCAAATCACGTAATTTGGCCTTCACCGCGGTGTATTCTTTCCGGGCCTGTTGGACCGCAACCGTGTGGTCAGGATAGAACTCCAAGGTTTTTCCCTGATGCTGAATCTTCCCTTTTTCTCTCGCCAGTCGAAGGATTGTGTCCCTGTCTCGGTAGTTGAGGATTCGCGCCACAATCGGTCTTGGCGTGGCGCCAGGAGGCGGTTTCGGGGCCAACGATCTATGTGCTCGCTCCACGATGAACAGGGGCGATAAGGCCTCAGCACCGAACAGGTCCTTACATAGCGTTTCCACGTAGGTCTCCATCCGCCCCGTGTTGGTGGTCTCCGGCAGGCCTGCGATTCGAACGTTGTTGCGTCTCGAGCGCGCCTCCAAATCCTCCTCCTTCGCTCTGATCACCTCCAGGAGTCGTTCCATATCGGCGCATTTTGAGGTGGAGGCTCGCGCCTCATCTTCGACCGCAGAGATGCGTGTTTCGGCCTCATCCAGACGCTCGCCATGTTTCTCCTGCCGCGCTGCCATTCCGTCCATTCTGCAAGTAAGGTTATCCAGCTTGCCATTAATGTCCTGCAGATTCGACTGAATTGCCAGTAGGATCTTTTCTATGTTATTGTTGGGCACCGGCCCCGCACCATCGCCATCATCGACCCCTTCGTCGTTGGGCTTCTGCGTCTTTTTTGCCTCAAATGACAGCTTCTGTTGCTGCTTGTCCGGTTTACCCATGGTGGTGGTCGGGGATACTGTCTTCCTGTTCGTGGGCCCCGATGCCCTCGCAGCTCTGGTCGCCGTCGCCGTGGTGATCCCACAACTGGTACGTCCGTCGTACGTTATACCGACCTACAGCGTCGTGCAGAGGGCAGAGGTGATACTGGCCCAAGCGTGATATTATGTGGTTGATCGCTGATTGTCTCGTTGTACCGCAGCTTTACTCGACGTGGCCGGCCAGTGGCCTCCCAGCAATACAAAATGTGCGAGAGGATGTGACAGTTCACCGTGTTAAGGAGCACCTGGGTCTCACCGTCCTCCGAGGCGGCGTGCAGGGTGCAGCGGGCGCCTCGCTCGCACACCGTGCTCAACGACGTTAGTTCTGCAGCGTAGCCTATATGTTCTTTGCGCGGGCACAGTTTTGCGTCAGGCAGTAAACCTCCGCAGCCGTTCCGGTGGATCAGCAAGGCCTGGATAATTATTCGCTGACTGGAGCGGGGTCTGATATACACGTGGTCCTTAGCCAACCATCCCCGCCTTGGCAGGCGCTAACCCCGGCGTTGTTGAAGCGGTGCGCCGTTTCTCCGCAAGCTGAGGGGGCAGGACAGCGACAGCAGCGGGTTCAGGGAGCAAGGCCTCACCTCTGAAGCACCGTACGCGGTGCAGATGATTGAGCGTGGACTGCCCTCCTCACTCTGGCCAAGCATCTGACATCTAGCGCCGGTGAACCGGCAGGCATTCAGACGCGACTAAATATTCGCCAGTGAGCAATCCTGCCGCTCCTGCAGCCACCTCCGCAGCCATTCCTGAGACTCGGCAATGCCGCGGTATATGCGCGATGTCCGGTGAGGGGCCAGCTATGCCCGCGGTTTCTCGGAAGCAGCCGCCATATTGTCAGGCATGAGCTCCTGCGTCCCAGAGGAGGTCCTCGGTACCCCGTAGTGTGGCAGGGCAGGGTATTGGCACCGGAGGGTCCAAGGAGCCAGACCTTACCCCTGAAACGTTGTTCGTGGCGTGGATGGACCCCTGAAGTTCGCCTGTTTCTTTCATCTGCGCATTTGTCCGGTAGCGTCGGCCATCTTGTCAGGCATTCCGACCCACCACTGTTTCCACCGGCGATTAAGCTGGTATTCCACGCCGATCGGGGGGCTCTCTGCCGCACATCTACTGCAGCAGCATTTCCCACATCAGATGAAGTGCTCTGGGAGCGGGTGGCCGGGGCGAGACCGGCGGGATCACACAATGTTGGCGATCGCCCGGCAGAGCTGCTGCTCAGGCAGCCATCTCGCTGTGCGCCCCCTAGCGCCTCCTGAGCCATATGACTTGGCCCACCATCAAAGTATTCTTACAACTCTTTCTTTTTTTTTTTAAACAATTTTTATTATTTTTCAGTGTAACAAACTTACATGTTGACAATCAATACGACAATAGTTCTGCGAAGATTTAGATACACAATTACATAGAATCAGAATTTCAAAAGTACAGTGCCACATGAGCTCGTCCGTAATGCTTTCCACTGTGTTTAGCAGTTCAGTTGTCACAGTCCCATTCCCCCTCTTACTCTTCATCTGAGCTATCTCCACCTTCTTCTGGCAACGGTTCACACAGTTCCCCCCTATATATATTCCAACTAGTCCAAACCTTGTTCCATTTACGAGGGCAAGCCCTGGTGACATACACCACCCTTTCTGTAAACATCAATAAGTCCAAGTTCCTGCTCCATTGCGCCAGTGTGGGTAATTCTGCAGCGCCCCATTTCTGTGCGATATCCCGCTTTGCCACCATGAGGGCCAGTGTACCCCATATTAGACCATACCTAGACAAATCATTTGGATCCCAGACATTCAAAATACATTTACGTGGCTCTGGTGTCAGTGACACCTTCAGTGTTTGTGAAATAGTGTGCATCACTTGACGCCAGAATGCCGCTATGTATGGACAGTCCCAGACGGTATGGAACAAGGTACCTTCTTCGCCACAGCCCCGAAGACAATAAGGATGCGGAGCCCGCTGGAGTTTATGTAGTGTGGTTCTAGTATAGTATACGCGGTGCATAATTTTTAATTGCACCAGCCTGAACCTAGCCGAAATGCCCACCTCCCTCGGGGACGCCAGCGCTTCGTTCCATTCCGTATCATCCATGTCTCCCAGTTCCTCCACCCACTTTCCGCGCAGTTTCAATGCGGGGTCTGATAAGTTATTTAACAGTTTTTTGTAGGTAAGGGAGGTGGCACTATGCTGCATGTAGTCAGTGAGTAGTCTATCCTCCAGAGGGGAGGACTCCGGGACTTCAGTCTCTGCTGGTATCGCCTGCAGTAATGCGTGTCTAATCTGCACGTACCTGTAGGTTTCAGTCGGACTTAAATCATATTGTTGCTGAAGTTGGGTGAACGGGACTACTGTATCCTTGTCCCATAAGTCTCCCACTGTGGATATCCCTATGTTGTCCCACTGTGTAAACCCCTTACTCCTTCTCAAGTGCCCCAACGCCTTGGTATCCCAGAGTGGGGTAAGCTTGGTAATTTTCCCCTTCCAGCCCAACTTGGCCTGCGCTTTGTGCCATATCGCGGTCGTGTGTTTCGTGGGCCCTATCAACCTCGCTGCCTGACCTCTGTTATAGAGCACTGAGTGCATGCCGTCTGTGCCCAACTGGATCCAGTCAGCTCTGTAGGCTGGGTCATCCCGGGGCGCATGAATCCATTGGTTAATGATTTTGAGTTGGGCTGCCCAGTAGTGCAATTGCCGGTTTGGCAGTGCAATCCCCCCTCATACCAACTTCTGTTCAGTTTGGCACGGGCAATACGCGCAGGTTTGTTGCTCCACAGCAGGTTGGACACTAATGTTGTCACCTGGCGAAAGTACCGCGGTGCGACTGGATAGGGTGAGTTTTCTAGGGCATAGAGGAACCTTGGGAGGGTCATCATTTTGTAGAGTGCTGCTCTACCGAGGAGCGTCACATCGTTTCGCAGCCGGTCCAGTGGCGGTTTCAGATTTTTTTCGAAGAACTCCGTTGGATTGTCAGTGATATAGATACCAAAGCACTTAAAGGAGGCCGTGGGCCTTATAAGTGGGCAGTCTCTGTCAAGGATTGGCGCTGGCCCCTTCAGCACATACAAGACTGATTTCGACCAATTTAGCGTATATCCCGATGTTGTCCCGTAGGCGTCACATAGCGCCAGGAGTGCCGGAACACTCCTTTCTGGGTCTGTCAGGTACACCAACATATCGTCAGCGTAGAGTGACACACGGTCCTCCGATCCCTCTCTCCAGCCAATGCCCTTCAACAAAATTGTACTTCTAATCAGTGCCGCCAGCGGTTCCAACACCAGGGCAAATAACAGGGGCGAGTGGGGACATCCCTGTCGGATCCCCCGCGCCAGCTGGATTGTGCGTGAGATGCGACCGTTAGCTACCACGTGAGCAACCGGGTTAGCGTACAGAAGGCGTATCCAGGCTATGAATTTGGGGCCAAACCCCATGTGGGTCAGTACTGCAAATAAATGCCCCCACTCCACCATGTCGAACGCCATTCTTGCGTCTAAGGACAAGATTACCGCTTGGTCTAGTAGCAACGGAGCCCGTGCCATGACCCCATGTACCCGCCTGAAATTGAAAGCGGTGCTCCTGTGTGGCATAAAACCTGATTGATCAGGGTGGATTAATAACGGGAGATGGGCCGTCAATCTAGTGGCTAATAGCTTCGCGAGAATCTTCGCTTCTGCATTGAGAAGAGAGATAGGACGGTATGACGCCCAGTCCGTCGGTGGCTTGTCCGGTTTCGGTATTGCCACTATTGTGGCTGTCCGCTGATCCCGCGGGGGTTCCGCATTTGTGAGACTCTCCACGTACATAGCCAGCAGTGGCGGGCTGAGAGTGTCAGACATGAGTTTAAACCACTCTATGGGGATCCCGCTGGGGCCCAGTGCTTTCCCGGATTGTATCGCTCGTATAGCTAGTTGTATTTCATCGACAGTGAGGTCAGCTTCCAAGTCTTGGACTGCCGCCTGCGGAAGCGTTCTGGTCACTATGTGTTGAAGGGAGTCTAGGGCTGCGCTTTCCGTGACTTCACGGCCAGGGGTATATACCCTCTCAAAGTGGTCTGCCAGTATGTTCACAATCTCCTCGGGGTGTGCCTGGAGTAGTCCCTCAGTAGTGTGTAGTTGCCGTATGCCTCTATTGCTTCCCCCTTTTTCTCTAACCAGACTAACATCTTTCCAGCTTTATCTCCCACATCATAGACCCTGTGGGTTGTAGCCGCGATATTGTCAACCACTTGCATTCGGATCTGCTCCCTATACCGGTGCTGGTGTAAATGTAAAATGTGCGCTGATTCTACCGTGGGGTCCGCCATGTGGGCCACGTTCGCCGTATGTAGGGACAATTCCAGCTCTGAGAGTTCCCTCCGCTGTTCCCTTTTGTACCCCGTAATGGAGGCCATTGCTTGCCCCCGGAGGACTGTTTTGTATGTCTCCCAAAGAATCGAGGGAGAGGTCACTGTCGCTGTATTTTCGGTGAAGTAGAATTTGGTCGCTTTCTTAAGGTCTTTCTTGATTTTGGGGATTTTCAGGAAAGCAGGATAGATGGGGTATATTCTCCTCCCAGTCTTTTCCCTGCTGGAGAGAGTAAGTACCACCGGTGAATAGTCTGATATGCCCCTAGGGAGTATTTCTACAGTGTCTACGTCCTGCATCCCACCTCTCAGCATTAGGAAGTAGTCTATATGGGATAGACTATTGTGTACTGTCGAGTGGTAGGTATATTGTGTCGTAGTGGGGTGTTTGTGTCTCCAAATGTCTGATAGGCCCATTGCTGTTAAGAAACCCTGGAAGCCCGAGGGACCAGTCGCGTGTGTTCGTACTTGGAATTTATCCAAGACTGGGTCCGCCACTGAGTCGAAGTCTCCCCCTATAATGATGTCTCCCACCGGGAGATCCAGTAGAAATTCTCCCAATGCTGGCAGGGCCACTGTTTGAAGTGCCGGTGGTATATAGACTGATACCACGTTCAAAAGCCGGCCTTCCCACTGCCCGTGTATCGCTGCAAAGCGTCCCTGGTCATCTATTTTGTGTTGCAATAGAATGAACAGGGAGGTCTTCTTCAGTAGAATACCCGTCCCCCTGGAGCCAGATGTAAATTCAGAGTGTGCCACCATTTTGTAGCCCCGTCGGTCCAGCGCCTCACATGCCCTCCCTGTGAGGTGTGTTTCTTGTAATAGCACTAATGCCGGGTCTTGTCGCATGAGAGCCTGCATCACGAGCCCTCTCTTGATTTTGTCCCCCAGTCCTCGTACATTCCATGTCAACATTTTAAGGGGTGGAACCGTGGTGCGTCGCGTCACGCCATCATGGGTGGCGGATTGTGGGTGTTGTGACATAGTGGAGTGATTTGGGTGTGACTAGCCCTGTCCTCCCCATCAGTACTGTAGAGCTGCTGCTCTGTCAAGTGGCGCGTGTGAGTGTCTCGTCCTATCGTGCCATAACGTGTGGAACATGAACAATAACAATTAAATTTCCCTCCCACCTGCCTCATTGCTCCACGGACACAAAAAACGCCCGCCTCCCCAACTTAGCAGAGTGCTTTACCCCATCCCAACCCAGTGTACTTGCTTGCGGGGGTAAGGAGTTCTGTGATGGCGGCAGCCCCAGCCGCCCTTCCCAGCTTCTCCCTGCCTAGAGTCCGAGGGCAGCACGCCCCAGCATAGTAGCGGATTACTGCCTCATTCGTTGTAGCCAGGCCCTCAGGATTCTGGTTGCTGTTTGTCGCCCCCCAGTCTTGCCTCCGATGAGTGTTCCGGATCATTCCTATCCGACGTTTGTGAACCTGTATGGGACCCGCTCCGCTGGTTCCGCTGTCTTCTGTCAGTGCGGTGAGGCACTCCCACCTGTCGCCAACCTTCCAGCCAGTCCTGCGCTGCCTCAGGCATATCGAAAAAACATGTTTTGTAGTTATCAACTACTCTTAGACTCGCTGGGAATAGCATTGAGTACGGCAATTCTTTGCCCGCAGGGCCTTCTTTACCTCTGTGAAAGTCTTCCGACGACGTGCTACTTCGGCTGTGTAATCCGGAAAGAAGACAATTGTTGAGTTCCATATCTTAATTGGCGGCAAAGTCCGCGCTGCCCGGAGTATGGCATCCCTGTCCCGGAAATTAAACAGTCTGGCCAACACCGGCCGTGGCGCAGCACCCGGCTGAGGTAATTAGAATTTTTATAGTCAAATGTGTCCCCTACTGTGTACCCCAACGGCTCCGTGTACGTGCTTCAAGTACATGTAATTTCCCTCCACAACCAGCCATGAAGACGCAAATACATTTGCGTCCAACGTTAACAAGTCCTCTTTCAGATCCACCATGAATGGGTCGATAATTCAGTTCCTAAGTATGCCGTGCCACCGTCTTTACATGGTGCACTTTCACGTTTTCCTGGCTCTGGTGAGCTAGGCCCTGATTTCTGCCATCAAGCCCTTTCTGCCTTCTGCCTCTGAAAGCTGCAGCCTGGATCTGCATCCATGACCTCTACCTTACTCCCTGCGCGGCGAGCGGTGCCAGGCTCGGCCTGCTTGCCTGCCAAGACAGTATTTTGCCTTCAAGTTATCTGCTCCGCTCCTCGAAAATACATTCCAGTCTAGTGATTTAGGTAAACATAACTTCAGCTGCAGAGCAAAGGGCCTGGCCTTTCTGTCTCCGTGCAAGTAATTCATTGCTCTCGTTACCATGGTAGGCCCATGGCCCCTCGCATTACACGTAGACACGTAGACACATATGCACGCACTAGCAGTCAGTATAGAATAGCCCCTGCCCGAAAGACCTTCCCTTCTAGATAATACAGTTCTTTAAACACAAGATATCAGATATGATTGGGTTTAGGTTGTTCTGGCACGCTAGACTTCTGTCTCCCCTTGTAGTGCTAAATGTCAAGTCCCCTGCATCCTCCAGTCCCACGTCAATCACACGTCATGTTGCCTGCGCGCGCATCCAGCCATATATTTCTGCTGACACTGCAGGATTCCTCTATGAATCCACCCACCTGTGACACTTTCATGTGACGTTTCTAGCACACACCTCCATGTGAGCCCTCGTGCACGCCTTCTGTTACGCACATGTGTTCTTATCTCGTTTCTTTCAGCTGTTACGCCTTCTGTATCCATCACCATTGTATGCATTGACTATATATATTGTGCACTGTTAATAAAGCATTGTCTATCCCTTCCTGAACCTTCGTGGTGAAGGAACACGATACCATGGTTCGAACCATTCCATTACATGGAATAAAACCCTTATAAACTCAGACTCCACGGACTCTGCCTCTCATTTGATTGAGCTATTTTATTGAACTTATACCGCATAGAAATTCAGTATACGGTAGATCTTTATTTACCACATAATTTGGCGCCCGAACAGGGACCCCTCCCCCACCTTACGCGCCGGCGATGCGTCGCAGGCCTTGCCCCCTGCCACAGCCGTGACGGACAACTACGCGTACCAGCAGGATTTCCTGTATCTCCCTCAGGCCTACGGAGGTGACGGAGACTGCGATCGACATCCAGACGAGGCGGTGAGGAGTGCGGAGGATCCCGACCAGAGCCCAGCCGAGAGAGCAAGGTCCGAGGTGTCTAGAGGCCCACCAGTTCCGAACGTGTCGAGTCGAGTCCAGTCCGGTCCAGTCCAGTGTCGAGTTTCCGAGGCCTTCCGTTCCGTGCTTCCCGGTGAGTACCGTTGCTGGGGACGCATCTAGACGGGTGCATTAATTTGTGTCCGGTCAAGACGGGTTTGGGTACACAGACCCGGTCTGCACTGTTTTAGCAGTGTATCTGTACTGTTTAGCAGTATATCCAGTATCCAGTTATCTAGTTATTGTTCGTTCTGAAATGTTTAAATGTGTTTTAATGTCGTGGTATGAGTGATTGTTTGCATTTTTCTTGTTGTGTTTACAGTATCTAGGTAGCCATGCCTTTATTTTCGAAGTTGCGACAAATTGGAACTAGGAAAGGGATACTCGGAGAAGCGGTTCCCATCCCACTCAGGGATACTCCTGGACATTTTATGTACCACAAGCACGGCTTAGACGCCATATTATATCTAGACTTGTGGGTGGATTATACGAAAGACTTAGCAGAGAATCAGAAATGGCCCGTTACAGGGACATGGGATACCGAGTGCATCATGAGAGTAGAGGAAGCGTTATGGAAAAAGAAAGCCAGACAGTCACAGAAAGATGCCATTGAACTATGGCGTAAAGAATCACATAGACGGACAGAGAAAGCACTCAGAAAGGTAGAGAAAAGTAGAGAGGATTCCGAAAAAGCTAAAGAAAAAGAACTACTTGAAGAAGGACAGAGAGTCAGAACAGAACAACACGAAAGACAGAGCAACGCAATTATGACAGGACTATATCCGGTCCTGGCCGAGGGCTTGCCCAAGGCGGCCCCGGAATTACCGAAAGATCTGCCCCCTCCCTTGGTTCCGACTAAATTACGTCATAAGACTGCAGCAGACATTTTTATTTCTTCCTATTTAGACGATGTAGCTCCCGCATATGCCAATGTACCTGTACCACCCGCTGATCGTCTGCCCCCAGGTCCACAACAGCAGACCCCTCCCGCACCGCTTCCCGCACCTGTTATCACTTCCCCTATTGTTCATCCTGGTATCCATCCGCTTAATCCCTTTGGGCCTGGCGCTGCCCAGGGCCCGACTTCGTTACAAGTACCGACCCTACAGCCAGGTTATGCTCAAGCCTCCCCTTCAGGAGGTGCTACAGGAGGTTATCGCACCCCGCCACAGTTACATCGAGTGACCATGAGAGAGTTAGCAATGCAACGGACACCTAAAGCTGCCCCAGCTGAAAAGCTTAGAGAACAGCTTACAGATTGCAGATATGACAGTGCCTAGAAAAGCAGGACCCATGATGTTAGCATCATTACGTTTAAGACGTGTTACAGATTATTTGATATTATTACCAGACATGCCAAAACATCTAGATGATATATATCATTTTATTAGAACAGGAGAGAGACCGGAGTGTGTTGGTGAAGCCATGTCACATCAGAAAGTTGAGACCCAAGGTTTAATAATGCGATTTTTGGTTAATTTGTTGATAAGAGAACAAGACCAGCCCAGTTTTCCGCAAGAAGAAATGGATAGATTGAACAGATGGAGTCAGAATATTGCCGAGGGTAAACATGATAGAGAGAAAAGTATACATGCTATGGTTAGAAAGATCTGTAAAGAAATAATAACGATTCATGCTCGACGGGAATCTGAAAGACAATATGAGTCAGACGATAAAGAAACCTCAGAGGAGGAAGAACCAGAGAATGCAGCAGAAACCTCGCAACAGGCAGGAGGCCTGATAGCGTACGTAGGGAGAGAGAAACTACCTAGACAGTATCCTCTTGATAGGCCCTTAGACAGACCTATTCGTCTAGAAAACAAGAAACGATACCTTTGTCCAATACCGGAACGATGTACACTTGAGCATGTTTTCCAGGTTACTGATAAAGTACTGAAAGAGAGAGTAGGTTATCAAGAACTCAATACCTTAGGTGATCAGGAACTAGCCCGGTCCGCAGTACAGTGGGCCGGGGATGACAGCATATATAAAGACGAGTCAGTAGTGCAAACGTTTTTAAGTCTTACTCCAGAAGAACAGCGACTAGCTGGCATATACATGACCCAGAACCTCATTATACAGTATGAAAACCAAGCATCTGATCCAGGTCCGTTATATAATATATTGCAAGATTTACTCATGAGAAGATGGAGAGGTCTAGGTACCGATTTAATTGAAATGATTTTAGAACAACGTCACAAGTATAGAACATTCTTGACTTCACATCTTGTTTCCGTTCCACCCCCAGTCAGACACCCATATCACCTAGACAAACAGAATCCTTTACGAGAAGTACATCCAGTCAGGAAAGCCGATGACACCCTTGAACGTGTGTTTGTATACACGCCCATAACTAAAATGGAATTGTTAGAAATGAAGAAAATAGTGCCCAGTCATGATAAAGACCCTGCAGGTTTCCACCGAGAAATAAAAGACATGTTACTCATGGGAGATTACACCTATCCCGACATTATGAAAATATTGAAAGTGTTATTGCCTGCCGGTATTTACGAGAAACTCAAGGAAAAAGAATGGGAGGTGGGAGACAAGAAGATTAATTGGGCTGCACTAGAAGCAGAAGAAACTGGCCGAACCCCAGGTTTAGGTCTTGGGGACCAAACTAAAGCACTACCAGGATTATTAGTACAAGTTTTGCCAAGGTTATTGACAACTAAAAAGGAGGATTGGGATGCAATCTCAGCCTGCAAACAGAAACACGACGAAGACACTAGTGATTTTTATTCCCGATTTGAGAAATGTTTTATTATTAATAGTGGCCTGAAAAGAAGTAGCGAGTCATACCCACATCTTTTTGTAAGCAAATTGGTCGAGAATTCCCTGCCCCAAGTTAAGAATCGTGTATTGAAAGTCGAGAGCACATGGCAAGCAAACACGCCTTCCCAAATGTTACAGATGTTACAGTACCACCAGAACAGAATTAGGGAGGAACATGATCACGAACAAAGACGTATGAAAGACACGAAAATGAAAGTACTGGTGGCTCAGTCAGTTCCAGCTGACGGTCATAAAAGGGGTACGACGCAATCAAATAATTAAAATTCAGCAGCTCCTGTTAAAGGGGCATGCAACTATTGTAAACAGCCAGGTCACTATGTAAACGATTGTGCAGTTTTGAAACACAATATAGCCACAGGTAAAACTAAAGAGAGACCGCGTCCTCCTAGACAGGACCAGGTCCAACAACACGTTCCACAGAATGTCCAGCCTATGCAGATTCCACAACAGACCGTAGCGGTACCACAGCCACAACCCATTGCCGCAACACAACATGTAACACAGCAGATGTACCAGTATGCACAGTCAGATTACCCCGATTACCAGCAATACACATGAAACAGCCTAGAGAGGGAGGTTGGCTTGCCTCTCATCGAAATTCCTGTAGATCAAGAGGGTCCTTATGTACATAGTCAAGTATTAGGAAAGGATAGAAAGTTTTTGATTGACACAGGGGCAAGCAGAACTACAATCAGTCACGACGAGGTTCCAGGGGCACCCCTCTCAGGCTCACAGAATGTTTCCCTTGGATTTTCAGGAAAGCCTATTGTTAATGAAGTTTCAAAACCAGTTCCCCTTGCAGTTGGTCCATTGTCACGTACTACAGATTTATTGCTCACAAAATCATGTCCAGAAAACTTGTTGGGTTTCAAGACACTGAAAGCTCTAGGAGCTGTAATTTGTTGTTCTCCGGAAAGAGTAGGACTGTTTCTGCGTGACTTCAAGGGTCACTATGTTTTGAGAAATATTGATTCCAGATTACAGAACGTTCCTGCACATTTATGGGCACAAGGCCCGACTGATGTAGGTTGTATGCACATTACACCATATCGAGTTACACTCAAGGAAAGAGTTATATTACCTCGAATCCGACAATACAAGTTACCCCCTGATGCTGTAGTGGCTTTACTGAAAATCATTGACGAGCTCATAGCACAAGGAGTGGTTGTAGAAACCGACTCAAATGTTTGCAATTCCCCTATTATTCCAATTCTTAAACGCACTGATCCGAATGCACCTCCAGTTTATCGATTAGTGATCGATTTACGAGAATTGAATAAATGTATTGTACCACAGTACCCTGTGGTTCCAGACATCTCCTCATTATTGACAGCTATTGATTCAGAGGCGACGTTCTTTACTGTAATTGATCTGAAGAACGCCTTCTTTAGTGTCCCCATTGACCTGGAAAGCCAATACCTTTTTGGATTCTGTTTAAATGGCCGTAGCTTCAAATTTGCACGCGCACCTCAAGGATTCACAGAAAGCCCCAGCATCTATAGCCAAGCGTTGAAAAGACAACTTGACAGTATTCACATGCCTGCTAACACTGCCCTACTCCAGTACGTCGATGATCTATTGATCACCGCCCGAAGTGAACAAGAATGTGAACAAGCATCACTGACTGTCTTGTATTTCCTGGCTGACAAGGGACACAAAGTGTCTCCTTCGAAGCTACAATTCTGTGTTCAGCAAGTGGTGTACCTTGGGCACTTGCTGTCTGTAAGAAATGGGGGTTACCCAAATCTCCAAGGGGGTAGCATGGCATCAAGCGGGCAGGCCAAACTTCGAGGACATGTGAAGCATTCACGCAGTACCCACAGACGACACACCAATCACACCACAAAAGAGTCACGACACCACCTTTGGTTGGAAAAAGATTAAGTTTAGTGATGTCTCCAACCTGCAAAGTAAAGAGGAACAGAATAGTGGTAGTCACAACAAGGCGCCAACTGGCACCAGAGCCAAGTACTTCAGTGGGGGGGTTATTTACATGGGACAAAAAGGGTTGAGTCCAAAGTCCATGCTGAAAGGAAAAAGGATGGTTAATTAAACACTAGACCTGGGGCCAATCTGGCGGGGCCAACTCAGGCTCTCATCCTCGGGGAAGCTGTAATTTCAAAATCCCACCTTAGCGCACATACATTTTATGCATTATAACGCCACTCCCCACCCCTGTAAGGGAAGAACAACAGAGCATCACAGCACATACTAGACAGGAGCACCTGTAAGAAATCAGTACGGCAGGCTCATTAACAAGGGGCAAAAAGAGGGGCCTGGAATAACTCATCAGGCCAGCATAGGGGCACCACTGCACTAAAAGGGCACAAAAGCATACAATCACCCATCAGGTGTAAAACCACAGTATACCTGGGCCGCAATAACCTTAGTGTAGGCATAACATTAGCATAACCACATTAGCAGGGTAATCAGCAGACAATAAACACTAGGCGCAGTGGCGCATCACACCTGGACAGGTAACATGAAACGCTGCGTTACCTTAGGCAACCAGCATCCTGATCAGAAATAAACATGGCAAATAACCATTGCAGGGCTCAGGGATCAACAAGCCATTAACAACCAGGCTGAGTTACCCAGCCCTTCACTCTGCAGGGCCTAACACCTAGCTAGGGGTTAACTTGTCCCTGTACCAATCCCGGGGGGCCTCAGTAATGTCCCGGCCCAGTCTAGAGGCTTAAAAAGGGGATCAATAGGGCCAATGAAACTCAGTACAGTTTCCAGGGGCTAGCACAAGTCCTGGGGCGAGCACCGACCCTGTGCCCCGACCTCCACACCGGTTAATTAAAGCCCCACTCACCGGGCTCTCCTCGATGGCTCCTGCGGGGCTCAATAGGTCCTGCGGGGCGTCCTTTGGGGTCTCCTCTGCAGGGGGGGGGGTCACCAGGCACCGACAATGTGCCTCGAGTCGCAGGACTCCTTTCCAGAGAAGGGGGGGCAGGCACCGGCAATGTGCTTCGAGGCCCCTCCTCTCTGCGGCAACACTCGGGCCACTCCTCCTCTCGGGGGCCTGGGGGGCCACTATACTCGCCTCACCCGGGCCTCCTTTCCTCACAGGGGCCCGGGGTTTTAATACAACCTCAGGGAGGCCTCAGGGGACACACGCAGTGTCTCGGCACACATGGGGGGAAGCCTGCCTGGCATTCCTCCCACCTCGCACGGCTCCCGCAGTACTCTCTGGGCTCCCTTCTCCGGTCGCCTCTAGTCGGGAGGCGGGGCTAGCACCGACAGTGTGCCCCGGCCCGCCTTCTTCACCGGCCCCTCGCGTGGGGCACAGACCGGCGGGGTGGCCTCCCGCTCCGGTCGCTCGATCCTCGGGGCTCCCCCTTCGTCCACGGGGGCCCCACACCAGCGCTTCACCCGGGTCCCCCTCCTACCTCACGGGGACCCGGGGCTTCGATTCCTCTACTCCCGGCCTTCCCGGCCAACAGCCAATCCCTGCGCGGCCTTCAGAGATCACGGCCGCGCAGGCCAATCCGTGCGCGGTGGGGGCGGGCCGATGACGCGGCCAGGCCCCTGTCACATGACGCGAGTGCCGCGGCCTCAGGGCCTAGCGCGGCACCTTCTTCACTTCGGCGGCCCTCTCCTGGTACCGGGGGCCGCCGCGTCGATCCACACCACAGCGGGGGGCCTCCCTGACAGCTACCAGGCAGCGTGAGGCAGCGCGAGGCAGCGCCAACACTCCCCGGGCCACGACGGTGATAAGGGGTAGGCTCCCTTTATTTAATTATTTATATGGCGGACAGCTCGCCAAAACGAGGGTAGGCTCCTCCAGCGCTATTCCTCCTCACAGCCGTCTCAGCAAACGGCGCAATTCACAGCGCTCTGCTCCTCCCTCTGCCCACAACCTCAGCTCCTTCCTCAGACCACGCAGAGGGGGGCAGGAATTCAGCACTTCTCCAGCGCTTCACCACACAGCGCTATGCAGGGCACAATTCAAGTTTCTAGCGCTGGGGGGGCGCTAGAGGGCGCACTGCGAGATGGCTGACTTCTAAGTCGGCTCCGTCGGACGGGCGCGTCTCCTCGGAACCCCTGGCCCTAAACCTGTCCCGATTCCAGCGAAAAACGGCGGAATGGACGGCTGATAGACTCGCCTTCACTCTGTGGCGATCTCGGCCGGGAAACGGACCGCACGCCGAAGAAAACCGGCATGAACTCTCCTGGAGCGGACCGGCTGCCCAAAATGGCGGCGCGCGACTGCAGTGACCGCGGATGAAACCACACGATGCCGCCCTTAGACGACCACTGGACAAACCCCCCCTCAACGCGCTAGCTGTGGAGCGCTAATATCGGCGGCTTGCAGGTACGATGCGCCTGTACAACCTGCAGGAATCGCGGCGGACTGTATGCGTTCCACGGCGGCCAAAATGGCGGCGGCGGTGACACGCACACTCGGCGACCCTGCGCTGGACGCTGCCAGCTCCCTATCGTGACATATCAGCGTGCCACCGGCGTGGAGACCTCACTTTGTGCGGCTACTACGGCGCCTTGGGAGGAGTATCGACCGGAGGTGAGCTGGAAGGAGCGTGCACGTCGGAAGCTGCTCGCTGATGCTGACCGCTGCCTTGACGGCGTGAACTAGACCCGCCATCACCAGCGAGTCCGCCCCACGCGGCCTGGGAGATTCAGGGACACGGCCAGCGCCCTGCACCGTATGCACTGGCACATGACACTCCTGCACAGCGCGCTGAGCTGACCTGCACCTCCGTAGAGCCCGCCACATGGCCCAATGAGCAGGGCCTCGACGAGGAGGACGTCTGGAACACGGCTGCGACGCGCACGGACAACGACTGCGACAGCATTACCTGCGAGCCCACAAGTCACTAGCCCAGTTGGCCCCCCGAGCGCGATGGGCAAGCCGGACAAGCAATCAATCAATCAATCAATCAAAGACATTTATAGAGCGCACTACCTACCCGTAGGGTCTCAAGGCGCTGGGGGGAGGGGGGTGCCGTTACTGCTCGAACAGCCAGGTCTTCAGCTTCTTCCTGAAGGAGAGGTGGTCTTGGGTCAGGCGCAGATCGGTCGGGAGGGAGTTCCAGGTCTTGGCGGCCAGGTAGGAGAAGGACCTTCCTCCTGTTGTCCCTCTTCGGACGCGGGGGACGGCGGCGAGGGCGTGGTTGGCTGAGCGGAGGTGGCGTTTGGGAGCGTAGAAGTTGACTCGGTTGTTGAGGTAGCTCGGGCCTTGGTCGTGTAGGGCTTTGTGTGCGTGGGTGAGGAGGCGGAAGGTGATTCTTTTGTTGACAGGGAGCCAATGCAGGTCTCTGAGATGTCCGGAGATGTGGCTGGTTCGTGGGATGTCGAGGATGAGTCTGGCTGAGGCGTTCTGGATCCGCTGGAGTCTTTTCTGGAGCTTGGCGGTGGTGCCGGCGTAGAGGGCGTTGCCGTAGTCCAGTCGACTGGTGACGAGGGCCTGGGTGACGGTCTTCCTGGTCTCGGTGGGGATCCACCAGAAGATCTTCCGTAGCATGCGTAGGATGTTGAAGCACGCCGAGGAGACGGCGTTGACTTGCCTGGTCATGGAGAGGGAGGAGTCCAGGATGAAGCCCAGGTTGCGTGCGTGGTCTGTTGGTTTGGGTGCGGCGCCCAGGGCGGGAGGCCACCAGGAGTCGTCCCAGGCGGAGGGCGAAGAGCCTAGGATGAGGACCTCCGTCTTGTCTGAGTTCAGTTTCAGGCGGCTGGTCGTCATCCACTCGGCTACCTCTTTCATCCCTTCGTGCAGGTTGGCTCTGGCGGCGACGGGGTCGTTGGTCAGGGAGAGGATCAGCTGGGTGTCGTCAAAAGCTGCCCTTTGAAGCAAGGAAGCAAGCGACGAAAACAGGCGCTGCTCAGGACGCTGATGGAGACCAGGTACTGGAAGAGGGCGCCGGCATGGAGGCGGTACTGAGGGCTATCCAGCAGAGTCTACATGACATGAATGGCAAGATGGACAGTGTCGTGGCGCGGGTGGACTCCCTGTCTAACAAGCTGGAAAACCACGAGGGGAGACTGGTGGAGGCGGAGCGCAGGATCTCCTCGGTGGAGGATCACTCCAGAGACATCGCAAAAACACACAGCGCCCTTGAGAGGACCCTGGAAACCCTGAAGGCGAAGGTGGAGGACCAGGAAGCGAGGTCCCGCCGCAACAACGTGCGCATCTCGGGCCTGCCGGAATCCACCAACACGGGCAAGATGGAGACATACGTGGAAAGTATGCTGAAGGACATCTTCGGGGCTGACAGCTTCTCTGAAGTCTTCCTGATTGAGCGCGCTCATCGCTCTCTGGCCCCCGTTCCGAAACCAGGGGCTCCGCCTCGAATAATCATCGCCCGGGTACTCAACTACAGGGACAGAGACACTATACTCCGGCTGGCGAGGGAAAAGGGCGCCGTTAACCATCAGGGCAACTCGCTGGAGTTCTACCCAGACCACACCATGGCGGTGCAACAAGCCAGGAAGGAATTTGCTACAGTCAAGAAGAAGCTTCGTGAGCTGGACATTGGGTACGCGATGCTGTACCCTGCAAAACTCAAAATCCTGACAGATGGTAAGCCGGTGGTCCTCACGACGGTGCAAGCCGCACAGGAGTACGTCAAGACCCTCACCAAACGTCGGAAAAATCAGGAGAATGCAAGCAGAATGAGCGACAACGACTGAAAGCGCGATGGCTCAACGTGTGCCTCTTTGGACTGCTTCAGCACTGTGGGCGACGCACGACGGACATTACAAACTGGGTGAAGCTTCGCGTGGCGCGCCACGAGACTGACACACCCACTGCTGGCGGACCCTGGATGGGAGTCGTACAGGGCGGTAACGCAGTGAGTACTATGGGGAACTGTTAATACAGAACCAGCACAGGAGCATTGGGCCTCCATTAACTATTGACAGAAAACCAACGAGGTACGCTACCTGGCTTTCACTGTGCAGCCCCGAGACACTGACATTGAGGGTGCTCGATACTACCAACGAGTGGTCTTGTACTTTGGGGGGGGGGGGTTGGAAGAATGTTGAAGGTCACTAAGTGCCTGCGGGGGATCGGGGATGGGGTGGGGGGGATAGGATGTTAATATTGATGATGTAATAGCACGCTAATCGCGCCCGTCCACATCCACTATGTGGATGGAGATGTGTGCTTCGGGCGGCACCCCCAGGAGGGTGTTCCCCACAAAAAGTTTACTCACTGTTCTGAAGTTCGGGGGGGAATGGCTTTGGCGAAGTTTGGGTGCTAAAGTGGGTGGTGGGGGGACGGGGAAGCTGATTGAAGTTACTGTACTTGCACTGTGTCTGAGAAGCATTGCGACCTCTGTTGTTGCCTTCATAGCGAATGTTAGGATTGTGCTGTTTCATAGGTGGCCACACAGATCACGCGGCGCACATTTCCACCGGACCACACGCTAATGGCGCGCTTTGACACACTCAACCTCATCACGTGGAATGTCAGGGGGCTGGGGAACCCGAAAAAGAAACGGCAAATGTTTGCGTACTTTGACAGGCTCAGGGTCGATGTGGCCTTCCTACAAGAAACTCACTTGGCACCCACTTCCACGCACGGGCTGGGTAACAAATGGGCAGAATCCACAACTGGCTCATACTACTCATCATACTCCTGTGGCGTTAGTATACTGGTAAAAAAAGGCACTCACTTCAAAATCACAGACACGCACACTGACCCAGGGGGTCGATATGTAATAGTAGTGGGCGAGACGAGGCATCATAGACTGGCTCTTGTGAATGTATATGGTCCGAACGTGGACGATGCAGACTTCTTTGAAAGGCTATGGCATATTGTAGCTGATGTACGAGCGGACAATGTTCTCTGGGGTGGGGACTTCAACGTCACACTCAGGGATGGGCTTGACAGGTCAGCACACACGCTTGAGCACCATACCAAGGCGAGGGAAATGCTGCTTGACGCAATGTCTGATTTGCACGTCGGTGACCTGTGGAGGTTACTACATCCGGGGGAACAGGTAGCCACACACATCAATGCTGCAAATAGGAGCTGGTCCAGACTAGACTTTTGGCTAGCCACACAGGACGTCCTTGCCTGGGTGGAGCAGATTACACATCTCCCTAGAACACTGTCAGATCACAGTCCCGTGCTCCTACGGTTACGGATCCCACACTATGTCCCACCGCCCTACACATGGCGCTTCAACGCGACCCGCTTTATGTAGATACACTCCAAACAGCGATCACTGACTACTTCGAACTAAATGCCCCTACCACAGAGGACCCGTGCCTTCTATGGGAAGCATTTAAAGCGACAATACGGGGCGTGTGCATTAACACGTCTGCTGGTATACTGAAAGATATTCGCCACCAACTTACCAGGAGGGAGGAGATGCTCCGAGATCTGGAACAGCGCTACACAAACACTGGGGACACGGCGCTACTAAGCGACATACAATCCATACTGTTGGAGTACAACACGTTTGCTGATGACGAACTCAAATACATATTTAAGAGAACAACGGCCAGGAGATATGGGGAAGGGGGCAGGCCGGGCAGGGCCCTAGCAGAAAAGATTTGCTCGGGAAGGGCACCACAACATATAGCATCTATACGCACCAAACAAGGCACACGCGCGCACGACATACCGACCATTATGGGCGAATTCAGGGAAACCTACGGGGCTCTATACGAGGCCAGACCGCAGGTGCCACGGGAGGAGATACTGGAGTACATGGCTGACGTAGAGATTGCCTGGCTGGCAGACGGGCACAGGGAATACCTAGCTAGGCCACTCACGACACAAGAAATCATTGACACCATCAAAAGGCTCCCTAATGGCAAGGCACCGGGCCCAGATGGCTTCGTCATAGAATTCTATAAAACATACGCTAGCTCGCTAGCACCACATCTGGTGAATCTGTACGAGGCCGCTCATGAAGCCCAGACTCTGCCACCGTCTATGAGAGAGGCGTTGATCATCGCCATTCTAAAACCTGGTAAGGATGAAGAACAGTGCGACTCCTACCGTCCTCTCTCATTGATAAACGTTGACACCAAGATCCTAGCCAGCATACTGGCGGACCGACTAAAGCCATTAATGCCGATGTTAATAAGACCAGACCAGGCGGGGTTCATCCCAGACCGGTCGACCGCACACAACACTCGCACCCTCTTTGCTTTGGCGCACTACTTGGCCCCGGATATCAAGGCGGTTGCTGTCTTGCTGGACGCGGCTAAGGCATTCGATACGATTGACTGGCCGTTCCTGCACGCAGTTCTGCTCCGGATGGGATTCCCCCCCTTATTCATTGGCTGGATCACGATGCTGTACTCGGGCCTGACGGCCCGCATACGGGTGAACAAACATCTCTCATCCCCGATTGACATCCGACGTGGCACCAGACAAGGGTGCCCCCTATCGCCTATGCTTTTTGCCCTTATATTGGAACCCTTGGCCTGTAAAATAAGACAGCACCACCACTACTCAGCCATTCAGTTACCTACGCGGCCCATACACATTGCCCTGTATGCGGACGACATGGTCTTATATGTGAAAAACCCGTAGTCAAACCTCAACCCCCTAATGCGGGAATACATTAAATTCGGCCAATATGCAGGGCTCCACATTAACTGGAACAAATCCCTCATACTCCCTCTGACGGATAGCACCCAACCCACGCCTCTGGACTATCCCCTGGAATGGCAGGAGGAGCCGACGAAATACCTAGGCGTCTGGTTCCACAGAGATCCAGAGCTAGTCATCCGCACCAACTACGGGAGGGCTGTCTCTGCTTTGGAGGACAAGGTCAAGAGATGGATAAGACTACCGCTCTCACTGGCGGACAGGCTTGCCATTGTGAAGATGGTGCTCCTGCCCAAATTCTTATATCTTTTTAATAATATCCCTATTAAGCCCCCGGCGGAGGTTTTCCGTAACATTAAATCTCTCATGCTCTCCTTAATCTGGGCGGGTAAGCAGGCTAGACTAGACCTGCAGACTCTGACGCTCCCATACGCTAGAGGGGGATTCAAGGTGCCAGACATCTATCTATACTATCAGTGTGCTCAGGCGCAATACGCGCATTACTGGTTTCACGAGATTCCTTTCCTCACGCATGTGGCTGTTGAGCATGGAGATGCTGACCCCATCCCACTAACGAGTATATTGACACACAAACGTCCCAGATTACACGCCCACGACATTAACCCAGTGAACACCACGGTGGAAGCATGGAGGACACTCAGTAGGATGGCGCGCTGCACACCACTCTATGCACCGACACTCCCGTTGGCTCACCACCCGGCGCTGTCTGTCACGCAAGAACAGGTAGGGATGGACCTCCTTAAACGGGCTGGCATAGACACCCTTGGGGATTTGTACAGGGAAGGGCACTTTGTGCAGCTGAACCAACTCACATATATCCAGAATCCAACTCTGTTGTTTAGCTTCAACTATTATAGGCTCCAGAGGGCGGTGAAGGAACACTTTGTGTCTTTCCCAGCAGAACCGCAAGCACTAGCGCCACTGACACTCATGATCAACACCCCCTCAGCTGCACACCTGGTATCCCGACTGTACCGCTGCGCACAAGCTAGCAATGGTGGTAACACTGCAAGAGCCAGGGAGAAATGGCAAGCGGTACTGGGGGAGGATCTCACGGAAGAGGACTGGGAGGCCTCCTGCATGCTCACGGGGATGCTACCACCTAACGGGAACCTTAGACTGATCCATTACAAATATTTGCACCAGATGTACCACACCCCTGCGCGACTGCACAGATATGGGCTGAGAGACAACTCTAATTGCACTAGGTGTGGGCGGGAACACGCGGACTTCATACACTTGGCGTGGCACTGTGATGCTGTAACACAATACTGGGACCAGGTGATACGGACACTCAACGCTATGTTGGGAGCCCAATTGCCGTGTACTGCTAAAGTTTGTCTCCTGGGATTGGTGCCGCACTTGCGAGCGAGACGGCGTAAACTTTGTGTGATTGCGCTATTAATGGCGAAGAGACGAATATCCCTACACTGGAACAGTAGGCGAAAGCCTAAAGTGAGAACTTGGCTGGAAGATCTGACCTATTGTAGAGACACCTTAGTCACGTATGAGGAAGAGTTGCCTATGGGATCCTGCCCCAGAGACTTTTGGGAGCCCTTTCAACAATATATGGTGTCAATGGCATCTGATGATACTGAGGGCTGAGCGCTCCATTGTTTAAAGACTTGTTGCCACTATGAGCTACACTTGATAGGCAAATGAGGGGGGGAGAATGCTGTGACACAGTGCTTTAAGGTTTACAGGGGGTTATTGCTTTGTTGTTTGTATTGTCCCCACTAGGTTATGGGGGCTTTTGTAAAAAATACCACAAAATGTAAGACTGATCAGGCAAATTTACCATGCGGATGCACTGTCGAAACCACCGCCTACGCTACTACCGAACATGCGCCGCCGGACCTATGGTTGTCGGCTGATGGGCTGTGTATGTGTGAACTGTTCATTTATGCTTGCGTACTTTGCAAAGCCGGCCTTTTAAGGTTGTAGGCGAGATTGACTGTAATTTTTTCTATGACAATGCACAATAAATGTCTTACCCAAAAAAAAAAAAAAAAAAAGTTTCTAGCGCTGTGTGGTGAAGCGCTGGGGAAGTGCTGAATTCCTGCCCCCCTCTGCGTGGTCTGAGGAAGGAGCTGAGGTTGTGGGCAGAGGGAGGAGCAGAGCGCTGTGAATTGCGCCGTTTGCTGAGGAGGCTGTGAGGAGGAATAGCGCTGGAGGAGCCTACCCTCGTTTTGGCGCGCTGTCCGCCATATAAATAATTAAATAAAGGGAGCCTACCCCTTATCACCGTCACGGCCCGGGGAGTGTTGGCGCTGCCTCGCGCTGCCTCACGCTGCCTGGTAGCTGTCAGGGAGGCCCCCCGCTGTGGTGTGGATCGACGCGGCGGCCCCCGGTACCAGGAGAGGGCCGCCGAAGTGAAGAAGGTGCCGCGCTAGGCCCTGAGGCCGCGGCACTCGCGTCATGTGACAGGGGCCTGGCCGCGTCATCGGCCCGCCCCCGCCGCGCACGGATTGGCCTGCGCGGCCGTGACCTCTGAAGGCCGCGCAGGGATTGGCTGTTGGCCGGGAAGGCCGGGAGTAGAGGAATCGAAGCCCCGGGTCCCCGTGAGGTAGGAGGGGGACCCGGGTGAAGCGCTGGTGTGGGGCCCCCGTGGACGAAGGGGGAGCCCCGAGGATCGAGCGACCGGAGCGGGAGGCCACCCCGCCGGTCTGTGACCCACGCAAGGGGCCGGTGAAGAAGGCGGGGCCGGGGAACACTGTCGGTGCTAGCCCCGCCTCCCGACTAGAGGCGACCGGAGAAGGGAGCCCAGAGAGTACTGCGGGAGCCGTGCGAGGTGGGAGGAATGCAGGCAGGCTTCCCCCCACGTGTGCCGAGACACTGCGTGTGTCCCCTGAGGCCTCCCTGAGGTTGTATTAAAACCCCGGGCCCCTGTGAGGAAAGGAGGCCCGGGTGAGGCGAGTATAGTGGCCCCCCAGGCCCCCGAGAGGAGGAGTGGCCCGAGTGTTGCCGCAGAGAGGAGGGGCCTCGAAGCACATTGCCGGTGCCTGCCCCACCCTTCTCTGGAAAGGAGTCCTGCGACTCGAGGCACATTGTCGGTGCCTGGTGACCCCCCCCTGCAGAGGAGACCCCAAAGGACGCCCCGCAGGACCTATTGAGCCCCGCAGGAGCCATCGAGGAGAGCCCGGTGAGTGGGGCTTTAATTAACCGGTGTGGAGGTCGGGGCACAGGGTCGGTGCTCGCCCCAGGACTTGTGCTAGCCCCTGGAAACTGTACTGAGTTTCATTGGCCCTATTGATCCCCTTTTTAAGCCTCTAGACTGGGCCGGGACATTACTGAGGCCCCAAGGGATTGGTACAGGGACAAGTTAACCCCTAGCTAGGTGTTAGGCCCTGCAGAGTGAAGGGCTGGGTAACTCAGCCTGGTTGTTAATGGCTTGTTGATCCCTGAGCCCTGCAATGGTTATTTGCCATGTTCATTTCTGATCAGGATGCTGGTTGCCTAAGGTAACGCAGCGTTTCATGTTACCTGTCCAGGTGTGATGCACCACTGCGCCTAGTGTTTATTGTCTGCTGATTACCCTGCTAATGTGGTTATGCTAATGTTATGCCTACACTAAGGTTATTGCGGCCCAGGTATACTGTGGTTTTACACCTGATGGGTGATTGTATGCTTTTGTGCCCTTTTAGTGCAGTGGTGCCCCTATGCTGGCCTGATGAGTTATTCCAGGGCCCTGTTTTTGCCCCTTGTTAATGAGCCTGCCGTACTGATTTCTTACAGGTGCTCCTGTCTAGTATGTGCTGTGATGCTCTGTTGTTCTTCCCTTACAGGGGTGGGGAGTGGCGTTATAATGCATAAAATGTATGTGCGCTAAGGTGGGATTTTGAAATTACAGCTTCCCCGAGGATGAGAGCCTGAGTTGGCCCCGCCAGATTGGCCCCAGGTCTAGTGTTTAATTAACCATCCTTTTTCCTTTCAGCATGGACTTTGGACTCAGCCCTTTTTGTCCCATGTAAATAACCCCCCCACTGAAGTACTTGGCTCTGGTGCCAGTTGGCGCCTTGTTGTGACTACCACTATTCTGTTCCTCTTTACTTTGCAGGTTGGAGACATCACTAAACTTAATCTTTTTCCAACCAAAGGTGGTGTCGTGACTCTTTTGTGGTGTGATTGGTGTGTCGTCTGTGGGTACTGCGTGAATGCTTCACATGTCCTCGAAGTTTGGCCTGCCCGCTTGATGCCATGCTACCCCCTTGGAGATTTGGGTAACCCCCATTTCCTACACTGTCCAAGAGGGGGAGACAGCTAACACCTGACCGCATCCAGTTAATTGTAAATATGTCACAACCCAAGACACAAAAGGAGGTACGGGCCTTTATAGGCCTCACTTCTTACTGTAGACAATGGATCCCTCAGTACGCATTTCTAGCAAAGCCCCTTATACAGTTGACAACCCAGGAGGCAGCGTCATCGACTGTCCTCCCTTGGACTCAGGAACATACACAAGCATTTGACGACTTAAAGAAAGCCTTATGTCAAGCACCTGTTTTAGCGACACCATGTTACAGCAAGCCTTTTACACTTTTTGTCACAGAACGCGAAGGTACTGCATTGTCAGTACTCACCCAGGATCAAGCAGGTTCACACAAACCGTGTGCTTATTTTTCTAGTACATTAGATCCAGTAGCCCAGGCTCTGCCTGCGTGTTTGAAATCTGTAGCAGCAACAGCTCTAGCAATCAGACAAAGTGATTCCATAGTGTTAGGACATCAATTGACAGTACAAGTTCCACATTCCGTGGAAGTCCTTTTGAACAGAACACAGACTCAGCACTTGACTATAGCACGACTGACAGGCTATGAATTGACATTGTTTCAGCCACACATAGAAATCAGGCGCTGCAATACATTGAATCCTGCTACACTTCTACCATTAAGTATGACAGACCCCATGGCACATGATTGTGTTGAAGTCATTAACACTACGACGAAACCCAGACAAGACTTAACAGACATCGCATTACCAGATCCAGACCTGACACTTTATGTGGATGGTTCATGTATGAGAACTAGTACAGGAGAGTTTTTCCGCATATGCAGTAACGACGGAAACTGAAGTCATAGAAACACATCGTATAGACACCCTGTCAGCTCAAGCAGCAGAGCTCATCGCTCTGACTCAAGCCTGTATACAAGCAAAGAACAAGAGAGTTAACATATACACAGATTCCCGTTATGCCTTCGGAGTTGTACACGACTTCGGAGTCCTCTGGCAGGAGAGAGGTTTCTTAACTTCCCACGGCGCCAAGATACAGCATGGTCCCCTCATTCAAGCTCTGTTAGAAGCAATACATTTGCCTACAGCCATAGCCATCATGAAGTGCAAAGCACATACGAAAGTCACAGATACTATTTCCCAGGGTAACGACCTGGCAGACCGAACAGCCAAACATACAGCTCAGACCCATACTCACACAACTGACCTGACAAAGACAGTAGTACCGACGCCGATACATTGCATGACAGTTAGGGATCCCGCACTAGATGTAATTGACATACAGACACATGCTACACCAGACGAAATCAAGAAATGGACTGAACTAGGAGGGATCCATACAGAACAGGGATGGATGACGAAGGGAAAAGCCACATGGTTTCTCCCCGACTCTATGGTTCGAGTTATCATTAACACAGTACATAGTCCTGCACATTTAGGAGAAAAAACCATGTTAGACAGTATTCAAAACCTTTGGTACAATAAGCATTTACGAGCAGCAGCAAAACAGAAAGTGCGTACTTGCATGATCTGTTGTCAGTTCAACCCAGGTAAAGGCATTCCCGTAGGGCAAGGTGGATTTCATCCTCCTGATCACCCTTTTGAAGTCCTCCAGATGGATTATATCCAGATGGAACGTTGTCGAGGATTCAAGTATGTCCTCGTAGTTGTATGTGCACTTTCCCGTTGGACAGAAGCATATCCAGTCCCAGATTACACTGCTCCGACCACTGCCAAGCAATTGGTACGTGAATTCTTCCCACGGTACGGTTTGCCCCGTGTCGTGTACTCAGATAATGGTCAGCCCTTCTCGTCCGAGCTCATGAAGCAGGTATCACTCCTGCTAGGTTACCAGTGGAAGTTCCACTGTGTCCGACATCCCGAGGCAGCAGGTCTCGTGGAACGACATAATCAGACCCTGAAAACACGTCTCGCCAAAGTGTGCAAAGAGAAAGGCGTAGATTGGATAGTAGCTTTACCAGTTGCCCTTTTTTATATGAGAATGATAGCACATTCTAGGACAGGGCTATCCCCGTACGAGGTGGTCTTTGGCAGGCCACCGAATATGTGGGGGACACCTCTGCCCCGTAAAATCACAGATGTTGACTGTAATATGCTGACAGATTACCTTGCTTCCTTGATGTCTGCACTACAATCATGTCGTTCACAGGTAGCAGCAGCCTTTCCCGACAACACCGAGGTGAAACCACACCAGATCGTCCCTGGAGACCTAGTGTATATCCGGAATTTCGATAGGAGGAGTCCGCTGGAACCCCGCTGGCAGGAGCCGAAGCTTGTTTTGTTAACAACAAGGACTGCCGTTAAATTGGAGGGCCGCAAAGGCTGGCTCCACTCGAGTCACATCAAAAAATGCCATGGACTTCCGCCAAAGACTGTTTCCCAGCCCTGCCCCATTCCAGAGACTGATACTAAACTCCCCCTGGTAGAGAAAACTCCTTCTCAGGAGTTTCGAATGAAATTGAGGTCTAGCAAGTCAGACAGTTTAATTGTTTAAGTCCTCCCCTAGGTGAAGCGGTTAGACAGGTTCCTGACATGTACCAGTTAGACCCCAATAGAGAGAGAGATAGACAGAAACAGATCAAGAAAGAGAAATATTGTAAATCTCTCCGTAGCCATTGTATTGTTACATTATTGATTATGTTTTTTCTGAGTCTTACGATTATTGCTACAAGTTTATTATTGCACATGTACATTCCTATTTCCGCACGTGCACATTTTTCCTCAAATGACACTGTCGAGCATACTTTCAGTGAATTGCCCCTGCATGAGTTATCTTACCGACTTGCGCTGCGCAACAATACTTTCATCAGTATGTTACATCATTTCCATCAGACCAGCAACGCTACCAATTGTTGGATATGTGGCCGACTCCCTCCCTATCAGAAGTACAAGGGAGTTCTGCCCCTCTTTCCGTATCCGTTCACACACAATGGTTCCTGTGGTGCGTGGTTTAGTTTAATGAATTCTTTAAATTCTGATTCCATAGTATACCAGGGCAATTGGGTATGGGGAAATCTGAACACAGTTATGCACAAAGCATGTTTCCCTGACAAGGAGGGTCTTCCCCGAAGGACAGGGACCGATCTAGAAAACGAAGTATATGGATTAGGTAATTTTACACTTAACCTCATGATTCTGAATGTCCAGTCCGAAACCGAACCAGTCTTGCCCGCTATGTCAGTATTACCAGTAAAAGGTGAATTATGTGTCAGAAAGAATGGTTCAGTACACCTAGGTCATAGTAAATGTACTACTGTGATCGAATTCAGTGATAAAGGCAAGTCTACATTCAAAGCTTCCCGTCATTCCTATTTCATTTGTGGTCAGACAGCATACATACGCTTACCTCTAGATTGGGATGGGACTTGTTATGTTGCATTCCTTCTGCCACCTGTTTTTCTAGCCCCACCTGATTATCATAGGAACTCCCATCTAGTACATAATAGACCCAAGAGAGAACTCCCGATTGTCGACTATACTGAAACAGCATGGGAGCAATACACAGACTTCAATAAAGGTTTCTTTCCCTATTTAGGCACTGTCTCGAATAGTAAACTGATACGTAGATTGACCAGAACCCTTGAAGCAGTAGTGAATGAAACTACTTCCGCCCTAGGCAACTTAACAGAAGAACAGTCTGCTATGAGGATTGTCGTTCTCCAAAATCGTCTCGTTCTTGACGTCATCCTGGCCGATAGGGGCGGAGCTTGTAGAGTCATCGGATCGAGTTGCTGTGTTTTCATTCCAGAAAACGCACCGTCAGTATATAGAGCCATAACCCGTCTCCATAAGATAGCCAATCAGATACATCAGAATCCAGGCACCTGGACTTGGTCCGGCTGGCTCTGGAGTACAATATCCGCCTGGGGATGGAAAATCTAGGAGCCATACTACTCATAGTATTCAGTTGTTGTTTATGCTTACAATGTGGGCCAGCGATTTGCGGCTTGTGCGCCACATCATGTATTCCCCATCCAAGTTCACGTTCTAGATCCCGCCTGAAAAAGGATGAGCAAATGATGTTATATGAACAAATAGATGGACTAATGAAGATTGATATATCATGAAGGGTCCGTAGGGGACAAGGAGGGAATGAGGTAATTAGAATTTTTATGGTCAAATGTGTCCCTACTGTGTACCCCAACGGCTCCGTGTACGTGCTTCAAGTACATGTAATTTCCCTCCACAACCAGCCATGAAGACGCAAATACATTTGCGTCCAACGTTAACAAGTCCTCTTTCAGATCCACCATGAATGGGTCGATAATTCAGTTCCTAAGTATGCCGTGCCACCGTCTTTACATGGTGCACTTTCACGTTTTCCTGGCTCTGGCGAGCTAGGCCCTGATTTCTGCCATCAAGCCCTTTCTGCCTTCTGCCTCTGAAAGCTGCAGCCTGGATCTGCATCCATGACCTCTACCTTACTCCCTGCGCGGCGAGCGGTGCCCGGCTCGGCCTGCTTGCCTGCCAAGACAGTATTTTGCCTTCAAGTTATCTGCTCCGCTCCTCGAAAACACATTCCAGTCTAGTGATTTAGGTAAACATAACTTCAGCTGCAGAGCAAAGGGCCCGGCCTTTCTGTCTCCGTGCAAGTAATTCATTGCTCTCGTTACCATGGTAGGCCCATGGCCCCTCGCATTACACGTAGACACGTAGACACATATGCACGCACTAGCAGTCAGTATAGAATAGCCCCTGCCCGAAAGACCTTCCCTTCTAGATAATACAGTTCTTTAAACACAAGATATCAGATATGATTGGGTTTAGGTTGTTCTGACACGCTAGACTTCTGTCTCCCCTTGTAGTGCTAAATGTCAAGTCCCCTGCATCCTCCAGTCCCACGTCAATCACACGTCATGTTGCCTGCGCGCGCATCCAGCCATATATTTCTGCTGACACTGCAGGATTCCTCTATGAATCCACCCACCTGTGACACTTTCATGTGACGTTTCTAGCACACACCTCCGTGTGAGCCCTCGTGCACGCCTTCTGTTACGCACATGTGTTCTTATCTCGTTTCTTTCAGCTGTTACGCCTTCTGTATCCATCACCATTGTATGCATTGACTATATATATTGTGCACTGTTAATAAAGCATTGTCTATCCATTCCTGAACCTTCGTGGTGAAGGAACACGATACCATGGTTCGAACCATTCCATTACATGGAATAAAACCCTTATAAACTCAGACTCCACGGACTCTGCCTCTCATTTGATTGAGCTATTTTATTGAACTTATACCGCATAGAAATTCAGTATACGGTAAATCTTTATTTACCACACGGCTTTGGTGCACCTCCGGGCACCCTGTGCGCCCTTTCCACTGAGAAAAAGTGTGACAGACCTTTGGGCTGCAGTTTGGTCTTGATTAGGTCTTCTACATATAGGTCCATTGCTTGTTTGCCATCCGATTCCGGCACTCCACCCTCCTAGCCCTTAACCCCGGCCGCTGCCCCAACTGCTTCCAAGCCGCCCCTGAACACACCCATGGACCCTTTTCGTGCAACTCCTGCAAGTTCGACGGCAACAAAACCATCTCCGCATCCTCCAACGCCACACAGAGACCTGACACCAACCACCTAAAATGCATCCTGCTCAACACCCGCTCAGTCCACAGACATGCCATCGACCTCTGGAATCTACTAGACACCATCTCACTGGACTTCGCCTTCCTAACAGAAACATGGATGAACGCCTCCTCAGCCCCAGACATCACCATTGCCATCCCAGAAGGATACAAGATCATCCGTAAAGACCGCGTCAAGCACACAGGAGGAGGCATTGCCATCGTCCATAAGAATTCCATCCGCATCTCAACCAGCTCAGACGTCAACCTTGCCAGCGCCGAGCACCTTCACTTCCAGATCCACACCGACCCCAAGACCACACTCAGAGGCACCCTCCTCTACCGGCCCCCGGGACCCCGTGCACAATTCAATGACGACATCGCTGACTTTATCACCCCACACGCCCTCCCCTCCGAGGACTACATCCTATTGGGAGACCTCAATTTTCACCTGGAAAAGAGCAATGACAACAGCACCACCACCCTTCTGGACAACCTCGCCAACCTTGGACTCAAACAACTTGTTACTTCCCCCACCCACATCGCTGGGCACACACTCGACCCTATCTTCACCTCCAGCAAACATGTCTCTTTCAGCCACACCACAGCTCTTCATTGGACGGTCCACAGCTGCGTTCACTTTATCTACAGTAAGACAACAATCCACAATCACCCTCAACCCACCCTGCGTAGAAACTGGAACAAACTCACCATCGACCAGATCTCCTCATCGCTCCTTCAAAACCCTCCTGTCCACTCTTCAAACCCCGACCAAGCAGCCATTAACTTCACCCAATGGCTATCCAACAGCGCCGACATCCTAGCACCGTTGAAAAAACGTCAAATCAAGCTAGGCAGCAAACAACCGGACCCAATGGCATACCGGTTGAACTATACAAGATCCGGCCGGACGTGCTCTCCCCTCACCTGAAGGATATGTTCCTCCGTGCCCGTGAGGATGGTGTCTTCCCCCTGGACCAGCGACTGGCCACTATAGTGGTTATTCACAAGGATGGCAAGCCGCGGGATGTTTGTAGGTCCTACCGCCCCATTTCTTTACTCAATGCTGAACCCAAGATCCTGGCCAAGCTGTTGGCTAATCGATTGATCGGGGTTATTAGTGACCTGGTGCACCCGGACCAGTCCGGTTTTATACCCCGCCGCAACACTGCCCTTAACCTGCGACGCTTGCATGGGGTTATGGCCAGAGTTCACGCCATTACGGAACCGGCGGTGCTGGCCTCTCTTGATGCCACAATGGCCTTTGATTCCTTGGAATGGAATTATTTGTGGGCAGTGTTGACGAAACTTGGATTTGGACCGGGTTTCCTGGGCTGGGTGCAACTCCTTTATGCAAGCCCCCTGGCTGCTGTTACGGTTAACGGTCGCATGTCTGCTCCCTTCGCGCTTCAACGCGGCACCAGACAGGGCTGTCCCTTGTCTCCGCTCCTGTTTGCGCTGGCTCTAGAGCCCCTCGCGGCGATGCTGCGCTCGCACCCTGACTTGCATGGGATCTCCTGGTCCCCGGGTTTTGAGGACAGGGTCTCCCTGTACGCAGACGACATCCTGCTCTACCTCACCTCCCCTTGCAAGTTGCTTATTGTGGCGTGTGATGTGCTCAGGCTGTTTGGGCGCTACTCCGGCCTCATTATCAACTGGGCCAAATCCTCCCTTTACATCCTCAAGGGTGACACGCCGCGCCTCCCTAGAGGTTGCAGCATACAACTGGCGGGACAGGGCTTTAAGTACTTGGGGATTTACATTTCACACAACCCTAAGGCAAGGTACGACCACAACTTGCTCCCCCCGCTCCACCGACTGAGGCGGGATGTGGAGAGTTGGCGTAAGCTCCCTCTCTCGTTGCTGGGCCGGGCGGCGTTATTTAAAATGATGTCCCTGCCCAGGTTCCTGTATGCCTTGCAGAACACTCAGGACCTTGTCCCGGCCCGTTACTTCAGGGAGGTTGAGAGCCTGCAGCGTGCCCTTCTTTGGGATGGACGACCTCGTGTCGCTGTCCGGAAGCTTACCATGCCATGGTATGACGGGGGCATTGCGTTGCCAGACGTGCGGAGATACTACTGGGCCTCTCAACTTACCGCTATCAATCATGGTTTTTACGGTCCCGTGGACAGCCCTGGCTATGCCATGGACCGCTGGCTTTTACATGGAGGCAATTACTATCGCGCTCTATATTCTAGATCCTTCGATCGGAACCTCACGGGCCCGACCAAGGCGGCGGTCCGTGCGTGGCGAACGGTCACTAAGATACAGGGCTGGCAGGGCAGACTGACGAGATTTACCCCTCTCTTTGATTCCGACATTTTGGGCAAGCTTTGGCACACCAAGGGCTTTGAGAAGTGGGACCTCATAGGCATCTCGAGGGTTGAGGACATGCTTTCCAGGGGGGTGGTCAAGACTTTCCCACAGCTGCAGGCGGAGTATAAACTGAGTGGAACGGAGTTCTGTAAAAAAAGGGTTCCAAAGACAACCAGTAACCAAAGACCCTTTTATGTTGCCCGGCGGTATCGCCTCTATGACCCACCAATGTTAATCAATGAAGAAGCAGGCGCTGGAGACTGGAAGGCAGGAAACGAGGATTTTATTCTCTCCGGAGGAGAACACATCAATTCAGACAGCAAGTATCGTCACGAGGTGCTCTAGCCACATCTCTGAGGCCTGGCCTCTTATACTAGGGTTTATGACCTTTATTGCACATAACACATTCTCGCAACGCGTCGATAGTTGAAAGAACATCCTCGGAATCTCCCCTTCAGGCTCGTTCCCACATACATTTACAGTTAGATTCCCCACCCTGGTCACAACAGGTGATGGTTGCCGCACAGCAGGGCATTCCGCCGATTCACGGAATGCATGGGGTTGATCGGATCTCATAGGGTGGGGGCTTTGATCGGTTCGAGGGTCTTTTGATGGGGGGGAGTTTCCTACTGTACGGGGTAATAAACAGTATCCGCAGGGCCAGGTGGCGGCCTGGGAACAAGGAAGACAAACGGGGACACAGGAAAAGGGGGTTTGCATCAAAAGGATCTGAGGCCATGAAAGGAATGAGGGGAGGTGTTGCGCTGGGAACAGGATGGGATTCCGTGATGAAGCTGCGCTGAAGAGGGGTTTATGACCCAAGGCATGAGAGAACGGGGGTTGTCAGTGTGCGGGGGGATGCTTGCGAGGTTAAGGGAGAGAGAGAGACGCGCTGGTTATCAGCGAGGGGCAGGGAGGCCATGGTGTTCAAAATGGCTGCCGCTTACGCGCACGAATGGGCTTGAAAAGGGGCAAGATGACGCCGATAATGTTCACCAAGTTTGTGTTAATTTTCCACAGTCCTCCCTTTAACATTTCCAAGACATCTTGCTGGCCTATTTCCTATCTATACCTATATGCAGCGATCATAAGTAAGGGAGAGGGGACTTAGGCAAAAGAACGGTACATAAACATCACATTATAAACATCATATTGAAAAATCTCATCATCTAGTAGGCGGGTTCATCGTTAAGTTGGTTGCAGAAAAAGTCATCGTAATGCAATATCAGACTAGAATTACGTAGCGAGGGCGTTGGGTACAGATCATAGGTACTTATAGTCATTCGAAATAGGAGCTGGTAAGTTATCATATAAGTAAGTCCTTTTTGCATTCGGCGGGCGCATAGTTAGTCCGATGGTGATTGGGAGAGAAAGGAGATATAGTAAAAATATCAGAGTTCTCGTTGTCTTTTGTCGTCTTCTGTTGGCACTGTTAAGCACCTGGATTACAATTCGGTCTGTCAACAGGAATGTTCATGTGGATTGAGTCGTTGGAGGTCTGCGGGCAGGGGTACATTTTGTCTTGTTTCGCCAGACCTCATAGGAGCAATGCGTTACGGTTTTGGAGCAGGTGCATCTTCTTCCGTAATGCAGAGCATAGATTTGCAATGGAAAATGCAATTGTTCCAGAATTGTGAGATCTGTTTGTTTCTTGAGTCTGTGTGGTGAGCATTTCCAGTCGCTTCCATCATCTTCAAGGCGTTCAGCAGCGGGTAGAACCACATACTTCGTTCATCTTCTCTTTAGAGGCGACCCTTGGTGGAGTTCTAGGTCACCGTTCTAAGATTAACATAGTTCGTGGTCTACTTAGTCGGAGCTCCCTCCCTTCTGACGCAGGGAGTACTCTTCTCTGGGTAGCTTTGGAGGAACTTGGGAGTTCGTGCGGAAAGGTGCGGGTGTGAACAGTCCTTATGGTAGGTCGGAGGAGAAGGGGATGGAGCAAGGCCAAGTCGGGGACAGATCAGGGGGACGGAGAGTTTGCGACAGGCGGGTCCGTAACCATGTTCAGAGAGCGGGGACTTTTTGGCACACGTTGATCATAGAGCAGGGGCTTCAGGTCAGCCCTTTCCTTAGCTTTGTCTGAAACAGTGCCCCGTCCTGCGACTCCTTACTGCTGTGGTCTCGCCTCGGCCTCCGTCGCTGATGTTCCACAATCCGCAGTCAGGCCGCGTGCTCCCATATCCGGTCTCTTTCTCCTCCGACAGTGATACCCTTAAACGAGTTTTGAAAAGACAGTCTTTAGAGATATTGCAGAAGAAGGTAATTACATAAATCTATTTCTCTCCCAACACCAAGCAACTGGGGTAAGCACTCGCTACATTGGAGATTCTTGCGGCTAACGTATAAACAATTGATGATGGGTTTGCTGGATTCCTTACAACTTCCTTTTGCTGGCTAATTCTTTGGCGCTTTGATGGTTATTACGTTCATTTGTAATAGGTACGAGGTCTGGTACTCATTTATTGCATACGTCTATTATAGTAGATGTCAGTTCTTCTGGTAGAGACCCGTTTCCCTAGTACGAGTCTTGCAAGGCTAGGCTGGTCTTCAGGGCCTTGTATTTTACAAAAAAGTGCAACGTGCTATTCACCATAATCTGATAGGCATCCTTCTGAGGGGTGAACATAGGCTAAACAAGTCTGCATTACATAAAAACATCTTATTTACAACAAGGCTTACTGCAACAAGTCCTTTCGATTTTCGATCTAATTTTCAACTTTGCACACATCTTTCTAACTTTCTATATAAATCCTCGCAACCTGGTTACTACAAAAACTCGGGGGGGTGGTTTGCGATAATTATTAAACTTATCCTCGGGGAAGGAGGGATCTTATGGAAAACAATTGGGAACACAGTGAATTGGAGCAGGGGGCGTTTTTCAGGCTCTCGTTCAGGGCAGCTGACCCCAAACTGGGGGCATTTTTTGGGAAGACGGGGGTGTCTCGATCATTGCTTACTGCTTGGGGTATGGGGACAATTTGGAATGGGGATGGTCGCAGTACCACAGACATATTTTATCATAGAAGCCACTGACAAATGGTTCCCTGGCTGTGGGTCAAATTTAGGGAACCTCAGTCGTCTTACCTGTCCCTTTCCTATTGGCCAATTTAAATTTCATCCATGTTTAGCAGGAAAGGAGAGGTAGTAACGTGGTACCGATACAATTTTATTTAGGACAAATTTGTGCAAATACTTGTGGTATTTGGGGCCAATCAGGAGGTGCACCAGGTTCGTCAATTAGGTGCCAGTCGCTAGGAAGAGGGAAAGTGTGGAGGGGTGAAAGAGTGAGAGAGAGAGAGAGAGAGAGAGAGAGAGAGAGAGAGAAAGAGAGAGAGAGAGAGAGAGAGAGAGAGAGAGAGAGAGACAATAGGCCAAACAGTACACATGGGACATGGAGAATGACCGTGTATTGTTTGGGCTATTCAGTGCGTTACCCAACGTTAGACGTTTCGGGTCTGTGTTAGGATGTAGAAAGCATGCAGTTTTGGGACAGAAGAGCATTAGATCTGGTACAAAAAGGTCGTGCATTGGGTAGGGCGTCCTTTTTGTGTCGTCTTGCAGCGGTAGTCCGTTTTCATGCATCGGGCGTGACGTGGTTCCAGATCCCTTACGATACTCTAATCGGGATTCTAATGTAACCTGCAGAGGGAAAAAAGGAGGGAAAGGGGGAGGTGGGGGGACAACATTCGAACACATCAAATGTACGGGCACGAAAGTCCTTTACTTACCGCATACTCTTACTTATCTCTTCGGGATATAATCCCTTAGGGTTTTGGTTTCCGAAAGTCAAGGGGGCGGGCAATGTGATAGGTGGTTCATGGGGAGGTTCGAGGATGGCATTAAGGATCGTGTGTAGAGAAACGCTTAAAAAGGAATCAGAGGTGCCTAGCGTGAGGTACCCGGTTTTGTAGATGTATCCGGCCTTCGGGATCCTTAAATCATTCCCAAAGCTGTGAGGTTCTAAGGCATATCAGTTCTTCGTTTAACCCGGTACCTTAGTACCTTCGACCACCATATCTTAATAACATTTTATCAATCACCCCGCTTTACTTTACCCATTCTCAGAAGTCGAGGTCCTTCTTCATACGTTAGTTCCTGAGCTTAGTCGCATATTTTGGAAGCAACGTATCATACCTGGGATCCGATCATCAATCCGGGGCCGAACAACCTTTTCTCGGATAACCTTAAAAAAAGAGCAGAACGGTTGCGCACAGAAAAACCCTCCCACCGATACCCGCATTTACAAAAGTATGCGATGCCTATTCATAGTTTTTAAGACCTTTATTTGTATAATCATTCAGTACGTAAAATGTGAGAGCACAATCATAATTTGGCCTGACATGTCGTCGATGGAAGCACATACAGTAGGGGGTTATTTTATAGCACAAGAACATGTAAAAAGGCCTAATTTATTATTTGCAAGTAACTGAAAACATTTCATTGCGTGACGAGGGAATCAGGGGCATTTTAGTTCATAAATGGAAACACAGTCAAGCTCATCGGAATCGCATTTCCTAGATGTAAACCGGGGGTGTGCATCATAAGCGACGTTATGTACCAGTTACAATAAATATCAAAAAGATAAATCGTTCATTGAAATCAACATTTTCACGGAACTCCTCTCAAACGTTCGCCAAGTGAACCCTCCTCCCTTTCCCCTCGAGCGTACAATGGTTCGTATATATATCTTAGTACATCAAGTTCATTAGTTAAGGAACACCACGAGGCGTCCGTTAGTTTCCATTGATACCGGCGCCATTTTGGGCGAGGCCGGTTTAGTCCGGAAGTAGCACCAGAGGAAAAAAAATGTCCCCGACGATTGGCGGTTGGACCAGGGTCCCTTTCGGCAGCTCAAAAAACTGGGCTAACAGAGGGGCTGGTGGTGTGGACCGTCAATCAAGAGAGGGAGGGGGTAGAGTCTTTCTTACCGGGTCATGTTGATGTTCAGCCGGAACTTGCTCGAGTTCGTTAGCCCATAATGTTCCTGGGTGGTTCAGACGGAAGCTGATGCAGACACGAGAGCACCGCCATCTTGTTGCTGTGCCGTGGTTATTTCATTAGTGATCAATGCAGCTGTTCCCCTCCGGAAGCCTGAAGGGGCTGAGGGCTCTTGGGACTTTGGTAGAATCTTCAAAGTCGAGGGGATGTTTGTCGATGGTGGGGGCTTGCGCCCAGGTGGGCAAGTGCCCGAGTTGCAATTTCGGACAAAGTTACTCCAGCGGCCTAGACCCGCCTTTCGAGGGCCCAGACGCCATTTTGAGACCCTGCGGCGGCCACCTTTGCCGTATCCATCAGGAGTGGAAGAAACTTCTTGTGATGGCGAAAGACAGAGCATCATGCTGCTGGAGCAGGACATTTTGGTTCGGGGCGCCAGGGTGCAGCAGTGGAGCCTTCGTCTGGGGAGGTGAGAGAGGCTCGTCCGTGCCGCCTTCCTCTCCCGGCGCATCCTACGCCGTCCCTTTGAATCAGGGGCGCACATGATGACCACCCTACACCCCTGATTCCGACTCTTGGGGGACCACTGTACATCCGGTGCTCCGTAATATGCCCGTCGGACATTGTGTGTCCTGTACTATGCAAGTATACCAGCCGGGTCTTGTATGTCCTGTGCTAAGGAAATATACCAGTCGGGCATTATGTGTCCTGTGCAGCGTAGGTATATGGCCGTCGCCCGGCTGGAGGACATCGGCGCCGGACCAGGGCAGGGAAGCCTCCTACCTGTGGAGGTGGAAGAGGCTCGTCCGCGTCGCCTCTTCCTCCCTGCCCACCCTGCATCCGTTCGATGGAGGAATTCGTGATGGCCGGACCAGGAGATACGAGGGAGGGGGTCATTTGCAGCCGCCCCCTCCCTACTCGCGGCCCGGGGGACGCCATCCCTGGAAGGGTAGTATGGGAAGACCATTTCATTGCCTGCTTGGTGGAGCCTCCAGGACCTTCTCGCCAGCGATCTCCTTTTGGCCCATGGTTGCTGGCAGGCCCCGCCCCACACGTGCTATGTGTTTCGGATGGGCGGGACCATCGAACTGTTACATTTGGAGGACTTCCGGAGTGAGCATAATATGTTTTGTATTTTTCCTATTAGTAAAGTTTGTTTTAGGGAGAGTTCTACTAGTTATTCTATTTACCGTTGGTTGTGTGTTTTCTTTACCGTAATTAAATCCTAAGTTATATAATAGACGCTTGGCTTCCTTGAGTCTTTTCTCTAACGGGGGGTTGTTTACACTGGTCTGTAATTGTGTTTGGTTTTTCAGAATGGGGGAGTAACAGAGAGCAATCAGTCCCAAAACTCTAACATGTCGTTAAAATTGGTCTGACGAAATCTGTGCCATCGAGCATAATCAAACGGGGTGGTTCTATCTGTCCTGTCCGCACTAGTCTGATTGGTTTTTATTTCGCGCCTTTTCCCTTTCTGTCGGCCTGTCCTTTCTGTCGACCCTCCGTTCTTACCTATGCTCTGCAAAGTCGGGCATTGGGCTTTCCAGTGCCCGAGGCATTTACAGAAAGCACATTGGTTCTGTTTTAAATCTATTCGTCCTGTGCGCAGTGTCGGGGGATTACCTTCGGGTCGTTGTGTCCCGGGGTTGACTTGTCGGCACATCCCTCTACACCGTTCTCTTTCCATGTCTACTCCTCGGGACTGTGCCATCGCTGGCCCTTCCCTTTGCCTACTAGACGTTTGGAGGGTTGTCCGTCGTGTCCCTTCACCTTTTCTAAATTCGTCGCCTTCCCTTCGTCGTGTGGCTTCTTTGCGCCACATACCGAGACTATCAAGCATAATAGGTGTTGTTTCATTCCTACGAAGGGCTATTTCTACCGTTTCTATTTTGTCAAGATCAAAGGATCCTCTCAGTGGCCACTGACTTTCTCGATCCTTTTTCGTATATTTATGCCACAGCTCACTATAGGCTATAGCGATCAATCCATGCTTCATGAACATGTCCTTATTAGGGGTGCCTTCCAGCGGAGCCGGATGGTTCATCTCTAATAAGCGGTCCGGGTTAAACAGGCTACTAACCACTGGGGAGAAGACAGGCATGACGGATCACAATGGGATAATAGTCAGCACTACCTATCTTATCACTGCGCGCAAAGACTAGACAGAATATTTCTATTCTACGTTGTTTGCACGTAGTGAATACCTCATGAACCAATCTTGATCAATCAATGTTAGGTCAAAAATAAAAAATCAATATGGTCAATGGGGAGAATAAGTAAGCTCGCAAAGGTTCGCGTCACCTACCCTTTCACTATCTGTAAAGAGGGGACCTATTTTTCCCTGTTTGCAGACAGAGAATCTCCAGAAAACAATCTATAACAGTTAATCAATGGGGGGAAGGGGCAATTGTTCAGTGGGGGAGAAAGATAGGTCCGACAGGTGCGTACCTATCCTTCGCTGTTTATAAAGGGAGAGCCTGTTGTTTCTCCGTTTGCAGACAGCGAATCTCCAATAAATGAACAAAAAGTAATACTAGTATTTTCTCAACAATTATCAATCACTTTCGCAATTCGTCGTGTTTACACGACCTTACCCGGACCGCATGGACAGTTTCTTGTCTTCCGAATCCAGCGCCCGATTGTCCTCTTCTCTTCGTACTTCTCGTGGCACTCCTGATGGTTCCCAGTCAGGACCGCAGATCACTCGAGAGAGGTCTGTTCGGAACCAGTGAAGTTCGGATGATCGGCTGTCAGACAAGGGTCTATCGGACAGGGTACCTTCCGATCGTTGCAGTCGTTCACTCTGTCGTCAGGACCTCTCCCACTGGATCCACGAGTCGCTGATGGGCCCCACGTTTGGGACGCCAATTGTAAAAAAGGGGTTCCAAAGACAACCAGTAACCAAAGACCCTTTTATGTTGCCCGGCGGTATCGCCTCTATGACCCACCAATGTTAATCAATGAAGAAGCAGGCGCTGGAGACTGGAAGGCAGGAAACGAGGATTTTATTCTCTCCGGAGGAGAACACATCAATTCAGACAGCAAGTATCGTCACGAGGTGCTCTAGCCACATCTCTGAGGCCTGGCCTCTTATACTAGGGTTTATGACCTTTATTGCACAAAACACATTCTCGCAACGCGTCGATAGTTGAAAGAACATCCTCGGAATCTCCCCTTCAGGCTCGTTCCCACATACATTTACAGTTAGATTCCCCACCCTGGTCACAACAGGTGATGGTTGCCGCACAGCAGGGCATTCCGCCGATTCACGGAATGCATGGGGTTGATCGGATCTCATAGGGTGGGGGCTTTGATCGGTTCGAGGGTCTTTTGATGGGGGGGGAGTTTCCTACTGTACGGGGTAATAAACAGTATCCGCAGGGCCAGGTGGCGGCCTGGGAACAAGGAAGACAAACGGGGACACAGGAAAAGGGGGTTTGCATCAAAAGGATCGGAGGCCATGAAAGGAATGAGGGGAGGTGTCGCGCTGGGAACAGGATGGGATTCCGTGATGAAGCTGCGCTGAAGAGGGGTTTATGACCCAAGGCATGAGAGAGCGGGGGTTGTCAGTGTGCGGGGGGATGCTTGCGAGGTTAAGGGAGAGAGAGAGACGCGCTGGCTATCAGCGAGGGGCAGGGAGGCCATGGTGTTCAAAATGGCTGCCGCTTACGCGCACGAATGGGCTTGAAAAGGGGCAAGATGACGCCGATAATGTTCACCAAGTTTGTGTTAATTTTCCACAGTTCTTCCGCTACGCCCAGCTGCAACACGCAATAGCCGCCGCCAGACCGGAGGAGGGTGACATCCCCGAGAGCTCGCCTTTGGAGGACAGGGTGCTGGACGGGCATATGCCGGATAGCGCCATCTCCCTGTCCTACAAGAAGCTGATAAACGTTCAGGTGGACCTCCTCCAGCGCTTGCGGGAGCAGTGGGTGGCCGATGGGTTGGAACTGGACGATGAGGACTGGCAGAGTGCTGTGTCCTCCCCTAAGGAGGTCGCCATTTCCTCACGTCTGAGGCTGGTCCAGTTTAAAATTCTTCACCGAGTGTATGTCACCGGCCCCAGGCTTGTGCATATGGGCTTCTCGCCGGATGGCCTTTGTCGTCGTGGCTGCGGAGCCCTTGCCACCTTTCTGCATATATTGTGGGAGTGTCCCGTTATTGCCCCTTACTGGGAGCGGGTCCATAGAGTGATGCGGGAGGTGACTGGAGTGGAGTTAGCTGCGGAGGCGCGCAGGTGCCTCCTCAATGTTTGGGAGCCTAATGACTATGATACGGCGCAGACCCGATGGGCTACACTGGGCAATATGGTCGCTAAACGGGACATAGCACAAAGATGGGGTTCTAACGTGGCCCCCCTGGTGGTACAATGGAAGGCCAACATGAACTGGTGTATGTTGCGTGAAAAGACTGTGTATACTGCCAGGGGGCGGCCTCAGACATGGAACAAGGTATGGGGAGCCTGGAACGCCTACAGAGGGGATTTGTGCCTACCACCTGCACCGCTACCACGGGATGAACGCTTGTCGCCATAGACGTTGACGACAGCTATGTTACTCTTGTTCTGATTCTCCTGTTCTTCCTTCCCCCCCCCGCTTCTTGCTACATTCTGCCTCAGTTCTTTCTACAACTTCTCTAGCCTCTGCCGCCTCCTACCGACTCATGGTCTCTTTTTCTTCCATTGCCTTTTCCGCGCCCTCGGGCGCTTTGTTTATGTTTCTGTGTGTTAAAATAAAAAACAACCTGCATTGTTCTGACATGAATCGCGTGGCACTATGACCGTACTGATACGTTGCTGCCTTGCCTCCGGGATGTTAGGCTGAATAGCTGTGTGCTTTCCTACAATAAAGGTTTTTAAAAAATTTTTAAAAAAAAAAAAAAAAAGCTAGGCAGCAAAAACGCCTCCTGGTTCAACGATGATCTTAAGAAATCCAAGAAACTCTGTCGATCCCTCGAGAAGGCCTGGAAAAAAGACCCAAACACCAGCACCAAGGACGCCTTCAAAAACGCCACCCGCATACACTACCAACTTATCCGGTCTGACAAGAAAGCCGCTTTCAAAGACCGACTAGATAACAACGCCCACAACAGCAAGGAATTATTCAACATCGTCAAAGAATTTACCAACCCATCAGCCAACTCCAACGACATCACCCCCTCCCAAGCCCTATGCGACTCACTAGCTTCCTTCTTCCACAACAAAATTGCAGACATTCACAACAGCTTCAACAACCGACCCGGAGACCAACCCACTCAACCTACTGCAGGACCTTCACCCAACTTGAACACCCTTAACGACTGGAACTCAGTCTCAACTGAGGACACCATCCGACTGATGAACTCCATCCACTCAGGATCCCCAACTGACCCATGCCCTCACCACATCTTCAACAAAGCAGACTCCATCATAGCTCCACACCTCCGAGACGTCATCAACTGCTCCTTCAACTCCGCCACCTTCCCGGAAAGCTGGAAACACGCAGAACTCAGCGCCCTTCTGAAAAAACCCACAGCTGACCCCACCGAACTCAAAAACTACAGCCCCATCTCGCTTCTTCCTTTCCCGGCCAAAGTCATCGAGAAAGCTGTCAACAACCAGCTCGCCACCTTCCTCGAAAGCAACAAATCCCTCGACCCCTCACAGTCCGGATTCCGAGCCAAACACAGCACTGAGACCGCACTCATCGCAGCAACAGACGACATCCGAACTCTATTGGACAATGGAGACACAGTCGCCCTCATCCTCCTCGACCTCTCCGCAGCCTTCGACACAGTCTGTCATAGCACCCTGTTACAACGCCTCAGAAACATCGGAATCCAAGGAAAAGCACTGGAATGGATCACGTCATTCCTCACCGGAAGAACTCAGAGAGTCCGGCTCCCTCCATTCAAGTCAGAGGCCTCTGAAGTCATCTGCGGTGTGCCACAAGGATCCTCACTCAGCCCCACCCTCTTCAACGTATACATGAGCCCCCTCGCAGCCATCGCACGCCAACACAACCTCAACATCATCTCCTACGCTGACGACACTCAACTGATCCTCTCACTCACCAAAGACCCTAACACCGCCAAAAACAACTTACACGAAGGAATGAAAGAAGTAGCCGAGTGGATGAAGCACAGCCGTCTGAAACTTAACTCAGACAAAACAGAAGTCCTCATCTTAGGTACCTCCCCCTCCGCCTGGGATGACTCTTGGTGGCCAGAGGCCCTTGGAAAAGCACCCATCCCGACGGACCACGCACGGAACCTGGGCGTCATTCTCGACTCCTCACTCTCGATGACCAGACAAGCCAACGCCGTCTCATCATCTTGCTTCAACATTCTTCGCATGCTCAAAAAGACATTTCGCTGGATCCCCACCGAAACTAGAAAAACGGTCACTCACGCACTGGTCACGAGCCGCCTGGACTATGGAAACACCCTATATGCCGGTACCTCCGCAAAACTCCAGAAAAAACTCCAACCCATCCAGAACGCTTCAGCCAGGCTCATACTAGACATCCCGCGTAAAGAACACATCTCTGGTCACCTGAAAAACCTCCACTGGCTCCCCGTAAATAAGAGGATTACTTTCCGCCTCTTAACCCACGCACACAAAGCACTTTACGAACTTGGACCCGAATGCCTCAACACACGACTGTCCTTCTACACCCCCTCCCGCCAGCTACGATCCTCCAACCAAGCCCTTGCCACTGTACCTCGCATCAACAAAGCCACCATGGTAGGTAGATCCTTCTCCTACCTGGCAGCTAAAACCTGGAACTCTCTTCCCACTCAACTACGCCTTACTCAGAACCACCTAGCATTCAGAAAACAACTTAAAACCTGGATATTCGACAAGTAACTCCCCCCCCCCCTTCCTCAAGCGCCTTGAGACCCTATGGGTATGTAGCGCGCTATACAAATCCTTGACTTGACTTGACTTGACTCCTAAAATCCGCACGTTGTTGCGTCTCGAGCGCCATTCCTGATCGTCCAGCTTTTCTTGGAGCTGCTTGTTTTTGGCTTCCATACGTTCCATTGCCAGCTGTAGTTCCGAGGTGTCTTCTACTAGGGATTTTGCAACCACCTCCACCTGCGCCACTCGTTCAGTCATTTTGTGAAAATCTGCTCGTAGCAAATTAAGATCAGTGGAGATGGATCCCACCGTTGTTTGTACGTTGGACAGTGTCTTCATTATGTCCTCTAACGTCACCTTTTTGGCTCCATCACCCTCTGGGCCCTTTCCTGTGGAGGTGCGTCCCTCTGTCTGCGGCACATTATGCTTGTTATAAGCATACTTGTCCAGTTTCGCCTGTGCCGCGGTCTGTCTCGGTCCTTTGCCCGCCATGGCTTCCTCCGCTTCCATGTCGCAGGGCGGTTCCGCTCCCCCAACAACACGCGCCGTAGTATGGGCGGTCGTCTGTCTCGAGATATTGCGGGTTACCCTGCAATGGGGCGCCTTATAATAGTCGACTGGTATGGACCTATAGCATTCGAGGCCACCGCTCCCTGGCCCCTCCGCGACAGCCAATTATGGACACTGTTAGGTGTTGTCAGCGTGGACACGTCGAAAGTGGTCTTATCCTGTGCACCACCTATCTGCTGCTGGATGTGTTATGTCCACTGCACATCGACTGCGTTACAGGCCCCACCTCACGCTGGGCCTTCCTCACTGTCGCAATCCTGTGCACAGGGAGCCACACCTCCACCTGCGTGCCCGAGCCTTCCCGCAGGTCACCCCCTATCCGGCCACGAGATGATATCCCAAACAGGCGCTCCGTATCCCCCTGTGATTTGAGTGTCAGACAGGGGCCCACCTGCGTAGCTCAGGTCGTTATGTGTATTTATGCTCTCTCACCAGCTCCCTTCTGCTGGGCCTATACTCTTACCGGGTCTTTTTGAGCGCGTTTGCGGCAATATAACTCTCCGCTGCTGGTAATCGCTCCAGGGGGAGCGGGGGAGACAAAAGAATTAAACGCGGCAGTGGTCCCACAGCTGTGGCCCAGTCATCCCATATTCGCCCTCAAGGATGATCGGTGATTCAGCCTCCGACATCGGGGTGCGTCTCCTGCCTCTTCTGCCTACTGTCACCTCTGTGCTGGTCAGCTGCCCGGCCACTCTCTCTTGCGGTCCCGCACCCAGCCGCGTCCTCAGCTCCGCTCCGTCACTAGCGTCACCTTCTTGATGGATTTCCTCAACAGCTGCCACTTCCGGTCCTCGCCCCCGGCCAGATCTCACTTCCGCCTGGGCAGATGCAGGCGCGAACCCGGTGCTGCCATGCTGCAGACAGGCCTCCGCCGGCCGCTTCGCTCTTCGTCCGGTTCCAGATGTCGGACTGGCCTCAAAGTTGTTCCGGGTGGTGCCTCTCGGTCACCCCACTCGGGATTTGCTTTGGAAGGAAGAATTCAAGCGGATCAGTGTACGGATTTATGTGCTGGGGCCACCTAGCCTACAGCGCTCCTCTGCTACGCAGCCACCATGTTTGGCTGCTAGCCACGCCCCCTCTTTCTTTTTTTTAAAGAACTTTTAGATCTTAACGGTCCAGCCAAACTGTGTTTTGTTTTTTAACAACCTTCAATATAAACGTTAGTTTTTTATGTAGAAGCTTTTGGAAATATCTACTGGCACTTATATCATCCTTTTCAACCCATTGAGTATATTGTTATTTCATCTTGTATTCTTGCCTATTTTTACTCAACTCTTTCTACTCTTGCACTTGGCACTTTTGCACCTGAAACTTTAAATATAATTCAAAGCATTTAGCACTTTGCATTTTGTACCTTGAATTTGAATTTTTACTATTGTGTATTGCACCTCATAGCGAAGCACGTACATTGTCTGAGACACTTTGTCAGCCCCTTACCCTTAGATATCTCGGGGTTAAAATGTTGCACTTTTACGAAATACAAAAATGGTTAGGTGCAAGCTTCAAAAACCTCTAGCCGACACCCTACACACTACTATAGACTCTTTCCTAGTGCGTGCAGTTATTGCGATTAGTGATAAAATAGATAGAACGGAACGCCGCCTATCTTTGGGATCTGGCATGCTGGCAGTAGGATTGTATGGCGAGACTAGTGGTCTAACGCAGGAGGAAAATGGACAGCTGAATGGACTTACCCATTTTGAGCAAGAATGTACCCCAAGGATACGCCGGGTCTGGTGGCTCAGTGGACTAATGCGTCCACTGCAGGGGCCTGTGTTCGACCTCATGGTCACAGGTTCGAATCCCGGCGGGTCCACTCAGCCTTTCATCCATCTGAGGTCGATAAAATGAGTACCATTGAGTTGGGTAACAACAAACATCTGTTATTCAGCGCCAAGATACCCGTAGTGGTGAACGTGCGCTTTACAAATACACATGTTATGTTATGTTATGTAAGGACAACTGAAAGTACTACAGTAGCACATTTGCAGTCCAACTTCCAGCAATTGCATGCACCTGATGGATTACCAACCCCGAAAAGAAAAAGAGGTTGTAAGAAGAGCCAGACTAGTATGGGAAGTAACAAAACTAGGAAAAGCCAGCTGCAGAACTTGACAGACCAAATATGTGATGATATAAATGCCCAAAGCACTCCTATAAACATACAAACTACCCATAGTGTAGCTGTTGTGGCAACAAAGATCGAAGAGTTACTAAAACCCCTCTATCATAAATTGGATAAATTTTCCAACAAAGTAATTAAAATTAATGGTTTGCTACAGAATACACATGCTAGCCTTGGGGAAATAAGGAATGTAATAAAGAGGAGCTCTATTGATCAGCCACCCCAGGCTATAGTTGTCTCTGATAAAACAGCAAGTATGGCAACAGGCAGAAACGTAAGATGAGTACAGCATGACACATGCATACGGACCAATAATGGAAGGGATGAGTTGGGAAGCCACCCCCACTCAACTCAGCAGACCCCGAATAATCAACCTTGCCAAAATAGAAGGTCAGAGCCTGAGAGGGACCAATTTAAGACAACGCAATCAAAGTTATGAGAAAACAGGGCCCTTGTGGGAAGAGCCAACGCCCCCATAAATTTACCACCAGAATGCTGCCCGTATGTTGCAGGTACGAGCACTAATAGGCAGTCACGCCGAAGGTTCACACGCTGAGCTGCCTGGCTTTGATTGACTCAGGACAAAGGTTATTTGCTTTCTAACATAGTCCTTTCTTAAAAAGTCGCAGCTATTTGCACAGACTGTCTTGCTTCATGCAGTCCAATTTTAAAATCACTTTTGCAGCTATTTGCACAGACTGTATGTTTTACTTGCGGTTTTAACTAACAGCTTTGTTCTGTTAGTCCCTGCCCTGGTCTGCCGCGGCTGTGGTGCCATTTGAGCAGAGGGTGGAACTTGAACTTGGCACCCACTTCCGCTTTCGGAAGTCGGTGGTCTAGCCTTTAGCATAATTTGGCCTATTTGAGCCGCATGCTGCAGCGGGCGTGCAACACTAGTAGGCAGTCACGCCGAAGGTTCACACGCTGAGCTGCCTGGTCTTGATTGACTCAGTACAAAGGTTTTTTGCTTTCTAACACAGTCCTTTTGTTAAAAATATATATACTTCGCAGCTATTTGCACAGACTGTATGTTTTAATTGCGGTTTTAACTAACAGCTTTGTTCTTCCCTGCCCTTTTCCGCTGCAGCTGTGGTGCCGTTTGAGCGGAGGGCGGGACTTGAACTTGGCATTCACTTCCGCTTATACTTCCACTCTCGGATGTTGGCGGTCTAGCCTTTAGCGTATTTTGGCCTATTTGAGCTGCACGCTCCAGCGGACGCACCAAAGGCAAGCCCGTCTGCGCCCGTCCGCACAAATTCCACGCATAGCGCCAGCCATTATGCCAGTTTTTACTCAGATGACTCGAGCAGCTCATTAATATAGTATTCTAGGGAGACTCTACTGCGTCTTGGACCTACAGGCATACTCTGCCCAGGCACTCCCTATAATCCACACTCGATTGCATGTAAAAACCTTTGTCCCCATTGCACCACTGTGGTTCGCACTCTCCCCCTGTCTCAAGCGAGACATTGGCTCTCCAAGCAATGAAACCCAGACATAAGACACAATATAACTCGCAGTCTACTCCTCAACACTAGATCTCTCATTAAAAATTCCTTAGCATTTCATGACCTCATGGAGGTGTAGTTCCGTGGTTCGTGAGTGAGGTTCGATGATTCCGAACCCGTTCAATAAAAGTTGTCGGAAATAGACGATGTTGGTGTCAGCAGACCGCAAATGACGAGTGTAGTGTGTCTGAGTGTTTTCACATGAATCGATCAATGAGAACACTCTGTATTTAAGGATTTAGTTCGAACCTTCGGGTTCCATTTTGTGTACGGCAGCCATTTTGTATGGTTGCCCTCACATAGGCCGAAGACTGCGGCCGAACGAGTCCTTGAGACATGTATGCCTTAGCTGACTTCTGAATGACCTGGCCGAACTGACTCCTTGCCCGAGGCTGACCTCGCTGAGCCAGTTCCTTGTTAAGCAGCTGGTCTGATAAAGATCAAAAAGTAGGGCAGGCCCGAGTTTATGGTACACTGCTCCTACCTTTCTATCTCACTTCCAATCTGTTTCTGTTCCTTCCTTTACGACATAATCACTGATTTGGGTTGAGGGTTTTATGATGGGTTTGTCCGGCCTGATCCGACAAGAAATCTGGAATGTGCTTGGTCATTTCTGGTGGGCTGGACAACGGAAAGTGGGATTGTTGTCATACGCTACTTCTGAATTGTCACACTGTCATTGGTCAGTTTGCATGCACCTAATGTTAATTCGAAATGTTGCCTGAGGCTTGATTTTTGGCATAAAAGACCATGCTCCGCTCATTGAATTTGTGCAGTCTCTAGCGAACCACCCGTGTGTGCTTCGTAGACCTCTGTCCCTGGTTGCAGCCAATAAACTTTGGTCTTTGACGTCATCAAGAAGTATCCCGTGTCTCTATTTGCCAAGACAGGGGATCTTGAAGGCATTGGGCGTTCTCCCTGACGCCGCTGGGTTCTAAAACCCGGTCCTTCAGAGGAGCATGCAATTGATATAGCTTTCGTCACAGAAACCTGGGCTGACCCCTCCTCTGAACCAGACATCCTATGGGCCCTTCCTGAGGGCTTTAAAATATACAGGAAAGACAGAGCGCCCAACGAGGGGCGACTTCAGCGGTACCGGTCCAAGCCCGAAGATCGTGAGGAGCTTTGTGTGAAAATTCTGGAGGAAGGCCTACCACTTCATCGACCCCTGTATGTCGGCGTGGTCCGAAAGTCTTTGCTGCGAGGTTCCCCGCGTTCTGACGGCTACGAAAGACTGCTGCCCATCTGTCGCCCTGTTTTGGAGCCTTAGACGTTTGTAGAGCGAGACGATTGACGGGTCTTCTGGTGACGCCATCGACATTTCAGTTAAGTATGAGTGGAGCGTCTCCTAGTCCTTAGTTTGTTTTGGTATCCTTTAGTGGATCGCTTTGATTTGGTACCTGCAGGCCCCAAAGCCAAGGGACTCGTGTATTAGCGAGACTATCGTTTTGAGATTTCCCTTGTAGTTTGAAGCTAGACTAGTGAGCAAGATGCCTGGTCTTAGCAGACTTGGAAAAATATTTGGTATGTGGTTGTTCTAAGGATTCCCGGTTAGAGGATTCGTGTCCGGTTCCTCCAATTGGAACTCCTACATATGAATTGTACGTGAAACATGGTGTGGGTCCTATTAGTTATAATGAAATCTGGGTTAAATATACGAAGAAAGACGGTGTCCTACAGTGGCCCCGTTACGGTAGTTTTGAAGCTGAGATACTAGATAATCTCGAAGCTAAGTTGTTCAAGAAGAAAGCCCGGCCGGCGATGTTTGACTCTTTCCGCATATGGCGCAAAGAAGCCAAACAGAAAGAAATTAAATTAGCGAAGAAGAATAAACGAGAACAAGGTATGTCAATGGTACAAGCTGCCATTGCGTTTAGGGATAATGAGGAAGAGCAAGAGAGCGAACAGATGCTTAGAGCGAAGAAGTTAGCGGTAGATAGATGCTACTCAGTTTTGCCACCTAAAGGGCAGAAAGACAAGAAAGATCTTGCGAAAGATCCTTTAATGTCGCATCTATTGAGTTCGCCACCACCTTATGCACAGAGTGCTACGGCACCACCGCCACCAGTTGTGGCTGTGCAACTTCCAGTTCTTGCGCCACCTGCGATTCCTCCACAGCCAGCTCCTTTTCCGTTGGCTACTGTTCCTTTGGCGCAGCCTCCTCAGGGGCCGCCAACTTTGCCTTCCCCTTTGTCTGCTACTCCTATGCCTGTTCTGAATGCTCCTTCTGTTCCGACTTTGGATTCTTCCACTATTGTTCCGTCTTCTCTTATTCTTCCATCTTCTCCTTCTACTAGACAGCGAGTGACTGTTGCAGTTTCTGGTTTCTTTACTCCTTTGTTAGGACAATTGGGTATGTCTCCTGTGAGTGAGAGTAGACAATCGCGTAGTCAATTGCCTGATACAGATGAGCGGTCAGTTTTGGATCATATGGCACGTAGATGGGTTACGTATACCTCCCAGTATGATCTTGAGGGTATTATGGATGTTTTCCGGCAATGGAAAGCACCAAAGCAACGGTACGTTTTTGAAATGATGTGTGTGTTCCTCCATGAACAATGGATTGACGAAGTGGGTAAAGCTCCTGAAGAATTGTATCGAGTGCGTTCCGAGTTTGCGAAAGGGACGATTGTGAGTCTTCTCGACATTGAGAGAGCGGTGTCGACATTGTTGTCGTTCCGTAATAATGCTCCTTCTGAGCGGTTGTTTGAGCCTGATTCATCAGTTAGGAGAAAAGCGCGCCAGTATCCGATGCGAGAGGTTCCTCCAGTTTGAAGACCTGCTGATGCAAATGCTCATCCACCTGTTGTTGTGCACTTTCAGCGAGTGTGGGTACATGTTCCTTGGAAGCGTGCGGAAGTCCTAGCGCTTAAGCAGACTTTACCTGATCCACGCAAAAATCCGGCGGGATATTATAAAGAGCTCACTCAAACTGTGGGTTCATGCATCATGAATTTAGCTGACATAGACATGTTGTTTGGCAATGTTATTCCACAGCCTATCTGGAATGTGATTCGACATACGGATCATGATAATGAATTGGGTGATACATGAGTTAATATTGTTGCTGCGAATGACAGACAAGTTTGAGGTGCTAAGCCTGAAGATGTGGTTGCTGAACTTCCCGGTAGAATAATTACTTTTATGAAGACTTTGATGCCCGAAGTGCGTGTTAATTGGGACAAGTTGTCTGCATGTAAGCAGAAGAAAGATGAGACTGTGTCTGATTTCTTTACGCGGTTTGAAGAGACTTTTGCAGATCATAGTAGTCAGGATATGGCTACCGAGGGTGGCCAGAGATTGTTTGTTGACAAGTTCATACATAATTTGCTTCCCGAGTTATGTACTAAGTTGAAGGATTCCAAGAGTGCTTGGCCCGTTTCCACGTCAGCGCAGATTTTGGCAATGGCTCAATATTATGAAAATAGGCGCAAAGATGAGTTAGAGAAAGCGGATAAGAAGACTAAGGAATTGAAGACTAAAGTTCTACAGCAAGCTTATCCACCCCGTACTAAAAGTCAGCGTGATTATCAGCAACCTCAGCAATATTCGAGGAACTCGCAAAGGATCGAGTTTCCTCAACAGCGTTTCCCGTATGGGCCTAATCAGTGTGCGTATTGCAAAGAAGAGGGTAATTTCAAAAATAGTTGTCCGGTTTTGTTACAACGCACAAATGGTGCTTCTGGTGTACGAGGTAGAGGTGCTCAACAAGTGCCTAGAGGTAGAGGTCGCGGACAGAACGTACGTCCTTTGCCTCCACAGAACTCAATGAATAGTTTTGATCAACAGCAGAGTTCATCTGGTAGAACAGCACAGTACTATATGGATGATTACTATATTGAAGGTGACAAAGTGCATGGTAGTGATTGTTAGGACAGCCATGGACAAAGAGAGGGAGTTGTTTCAGTTCCAGTAGATCAGAGTGGACCTTATGTTGAAGTGATTGCATCAGGTGTGTCAGAACCTTTTCTGTTAGATACTGGTGTACAAAGAGTTCTATTATGCACTCTAAACTCCCTGGCGCACCTTTGTCTGGCTTTGACAATGTTTCTGTAGGTTTTTCTGGCACCCCCGTTACAAATCCGATTTCTGCTCCATTGTCTCTTTCTGTTGGTCCTCGTAAGTTCGAAGCACCCCTACTTTTGACTACAGGTTGTAATGAGAATTTGTTGGGATTGGATTTATTGAAGAGATTGTATGCAACACTGTATTGTTCTCCGTCAGGAGTACATCTTACCTTGGGTGAGAGAGTGATCTCTCCGACGTACCTGTCGAAAGACAGTCTTCCACCTGAATTGTCTTCCTTACCAGATTCATTGTGGGCTACGGGTCCAAATGATGTAGGCCTACTGGAAATTCCCCCATACGTTGTGACACTGAAGGCGAATGCTAGATTACCGCGCATTCCACAGTATCGTATCTCGAGTGATGGTGAGAGAGCACTTTTAGCGATTATTTACGACTTGATCGAAAAGGGTGTTATTGAGGTAACGAGAGGTAATGTGTGCAATAGTCCTGTTTTGCCTGTTTTGAAGAGAACAGATTCCTCACAGCCTCCTGTATATAGATTTGTCATCGATCTTCGCGAAGTGAACAAGATTGTCGTTCCACAGTTTCCTGTCGTGCCTGATATAACGGCTTTGTTGACTCTGATTCCGGCTATGGCCACCTGGTTTTCGGTGATCGACTTGAAGAATGCTTTCTTCAGCATCCCGATTACCGTGGAAAGTAGGGACATCTTTGGATTCTCTTTAGGAGGACGAAGTTTCCGCTTTAAGGGCGCTCCTCAAGGCTATTGCGAGAGTCCATCGATCTATAGTCAAGCTTTGAAGACACAACTTGATCTGTTGGTTTTACCTGATGGTGCAGCCCTTATTCAATATGTTGATGATTTGTTAGTTGCTGCTGATACTGAGGAGATTTGTAGGGAAGCCACCTTGTTGTTGTTACGCCATGTGTCTGATTTTCATCACAAAGTTTCTCTCTCCAAGTTGCAATATTGTCGACAAGAAGTAACCTACTTAGGTCACCTCTTATCGAAGGAGGAAAGGAAACTGACCCCAGAAAGAATTCAAGCTATTGCGAAAATTAGTGTGCCTACGACACAGAGAGAAGTACGTGCATTTTTGGGTATTGCGTCGTACTGTAGACAGTGGATCCCTAATTTTTCTTTGTTAGCGAAGCCTTTGATAGCTCTTACTGTCAAATGTCAAAAGAGCTTTTCTGAATTACGCAATGCGTTGTATTCGGCTCCTGTGTTGGGTACCCCCGACTACAGTAAGCCTTTCACATTGTATGTCCACGAGAGAGAGGGATGTGCATTGTCAGTGTTGACTCAACAGTTTGGCGAGAAGCAACGCCCATGTGCTTACTTTTCGGCGACTTTGGATCCGGTAGCTAGAGCGTTGCCGAGTTGCTTTAGAGCTACGGCGGCAGAAGCTGTTTCAATTCAACAGTCTGCTGGTTTGGTTATGGACAAAACGCTAGTGGTGATGGTTCCACATGCAGTGGATACCTTGTTGAACCGTACGAAGACACAGCATTTAACTAGTGCTCGGTTGTCGGGTTACGAGTTGACATTGTTAGCGAGTCATGTGCACATTAAACGATGCAACATGTTGAATCCAGCCAAGTTGTTGCCAATTTCAGTTGAGACAGATTTATTTATTTATTTATTTTTGATATTTAATAGAGCGCGAACAAATGCCCGCAGGCGTCTCGGCGCTGTACTATTGTAGACATCTCCTATGCTCTGCTTCTTGCTCTTAGAGGTTAAACAACCAGGTTTTCAGTTGCTTTCTAAATGACAGGAGGTTTAGGCTAGATCTAATGGATTGGGGGAGAGTATTCCATAATTTTGGGGCAGCAACCAGAAAACGTCGATCTCCCCAGGTGACCAATTTAGTACGGGGTACCACCAGATCATTCAGTTTGGCTGAACGGAGAGGTCGGGAAGGATTGTATGGAATGAGGTGATCTCTCAGGAATTGAGGGGCTTGTTGGTGCAGTGATTTATAAACTATGCACAAGGTCTTGAATTTGATTCTGTTCCTGATAGGGAGCCAGTGATAGCTTCTTAAGGTATCAGCTATAGGTTTGAATCTAGGAATTCCCGAGAGAAGTCTAGCCGCTGCGTTCTGTACTGTCTGCATTTTCTTGATTACCCTGATTTGAGCATTGGCTAACAAGCCTTTGCAGTAATCTAATGCAGACAGGACTAGCTCGCTTACTAGTGTCTTGCCTACGCTCTTTGGGAGAAATGGAAGGACCTTTTTTACCAGTCGTAGTTTGTAGAACGCCGTAGAGGCCGTCTGGTTAGCATGAGCCATGAAATTCAGGTTGTCATCAAAGATAACGCCTAAGTTCCTCACCTTAGGGGTTGGTTTAGGCAGAGCTCCAAAGGATGATGGCCACCAAACTGAAGACCAGATGGGACTAAGATGGCCGAAAGTTACCACCTCGGTTTTTTCAGAGTTTAATTTTAAACAGTTTGCTGACATCCATTGTCCAATGGCCAGCATACCTGTTTTAAAACTCTCCGCTACAGTTTCCCCATCATTCTTGACGGTTAGATGATGAGATTGAAGAAGAACATGAATGTTTTTTGAGAACTGAAGAAGAAACGAAAGGGAGAGTAGATCTTAAAGACACTCCTCTTCCTGAGTGTGATGGTACTTTGTGGGTTGATGGTTCGTGCTTTAAGTTGCCGAATGGTGATACGACTGCAGCATATGCTGTTACGACTTTGCATACGATTGTTGAAGCTGCACGTATTCCACATAATTCAGCACAAGCAGCGGAGTTGATTGCATTAAGGAGAGCATGTGTGCTGGCGAAAGGAAAATGAGTGAATGTGTATACTGACAGCCAGTATGCATTTGGCGTGGCTCATAGCTTTGGACGTTTGTGGCGAGAACGTGGATTTTTGACTTCGCATGGGACGAAGATCCAGCATGGACAGTTGGTGAATGAACTTCTTGAATCTCTTACTTTGCCGTTACAAGTAGCGATTGTCAAATGCAGTGCCCATAAGAAAGTTACGGATGATGTTGGTCGCGGAAATGCGTTTGCGGATGAAGTTGCGAAAGAAACAGCGAGAAATGTGATGAGTCGAATGTATGTTGCGGGTCCGGCGAGATGGGTTCCAGAGAAGAGTATGTGTGAAGATACGGTTGAGAGTGTGAAATCCATTCAAGCTGAAGCTACAGAGAAAGAGCTAAATGAATGGAGAGAAAGCAAGGGTAGATTGGATTCGAATGGTTGTTGGACTGATTTGTCCGAGCATCAGAGATGGTTGTTGCCTGACGCGTATGTGCTTCCAGTTGTTACAATGGCTCATGGCATGGCACATATCAGCGTGAAAGGGATTTGTAAGTTGTTGGCTCCGGTTTGGCAGAATGCGGGAATTCTAAAATGTGCAGAGAATTTGGTTAAGAATTGTATGGTGTGCTTGATGTACAATCCTGGTAAGGGAACTCCAACACCAGCTGGTCATTTTGCTCCTCCTACGTATCCGTTCGAGGCTTTGCAGCTAGATTTTATCCACATGGAGAGATGCAACAACTTGAAATATGTATATGACAACTTGGGCGGAAAACAAAGAAATAATTCCGCTTAACCAGACAGGATTTCGAAAAAGCACCGGCACAATAACTAACATCATGGCAATGTCAATGCTAATGGACATGGCAAAAACCAAGCACATGCAGCTTCACGCTTGTTTCATTGATTACAGTGCCGCGTTTGATAATGTGGACAGGTCCAAACTATGGGCGAAGCTAGCCAGATGGGGTATTTCCAACAATCTTCTATCACTGATCATGCTCCTACACTCCAACACCTGGGTTCAAGTAAAATTGGGCTCAGGAACGCATCTTTCAAGGAAAATTCAAACAACGAAAGGGTTGAAACAGGGCTGCGTGCTGGCCCCCACGCTATTCAACCTATTCATGGCAGACTTAACCCCGGCACTTAACAACTGCAACTCGCACCCACCCAGGTTAGGGGGCTCCCCAATATCTAATCTACTCTATGCGGACGACGTGGTGCTACTCAGCTACACCGCAGTGGGCCTGCAACATCTCTTGAACTGTCTAGAGGTCTATGCAAAAGAAAATTGTCTCTCAATAAACTTAAACAAAACAAGGTCCATGACAATAAACAAGAAACGAAAAAAGCCCTATCAGTGGCGCCTGGGTAATAAACATGTCGAGTCAGCAGAGGCTTACAAATACCTGGGTATATATATAGACAAAGATGGCCTAGCTAACAGCCAGCAACAGGAGATCAAAAGGAAAGGGATGATTCTTGCACTCTCTCTGAAGGGAGTCTCAGCCAAATTACTGGGCCCTACTCTGAATCCACTTTTGATGGTAGCCCGGGCCAAAATATTGCCTTCTATTACTTACGGCACTGAGGCACTGTGTGGGAGAGTCAGCAATCTGCTGGACAAAACAGTTGTTAAAGCATATAGAACATTGTTCAGCCTCCCGACCTACACTTCACCGGCACAAATTCGTCTGGAATTTGGCCTTATAAAGCAAACTTGGGCTAGCTACGGCGCTTTCATTAACTGCTGGCACAAGATTAGGACAGCAAACCCGAACACATTAAACTACCTCCTCTGGCAAGAGATTCAACAGAGGCCGAAATCACCCGTAGGCCAATATCTTGAGGAGGCTCTGACGATCACAGGCCTGTCCCCCTTATGGGACACACACTGCCTCCACTCGGCGTTCAAAAAAACGGTGTGGAAGACGCTGAAGACACTCTCCTTGCTAGAGGATAAGGCGACCTTCTCGCTCAGAGCGCATGCCTGGATGACCTTGGCCACATATAAGCACTTAGCCCCACAACACTACTTTAATCTGGGATATTCAAAAATACTAAAACAAAAATTTTTAAAGTTCAGACTTGGAGTGTTACCAACCACGCAGCAGCTTCCACCTTGGAAAAGGGAGCAGGCTTTCACTCTCTGTAGTCTGTGCAACAAGGACTCGGGCGACATCATTCATACAATCTGCACCTGCACTGAGCTGTGTCAAGAAAGGAGACAGCTGCTAAAAACTTGCTTTAATCAAAGAGGTATCAGGACAAGGAGACAAGCTGTCCTGGCATGCTTTGATCCCTCATCACCACAACTGAACACTAGGTTAGTTAAATTTCTCGAAGCAGCTCGTTTAAAAATGCCAAACTGATTGTCACTTTGTAGTCCATTGCGCTATGGGGGAAATTTTACTAAGTGATTGGATAAATCTTACAGCGGATTACAACCTCTCACAGGCAGTAAAGACAAAAACATCTGGGACATTTAAATTGTATTGACATTGAAACGTCTTTTGAAGGTCATGTTGTGACGCTCATGAGGGAGCATTCACTTTTAAACATGGAACATTTTAATATGGTTGTATTAATTGTATGCATTGCAATGGTTTTAAGTAACTATGCAAATAAAGTTTTACCTATTACCTATTACCTATTACCTATTAGTGGTTGTTTGCTCCTTTTCTAGATGGGTAGAAGCCTATCCCCTTAAGGACAATACTGCCTTGTCCACAGTGAAAGCCCTAATCAAAGAGTTTTTCCCTAGATTTGGAATGCCGAGAATTATCTGGAGTGACAATGGGAGTGAATTTGTGGGTCAAGTCATGAAGAGAGTGTGTGAGGGTCTAGGAATAAGGCAGAAATTCCACGCTGCAAATCACCCCCAATCAGCTGGTTTAGTCGAGTGCTATAACGGCACTCTTAAATTGAAATTGGCCAAAATCCAAGCGAGCACTGGTTTGCAATGGCCAGATGCTTTGCCTTTAGCGCTCCTGTCCACAAGAATGACTGTACATTCGAGAATGGGTTTGAGTCCGTATGAGGTTGTGTTTGGTCGCCCAGCAAATATTTGGGGTGTGCCAGGACCAACTAGATTCAGTGAGATTGAACATCCTGTGTTGCTTGTCTACTTGCGCGAACTGACGACTAAATTGCCTGTTTTACACCAACAGGTTTACGATAGCCTTCCACAAGCTTCTGAGGATCCAGGCCACGCTATTGAACCTGGTTCGTGGGTCTTCGTGAGAAATTTTCAGCGGAGCAAGAACGATCAGCCCCGCTGGACGGGACCCTTCCAAGTCCTCTTGTCTACACGATCTGCAGTTCGAGTACAAGGCAAACGAAATTGGATCCGCGGCGTGCACTGTAAGCGTGCACCTTTGCCCTTACCGTACAATAAGTGGGTCCAGGTGGGACTTCCAGACTCTGAAACAGACACTGTTCCACGATTTTTACCATTCAGCGATGCTCGTTTGATTGGTACGAACTCTGAGAAAGAAAGTGATGATCGTTTACAAGAAGCAGTGCCTCCTTTGAATCGATTGAACACTACTGAGCCTGAACTCTTATTCAAAGATCAAGAAGTGCCTGGAAGAAGCCGCTATAATTTGCGACCGAGAGTCATGAACAAATAAATAAAGACAAATAAAGTTTTTATGATTTTTCTGTTTGCAGGTTAACTCTCCACCGAGGATCTACTCATTTCTGTTTTTCGAACCGCCATCCGGGTTCAGCTGTAGGGTCGCGGTTGCCGAAAGTCTTTGGAGTGCAAGCCTGAGACACTAGGTCGGGGGTTCTGGTTGGCCTAAGGGAGTTGCCCTGGGTTGACAGAGGCATTCCTTAGCAGAAACACCCTACCATCGCGAGCAGCATTTTTAGTTTAGGATGGATTTCTTCGAGTTGGAGAGACCTGCACGGACAATGATTTTTAGAAAGAAGATATGTAAACTCATATCGAAGAAAAGTTTTTTAATACCGTGTTTATTTTTGCTATTGAGTTTGATGATACTCATAATTGGTTATGTGACATTCTCTTTTAAAGTGACGTTTGTTCCCACTGTGCAACCTACACCTCCACCCACTATTTCTTCTCATTCTTTTCATCCTTTGCATGATCATGAGGTAGTTAGACGATTGGAATTTGCCAATGATTCCTTTATTCAACTTTTGCACCAACACCAGTTAGTGATGAATACGACAAACTGTTGGATTTGTGGTCTAATGCCCCATACGACCGATAAGGGTATTCCATACTTAGTTTTGCCCTTCAGTTTAAATGGTTCGATTTGGGCTTACAGAACGATGTTTATTTATGCCCATAGTGTTTATCCCCAACGTTCACTGAAGGATAATCTGAAGAATAGTGCAGTTGCTAGGGGCATAGTCGACATTGTCAAAGGGACTAATGCCGTTGAAACTATTCCGATAGATGAGAAGCAACCCTACAGTGGTTGGGATATTACTGGATATGGAGTTAGTCTGAGTGTTAACCAGCGAGCGAAAAGTTCTCCACCAATTTGGATAGTGCCTCATCAGGGTCGCTATTGTCTGCAGGGTAATGGCAAGAATCTGAGAGCTCAGCTAGGGAAGAGCATTTGTACTGACACCTACGTATTTACGTCCCAGTCTTCCCCAGCATTTTTAGCTGCTAAGGGTACCTAATTTGTTTGTTATGACAAAGCGTATACATGGTTGCCCCCTGATTTTTCGGGCACATGTTTTGTTTCTTTCCTGTTGCCCCCCACTTTTACAGCTGCGGCAGATTACCATAAAACGAGAGTTGCTAGAGGTGTCTTTAGTCAGGAAGACACTGCAGGGAAAGAGTTGGAAGATTTCTTTAAGGGTTTTCTGCCGTTCTGGGGACCGATGGCTAACAGCAGGAATATTCGCCAGTTGACGAGAGTGGTTGAGTCCACCATAGTCAAAACTGCCGGTGCCCTTGATAATTTGACTGCAGAGCTCCAGTCGGATAGACTTATGACACTCCAAAATAGAGTTGCCCTTGATGTCATACTAGCAGATCGAGGTGGACTTTGTAAACTGATTAAATCGAGCTGCTGCGTTTTCATTCCAGACAACGCTCCGTCAGTTTTCCAGGCCATTTCCAAGCTACATAAGATCTCCAATTCTGTCCATTTGGACAAAGGAGATTGGTCGTTGATGGAATGGTTATGGGGATTGATATCCACTTGGGGTTGGAAGATTTTGATGGTCATTGGGATGGTCTTAGCTATCCTTTTCCTGTTCTGTCTCTGTGTACAGTGTGATCCTGCTATTTGTGGCCTCTGTGCTACTTCGTGTGCAAGGAGACCTGTCCAGAGAGAGGTACTAAGTAATAGGATGATGCTACAGCAACATATCGATGATCTGATGAATATAGATCCGGATTCAGATTGACATGGGTTTGGGTCTGTTGCCTATGTAAGGGCAAAAGGAGGGTCTGTAGTTCTGTGGTTCGTGAGTGAGGTTCGATGATTCCGAACCCGTTCAATAAAGGTCGTCGGAAATAGCCGATTTTGGTGTCAGCAGACCGCAAATGACGAGTGTAGTGTGTCTGAGTGTTTTCGCATGAATCGATCAATGAGAACACTCTGTATTTAAGGATTTAGTTCGAACCTTCGGGTTCCATTTTGTGTACGGCAGCCATTTTGTATGGTTGCCCTCACATAGGCCGAAGACTGCGGCCGAACGAGTCCTTGAGACACGTATGCCTTAGCTGACTTCTGAATGACATGGCCGAACTGACTCCTTGCCCGAGGCTGACCTCGCTGAGTCAGTTCCTTGTTAAGCAGCTGGTCTGATAAAGATCAAAGAGTAGGGCAGGCCCGAGTTTATGGTACACTGCTCCTACCTTTCTATCTCACTTCCAATCTGTTTCTGTTCCTTCCTTTACGACATAATCACTGATTTGGGTTGAGGGTTTTATGATGGGTTTGTCCGGCCTGATCCGACAAGAAATCTGGAATGTGCTTGGTCATTTCTGGTGGGCTGGACAACGGAAAGTTGGATTGTCGTCATACGCTACTTCTGAATTGTCACACTGTCATTGGTCAGTTTGTATGCACCTAATGTTAATTCGAAATGTTGCCTGAGGCTTGATTTTTGGCATAAAAGACCATGCTCCGCTCATTGAATTTGTGCAGTCTCTAGCGAACCACCAGTGTGTGCTTCGTAGACCTCTGTTCCTGGTTGCAGCCAATAAACTTTGGTCTTTGACGTCATCAAGAAGTATCCCGTGTCTCTGTTTGCCAAGACAGGGGAACTCGAAGGCATTGGGCGTTCTCCCTGACGCCGCTGGGTTCTAAAACCCGGTCCTTCAGAGGAGCATGCAATTGATATAGCTTTCGTCACAGAAACCTGGGCTGACCCCTCCTCTGAACCAGACATCCTATGGGCCCTTCCTGAGGGCTTTAAAATATACAGGAAAGACAGAGCTGGGAAAATGGGGAGGTATAGTGAGCTAGAAATGGTTTTAATATTCAGTTTAAACCAATCTCAAATTTTATAGAAGGCGAAGTAGCTTCCTTTAAAATTAGGCCCGACAGCCAGAACACCTTCAATGGCACTCATCTATCGCCCACCAACAGCTAAAGCCAACTTTCTAAACTCTATAGGCCAGCTCCTTCAGCTTAAGGCAAAACAATCCAACTTTACCATTTTAGGTGATTTCAACTTTCACCTCAAAAATACTACGGACATAGACACGGAGGCCCTCTTAGATCATATGGCCAGTGCAGGATTCAATCAGCTGGTCAAAGAGGCCACACACTCGGCCGGGCATTGTCTGGATGGGATCTTCTCTGACCATCCTAACTTATTATGGAATAGAGCTCTGCCACTCATTTGGTCAGACCACAGGGCAATAATGTTCAAAATCAGCTTACCATCTAAAAGACCCACCTCTTAGCTTTCGACCCTGGCATAAGATTGAGGGAGATGAGTTAAGTAAGACACTCTTATGCTCTCATCAGCCCACCCCTGTGAATCTGGACGAGGCAGTGAGGAGCTATCATTATTGGATTGCTCACGCGGCGCTCAACCTTGCTTTAATGAGTCTCTGAAAGCGCAAAAAACAGACTCGTACAAGACTCAAAAGGAAATGGAGGCAAGCTAATGATGCCCAACCCAAATCAGATTATAGACTGGCCATGCAAACCTATAAGAAGCTTATTCTGAAAGCAAAATCAGATTTCATCAATGAAAAAATTGAAGCATGCAATGGCTGTGCTAAAAGATTATTTACCACAGTAAAAAAACTTTCCAAGCTTCCTGAAATTCAAAATCAGGACAACAGCCAGCAATTCTGCAACAAGTTAGCAGATGCCTTTCAACAAAAAATCAAACAAGTCTTTGATGCCTTTGTACCCAAATCAAATCTGTCTGCATCCACACTCTCCCACAGACTCTTAGAGTATATCCATCTGTATCCCTTTCCTATGTATATAGAGATAACTCTAATCACTTGTATATGCAGTAGACCATTGTACTCTCTACCATTCCTATGTGACTCTTAGAGTATATCCATTCATGTCCCTTCCCTATGTATATAGACATAACTATAATCACCAGTCTCTTCTTTGTGTGATTTTACATCTTGTACATATGCATTTTTTTTTCTGTGTGTATCGTTTATGTAACGCATGTAATCCTAAGTCCTTATGTTTTGCAACTGGTTCTTATGTAAAGCGCTCTGACACCTTCGGGTAAAGTTTGCGCTATATAAAATCGCATTAAATAAAATAAATAAATAAATAAAATAGATAAGAACCCGAGAGTTAGTCCAGCCCTTCACACGAATACAGACAGCCCTTCCATCACCATATTGCCTATGTTTCCGCCATTCACACTCGACTGGACTATCGAGTTAATCTCTTTAGTTAAGTCTGGATCCCCCTCTTATCCATGCCCTCCCAAAATCTTGTACTTGGTCCCTGAAATCCTGGCATCCGCTCTCTGGCCTATCTTTAACCTCATGATTTCTTTGGGGGACTTTCCCACTGATTGGAAAAAAGCCTCCATAGTGCCACTCCAGAAAAAAAAAACTTGGATCCTGAGGACCCTTCCAGTTACAGACCTATTTCTAGGATACCGTTTCCTGGTAAAATTATAGAAAGATACTTAAATGAGGAACAGTTCGCCTTCTTGCGGAAGGTGATATCTTGGGCCTCTCGCAATTTGGCATCCGGGCTCACCACAGCACTGAGCTGGCCCTAATTACAGCATTACAGCCACAGAGGAACTTCGGTAAACCCTTGATAGAGGAGGGAGCGTTGCCCTTATCCTTGTAGATCTCTCAGCGGCATTCATCACGGTCAACCATTATGTGTTGGTTGAGCGTCTTGCCGCGCTGGGAATCAGGGATAAAGCACTCCTCCTACTCAGATCCTTTCTTCCAAACAGGACTCAATTAGTGGCACTTGTCTCATTTGTCTCCCTGGATTTCTCACTACCTTGTGGAGTACCTCAGGGCTCTTCGCTGAGCCCCACTCTTTTTAACCTGTATATCACCCCTCTGGCCAAGCTAATAAGAACCTTTGGATTTACGCTGATGTCCTATGCGGACGACAAACAAATCATCGCGTCCATTAACAGCTCGTCCACAGATACAGCATCTCAATTCAAAAACTGCATGAGCCACATTGGGAAGTGGATGCAGACTAACTGTCTAAAACGTAATACTTCAAAAACTGAAGTTATGCTTTTTGGCAACACGCCTTTCAGCTGGTCAGACAGCTGGTGGCCAAGTCACATGGGCCTTCCCCCAACACCTGCCAACAAGGTTAAGAACCTCAGAGTTCCATTCGACTCCAAGCGCTCCTTTGAATCCAAGATCAATCACACCACAGCAACTTGCTTTTTCATTCTCAAAATCCTGAAAAAAATACTTCTGTTCATCCCATTAGAGCTCAGGAAAACAGTGGTCACAGCCTTAATTGGCTTGAGGCTGGACTACTGCAACGCCCTCCTTACTAGCGCGAGCAAGCGCAGTATACATAAATTTCAGACTACTCAAAATGCCACTGCCAGAGTCCTGCTTGGGCTCACTTGGTTTGATTCATCCTCCAAGGCTCTCACAGAGCTACATTGGCTGCTCATCAGTAAGCGCATTTATTTTAAGGCCTTATGCATTGCATTCAAGGCCACACGTGGCAAGGGTCCATGGCAACTGTCGCAATTCTTTAAACCCTACATCCCGGTCAGATCACTAAGATTATCTGACAATGTTAACTTATCTATCCCCAAGGTATCCAAAGTAAAATGGAGAGGCAAACGTTTTGCTTACACCACTGCTAAACTCTGGAACTCACTGCCCACCTCTCCAAAAATGAACCTCACCTATTTCAATTTAGGAAGCGTTTAAAAACCTGGCTCTACTAACACATCTTCCTAATACGACGCCTGTCTACTGGTCTATCCAGCGCCTAGACACCTTCGGGTTTTGTAGGGCTTTATAAATCCCTCATTTAATTTCATTTCATTATGGTTAATGTCCCCCTGTTACAGCCGGGCCAAAGGAAGCCACGTGATACACTAAAAAAGAAAGTGGTCCATTGGCTTAACAAGAACTGTGGGTACCCAGTGTCCAGAGCAAGTCAGATACTCCTAACAAGAAGAGTAAACTGGATAGAACACTTAACCAAGAGTGTCAAAGGGGACTGTATAATTATCAACTTTAGAAACCCAAGAAACACCTTGGACAGAGCAGTATTACCATCACGCTTTAAACAGAATGTGTCATTACAACCACTTGTTTTTTTCTACAGACATCTAAGGACTACACATAATAAGGAAATTGAAAAAAGGCACTATTGTTTGATTCCCATTATGCCAACTTATTCCCAATATGTGTTACCCGTGTCAAATAGGTATCAAGCCCTGAGTAATTTACAAGAAAATGATTGACACAGGGCTGCCTGTTAACCTAATGTGGAGTATGTCCCGTCTGGTGACTGGTTAAGTGAACTGGTAGCCATCCTAATCAAAGATCACAATCAAAGAACACTCACTGATTATATGGTTGTACTGCAAAGGTGGTAGGGTTGTGATTTTGGTCAATCAATATAATAATGTTAGATTCTACCCGTAGCAATGTGGTATCCGAAATAGACGAGGAGCTTGATAATTTTATATTCACGATTAATGCTGAATTTGTAATTATGTGGGTTGGTGATTTTAACATGCAAATATGTCCATTTTCTATGACTAAGGTCTGTGGGTGTATGAGTGGTGAAGGTGATGATCATGTACATTTCCCACACAACATCTATGGAGGAGCTTTGAACACCATGATGGCAAAGTATGATCTTGAATTGTTGCAGTGTGCCAGTGATATTGTTGGTGGGGTAATACCAACTTTTATAGGCAGGAACGCAATATCTGTTATAGATCATGTGTTTATCTCTACAAGTATCACACATATATGCTCCACACCAAGGATCAGCCAGCTAGCACTTAGCTACCACAATTATGTTACAATGATGATACAGATATGGAGCAACAAAACCTTATTACCACAAGATACCATTGCTAATATTGCCCCGATCAGACCAAATGGAACGCAAATCAAATGGGAGGGGGTCGATCCAACTAAAGTACTACACAACATTATTGTCAAATGTGGAGCAGAAATTTCCTACTGCTCCAAGAGGATGTTAATGCACCCTTGTTGCTATTTAACTTTGGTAAAATAAACGCTATTATCAAAGGGATACCAACTGCTCAACCTAGAAAAGAAACAAAACAACGTAGGGATGGTTTAATCATATGTGCACTCAGGCCCCTAAACAACTAAAACAAGCTCTTAATAATAAACCTAGGAATTCGGAACGAATTAAAAACGTACGACTTAATTACAAATCCACCCTTAAAATAAGGAAAAAAGAACTACAGGAGTTAGCGTGGGAGAAATTATCATTGGCAGCATACACAGGTAACAATAAGCTATTCTGGGAAACTGTTAACCTGCCTTATTTAAAAAGTAACTCATTTCCAAACCTATTATCCCATGTTAGCAGTGAATCTTGGGTGTCACATTTTTCTAGCATTTTTAACCCATAACCCTAATAGACCCAGCACAGAGTAAGTGGCCTGTTATACCCCTAAATTTCACACTTGACAAAGGTTAAGATAGGTTAATATAGGTCTGAATGAAAGCAAGAGAGGGAAAGCCCCGGGTCCAGATGGGTTCCCTATAGATGTTTACAAAGCAGCTATAGACCTATGGGCGCCTGGAGTTTTTAATTTAGCAGTGACAGAGAGCACACCGCCTACATGGGGCAATCAGTAATTATTCCCATTTTTAAGATCGGGAATAAATCGGAAGCTAAACATTACTGCCCGATCTCACTCCTAGACTCATCAGTAAAAGTAATGAGCAAAGTTTTATTGGTAAGATTAGAGGAGTGGGCAGCTGAGAGGGAGATTTTATCATCAGCTCAATATGGTTTTAGAAAAGGGTTGGGTACACAAGAACAATTTATAAACCTAGAACTTTCAAAAGGGTAAATATACGTGTGCAAAGCAGGGGAGCCTATATCCATGCTTTGTAGATCTCAGTAGTGCTTTGATCTTGTTGACCATGCTGTCCTGTGGCCAGCTCTACTTAACCTTGGAGCCTCAAACCCATTTTTTTCTTCCTAGCAATGTTTGGTATGGTCGAAAGTGCACCCCAAACTTTGAGGTAAAATGGGGCATCCACCTAGCCTGTGTTTTAGCACTACTGCTTTTTACATTGTTTATAAAGGAAGTTGATAAATCCCTCCAGTTGATGCAGGTGGATGCACCCCAAATAGCCGGTAGGCCTACAGGCTCTATGCAGACGACGCTGTCCTTCTGTCCAGAACTCCGGCTGGCCTACAAAGTTTAATGGACATGTTCAGTAGTTTCATTACCAGCAGAAAACTTTTCATTAATAAAACAACTACTTTTACAATGGAATGTGGCCCTAAGCACAAGAAATATAGAACTTTTTTTAATGAAGGTACCAGAGTAGAAACTGTTAACAACTTCTGCTATCTGGGAATGAGCTTCTCAGGAAATGGGAACTAGACGCATGAAATAACCACCGTCCGATTGAAGATATCAAATAGTATACATGGGGTCTTCCAATTTGCTTCAAAACTGAGAGATCGTCGTATAAATGATATGACAGTTATACACAAGACTAGATGCGTTTCAATTGCTTTGTACAGCGCAGGTATGTGAGGTCACAATTGTTGCCAGATCCTGCTACAAGAAGAGAACTATTTTTAAAATGTCTCCTATTGTTAAAAGCAAAATGACAATCGTGAACATTACCTGCACCATCTTGTCTGGCGGAAATTTCTATGTGCATATAAGCTGCAGTCATTTTAATCCATCACAGCCATTTTGTACTATGTTGGTCACCTTTGTTTCACCCTGCCCTTAATAGCATCCCTTTGACCCTCTGACCAAACCTGATATGTGTGTTGGAGGCTATAAACCCTATTGTCACGACAAACCTCTGTGCCACTTGCTGCTACAAACTCGTTTTTCCATTCATCTCTGTTTGCAGACAAACATTTGGACACTCCACCCCTGGAGAATCGCAGCCTTAAGGCCCGGCGGCGCAGGGTACACCTGAAATCCCCTGGATTCACCTGCCTTGTCAGAAACAGAGACACGGACTCTTCGTCTGGCGTAGAAGATGGTATTTATTAGCTGCAGCTAGTACAGTGGTCTTAGAAGTCATTGGTATAACGAGGTTCAAAAAAGACTGCCACTTAACTCTGTGGCGCACAGGTTTATATACGATACAATGCAATGCAAAATGCAATCACACAAGAGCATGAGCTATAGGCAAACATTATAGACAATGTTTTAAGACCAAAGCAACTCAAGTTCCCGGTTCTGTTTGTCACTCGACCCCTTAAGTAAATTACAAATGAATCCACACAATTCGATTTACAAGTAGAGAAAACACAGCTGCGTGTTTTAGAAGGAAAGTCGTGAAACAGGAGAATGCGTGAGACATGTAGCGAAGGACAGAAGATACGATAACTTAAAGGAAACAATGGTGTGAACCAACATGTAGTCCGGACGGGGATTAATCAGCCCAGACAGGAATTAGTGTACTCGGCCAGACCCTGACACTCGTTAGTAAACATAGGCGAAGAAGCCACCTGACACGTAAATGCAGAAACGACAAAAACATCGCGTTCGCCGCGCTGCCTGAGTGAGGGCAACATAAAATGGCGGCGATCACAAAATGGAGGCTGAGCACGAACTAATTCGTAATTTACAGAATCTCACCCCTCACCGCACCTAGTTACACAAAAAGGTTCCAGACACTAAAAAGACCCTTGCAACACGATTTATTGCACTGCAAACAGCAAGACTTGTTTTTACCAACAATGGGACCTGTTTTTATCAACAGAACGGACTCTTAGATCTGACCGGTCTCACATATTTTGGACCCTGTAGCAAGGTCCAGCTGCAAGATAAGATTGTCTGTTTGACCTGGGTGGGAAGAGAATTACGGTTGGGCTTGTGTGGCAACCTGCCCGGGGCGGGGACTCCAAGCTTGTGTAACCATGTTGATGAAACAAATGCATTGTGTCAAACCTGTATAAAAGGAAGAGCCAAAGGAGATACCAGCAGAACACCTCCCTCAGACATCCCGGTGTCTGCAGTTGACATGGTCTCCTCATGAGAAATAAACCTTTTGCTTGTCTTCCAGTTTCTAGCGCTTGTAACGAACCTAAAGTGATTTAGAGGTGAACCCTGCAACAGGCAGCATTGGGGGTCTTAGAAGACTCGCTGCTTTTCACACTATGTTTACCTCCCTCTGCATCTACAAAGATAATGCACCAAGATGTAGGCATAAACTATTTATCTGATTTGATTGCCATGCGACCAGTAATGCTCTGGAGATCTATATGGGCCAGGGACAAAACTAAATTTACCCAAACAATTATCAAGGACTGTTTACAATTGGATAATAGCCTGGGTATTCCTTGGCTAAAAAATATTGTTAATCTATATAATGAATTATTTAAGATCAAAATCTATGAAACCCAGAGCATGCATTAACTTTATCTAAATAAGAGATAAAGGATAATTTCTTGGCCCACCAAAATGAGCTTTGCATGAGGGACATAGGGAAGGAAACCACATTTATATTTTACAAAACAATAGAGCTTAAAAGTGGTTTCCAAGACTATTTGTCTATAGACACTAAGCCTTCACATGGCTTTGTTTCAACAAGATTGAGACTAGGAATTGTACATCGCCTGGTTGCTTACCCTATTATGAAAATACGGCCAACGTCCCCATGCCCTTGCGATGAGCGATCCAAACAGAGCACTATGCACTTCTTGCTATTATGTAATTTGTATCTGCATTTTAGATGTTTTTTACCTAAAGCCACTTTTAAAAAAAAACTAATATGAATACAACTCATGCTGCTATGAAACTACTTGTTACCCTAAATGACCCAGTGATATGTTTTTATGTTGTGCTGTATATCCAAAAAGCAATTGATATGAGAAAAAGCACTGCCTCTATTAACTGATTCTATGTGTAATTAACTGGATTGTTTTATGTACGGCTGATTGTTGTCTTTTTAAGAAATCATGTCTATTTTTTTTTAACTTTTTTTGCTTTTCTGGTTTTTGTACATACCGAATAAAGCTTGATGAACTGAACTGACTACAAGATCTTCTTACTATCTGCTATTCCTTAGACGCACATTGAACTCTAAAAGCGGCCTTACAAACTGCATCAAGGTTTCTGTCAGGAGCAAAACATACCGGGGCAGATTGATGTTGGCCGACGCATCTCTGCAAATCGGCAGAGACGCGCCAGGAAAGATATGGCACGCAAATTTATCCTTGCGCCACCCATGATACGCCGCATTGTAAATGCAGCGCACCATGGCGCAGGAATAGAAAGATGCATGTCGCATCTAGGGCGTGAAGTTGGCGCAGTGCTGAAGTTATGTTGCGTGCGGCACGCAACACTAGCACTATTCCAACTTGCCCTATCTCTAACGTGGTGTGTCAAGCTTTACGCCTGCTTCAAGCAGGCGCAGGGTTTTGACGCATCAGCGTTGGAAAAGTGACTCAGTGAAATCTTGTAGATTTCACTGAGTCACTTTTCAGGGGCTTTCCTGCGACGGAACGCCCCCACTGCGTGGAAACGTCCACATGAAACCTGATGCAGGTTTCATGTGGCGCAGGGCCTTACACCGTGATGCATCTCCATAGATGCGTCACGATGTGAGGATGTCGCAACGTGGCGCAGGGTTTACGCCGCTGCTGCATCACAGAAGTGACGCAATGGTGGCGCAAAAGTGTCGCAAGTCCGACATAAATCTGCCCCACCAAAGATATTACTACTGTGCTCTACATGTTGAAGTGTGGGCTATTTTCAAATTGGGCTGTATGTGGAGCAAAGCTCAGCACTGTGGCACACCAAAACATCTGTTGGAAAAAAAACGGATGCAATCTGGAGCCTTTCGCTCTCTGCAGAGGTCAGACTCCCTCCATCTGGAAATACACTTTTCAAAGAAACTCTGAACACTTTCCCACTTTCTCAGTAAGCACTGCAAAAATATGGAACTCCTTTCCCCTGGGATCAGGACTCAACTAGTTTATGAACTGTTCTGAAAAGAATTGAAATGTCCCTGATTTCCGCATCACCTCCATAATTGATTTATTTTGCTCTGCTCGACATGTCAGTTTACCGTTTAGCGGTCTCCCCCAGTCACTGTAGTATTTATGATTATGCTGTCACTGTAATCTATACTACTATTATAAAGGAAGAACTTTGAACCTTTAAGGCGGGTAAACTCGGGAACCACAGCGCCAATCCACACACCTGATACATCGTTGTAATCATCAGGGTGTGCAGATGGACATAGGCTATATAAAGTTAAAAAATATACGCTATTTATAAAATTTAGTGAAAAAAAAGTAGTCCCGTGGAAGAAGCGCCGGCCGCGACCTGCGTGCTGACGTCAGGAGCGCGGGGAGGAGCGGCGTCCAGGAGCGCGAGGAGGAGCGGCGGACATGGCGCGGGGAGGAGCGGCGGACAAGTGGGGAGGAGCGGTGACGAGCGGCGGACAGGCGGTGAGGAGCGGCGGACAGGCGGGGAGGAGCGCTGACGAGCGGCGGAGCGGTGAACTGAGTAGCGCGGGGGAGGAGCGGCGGCTGAGGTAAGGCTCCGGGGACCCACGGAAAATGTCGGGGCAGGCGGGGGTCGGGGCAGGCGGGGGACCGGGCGGGCGGGGGCCCTGAACACTCATAGCAGGGGAAGGGGCGGGCGGGGGCCCTGAACACTCTTTTCGGGACGGGCTGCTATGTCGGGGCGGGCGGGGGTCGGGGAAGCCTGATTGCCCACGGACAAGGTCGGGGCGGGCTGCTAGTAAGGCTAATAAAAGGATGACTTTTTACCCAAATGTCACTGTACATTCCTAGAAGAGCTTCGTTGTAAAACCAGCAACAAAGCCTACGCCTTAACGCTCGTTGGCATCCATGGGTGTGGGACAAACTATTTTAAACTGCTGATAAATAAATGTTTCTTTAAGGTAAACAGAATAAAGTATGGGAATAAGGGTCAGCTAAATGCATGGGGGGAGAGGACAGTAAGGAACAGAAAGAGAGCAGGATCCCGTGATGGGATTAAATCAGTGGCTGTATTTTAGGGGCAAAAATAGCGAACCTAATGATAGAGAAGCGGGAGGGATGAAGAAATTAAAGTAAATGGGAGAGAAAAATACAAATCACTTTTAGCGGATTCAGGAGTCTACGCGCACCCAGATGATTCACCTCACACTCATCACATCAGCCGGACAATGATGAAACCTTTCCCACTTCCCTTCTTGTGCAATCACTCTTTCTCGCATCACATCCTAATTTACCTACACCGACCATGGCCGGAAACTAAGGAATAGTCGCTACGCATGCGCACAGTATTTTAAACACCTTCATCTGTCTCCTGTGCAGGGGAGACGCCGCTGTAACCCCATCAGAGTCGGAACCAACCTTCCCAGCCAATGAGGAGGGAGGACTAATAGACATGGAAGAAAAACACCCCTGAGTGAACACGATTGACTGCGAGTCTGTCCAATCCCAGCGCGGAGCAGATGTTGTTCGGTCCCATCAATGGGAGGAGGCGGAGGGCGGGACGCCGTGGTTCGGCACGGGAGCCTGGCGTTAGTAGGGACTGGGGAGCGGGCCGAGAGGAGGATGGCGGTTGGCGTTGTGCTCGCGCCTCGCTGGAGGTTCTTGGGGATTGTGTGCCTCGCGCTGGGGTTCGGTGAGTGTTCTTTATTCTCATGGGCTCGCGGGAGATGCGTTGTACGTGGCCCGGTGACGTCTGTGCTCGAGCACTGGGCAGAAGCGTTGGGGGCGCGAGATGGGAGGGAGAAAGAGATACTGGATGGGAAGGGGGGACAGGGAAGGGCGAGGGCAGCCTGCAGGGCTTGAAGGGTATGGGATCAGGTAAAGGAAAAAGAAAACCAGGAAGTAAAAGTGAGCGAGAAGAAACCGAGATGGAGGCAGAGATTGACTAGGGCAGATAGACTGGAGGCATAGACAATACAAGTGCAGAGAATACAAGTGCCCATGGAGCCGAGACTATATTGTCAAGTGGGAACTGAACGTGAGGGCGGATGGAAGTGTATTGGACAGAGGTGTTGCTGGGGGTGAATTGGGCAGAGGGGGTTGCTGGGAGTATATCGGGCAGAGGGGGATCGGGCAGAGGGGGTTGCTGTGAGTATATTGGGCAGAGGGGGTTGCTGGGAGTATATTGGGCAGAAGAGTTGCTGTGAGTATATTAGAGTGGGTTGCTGGGAGTATATTGGGCAGAGGGGGTTGCGGTGATTATATTGGGCAGAGGGTGTTGCAGTGATTATATTGGGCAGAGGGGGTTGCGGTGATTATATTGGGCAGAGGGGGTTTTTGTGAGTATATTGGGCAGAGGGTGTTGCTGGGCGTATTTTAGAGTGGGTTGCTGGGAGCATATTTGGCAGAGGGGGTTGCAGTGAGTATATTGGGCAGAGGGTGTTGCTGTGAGTATATTGGGCAGAGGGTGTTACTGTGAGTATATTGGGCAGAGGGTGTTGCTGTGAGTATATTGGGCAGAGGGTGTTGCTGTGAGTATATTGGGCAGAGGGTGTTGCTGTGAGTATATTGGGCAGAGGGTGTTACTGTGAGTATATTGGGCAGAGGGTGTTACTGTGAGTATATTGGGCAGAGGGTGTTGCTGTGAGTATATTGGGCAGAGGGGGTTGCTGGGAGTATATTGGGCAGAAGAGTTGCTGTGAGTATATTAGAGTGGGTTGCTGGGAGCATATTTGGCAGAGGGGGTTGCAGTGAGTATATTGGACAGAGGTGTTGCTGGGAGTATATTGGGCAGAGTGGGTTGCTGGAGTATATTGGGCAGAGGGTGTTGCTGTGAGTATATTGGGCAGAGGGGGTTGCTGGGAGTATATTGGGCAGAGGGGGTTGTTGGGCAGAGGGGGTTGCGGTGATTATATTGGGCAGAGGGGGTTGCGGTGATTATATTGGGCAGAGGGGGTTTCTGTGAGTATATTGGGCAGAGGGTGTTGCTGGGCGTATTTTAGAGTGGGTTGCTGGGAGCATATTTGGCAGAGGGGGTTGCAGTGAGTATATTGGGCAGAGGGTGTTGCTGTGAGTATATTGGGCAGAGGGTGTTGCTGTGAGTATATTGGGCAGAGTGGGTTGATGGGATTATATTAGAGGGCGTTGATGGGATTATATTAGAGGGCGTTGATGGGATTATATTAGAGGGGGTTGATGGGATTATATTAGAGGGGGTTGATGGGATTATATTAGAGGGGGTTGCTGGGAGTGTATTGGGAAGAGGCGGTTGCTGGGAGTGTATTGGGCAGAGGGGGTTGCTGGGAGTGTATTGGGCAGAGGGGGTTGCTGGGAGTGTATTGGGCAGAGGGGGTTGCTGGGAACGTATTGGGCAGAGGGGGTTGCTGGGAACGTATTGGGCAGAGGGGGTTGCTGGGATTATATTGGGTAGAGGGGGTTGATGGGATTATATTGGGCAGAGGGGGTTGCTGGGATTATATTGGGCAGAGGGGGTTGCTGGGAACGTATTGGGCAGAGGGGGTTGCTGGGAACGTATTGGTCAGAGGGGGTTGCTGGGAGTACATTGGTCAGAGGGGGTTGCTGGGAGTACATTGGTCAGAGGGGGTTGCTGGGAGTACATTGGTCAGTGGGGGTTGCTGTGAGTATATTGGGCAGTGGGGGTTGCCGTGAGTATATTGGGCAGTGGGGGTTGCTGTGAGTATATTGGGCAGAGGAGTTGCTGGGTGTATATTGGGCCGAGGGGGTTGCTGGGTGTATATTAGGCCGATTAGGGGTTTGCTGGGGAGGAGGGGGGGGGGTTTCTGGGATGGGGGTTGGTGGGGAGGGGGGGGGGAGTTTGCTGGAATATATTGGGCAGTGAGGGGTGAATTGGGCAGACATGGGTACTGGAAGTGAACTGGGCTATTCAGGCAGGGAGTACTTTTGTCAATAAGACGGAGCGTGTATGCTATGGAGTAGGTGCTGGGAGCCACTTGGTTAGAGGTTTAGAATCCTAGTGTGGTGATGCAGTCCGATTGGACAGGGCATAGTTCAGTGCCCAAGAGGACTACACGTTTTAGGATACTGATTTTAAGCAAGTATGTTCTTGATTGCCCAGCGTCATTAGTGATAGTTCTTTCTATGGTCTGCTCTGATACTGCTTCAGTGGAGAAGAGACCATATGTTGAATAAGTGGAGGTTGGGCACGTCATGGGAAGAGGCCACAGAACACCTTGCATATGGGGAAGAGGCTGGGCATAGCCCATGAAAGGAGGAAAGACAGAGCCTGTGTCTGGTCGGAGGCGGGGTGTAACAGTAGCAGACTCAATGGGTCATTTATTTTTAGTTTTCTATAGCGCAAACCTGGTCCAACCGGGTGTGAAACTATTCACCATTTGCAGTGCCGAACAAAAGTCAATGCCGAACAAAAGGAGGACAATTAAAGGTAAAAAAAAAAAAGTGGCCTGGAAAACAACAAACCGTTCAGAGAAGCATGCACAGATTAACACAGTTCTAAGGGAATATATTGGTGGTAAGAGAGCATGGAGTATCACATCAGGACAATGACGGGGAATATCTGGAAATCCATAGTTGTGATGGAGACTTGCGTCTGACGTCAGCTGGACAGACTAGTTTGGAAGTGATTTTGGAAGAGCAGGATTTTGAGTTTATTCTTGAAAGGGCTGTGTGAGTTTGCTAGAGAAGTTTCTTGTTCAATGTGAAACCTAGAGTTTCTGCTCTGTTGACAACAGGTTAACAGTCCAGCACGTTAGCAGCATTGGTCTAGGCTTGAACTGGATTAGAGAAGTTAGTGAGGCAGATGGGGAGAACTCAGTTTTAAAACGATTTAAGTTTGTTATGATGAGAGAAGCACCTAGGACTGGAGGCTATTGATGTTGACTGACAAGGCTCTTGTATCTTCAGGAGAGGCTGCTTTGAGATGCAACTGTATGCAATCTGTGCAGAGGTGGGAGATGATGTTGGGTTGCCTCAGGATGATACTACAGGGCTCCATGCATGCAATGAAAAGCGTGTACAGTCGCCACCCTCGCTGATGTTGGCAGCGATTCGGCTATCATATGGCAGAAATTGTTTGTGATTCATTATGCAGTGCTTTTACTTATTAGCACATCTGCTGTTTAAACATGATGGCGCATGATTATGGATAATTTCCACTTTGCGGCTAGGCTGCCTAATAGCTTCAATCAGAAGAGGGGGGTAGAAGTGTGAAAGTGGATTCAATCTGCTTCCACTATGTATGTCCTATATAAGCAGTAAGGGAGCGGCCACATTTTGTGTGGTACAGCACCACCCTGTTTTTGACCTTGTTAGGTGGCCTGGGAATAAAGAGGCAATACTTGTGATTGTGGGTACCCCAAGACAATTTAAAAAGTTGGATGACCTAGCACCTGGATACAAAAAAATACAAAGAGCTCCTTCAAGAAAATGAGGCAGACCCTGCCTAGATATCCAGCATCTATAGCGAGGACTCGATGATGAAGTATGCCACTGAATTGAAACACAGTGGGTGAAAGTCCTTCTAACAAATCAAAGGGTTTGGTTTTGAAAGTGGAACCCATCAACCAATTTGCCCTAGGCAAATATGGCCACTCCCTACTGATAGTGCATTTAAGGAGTTCATCTTGCTTCTATATACCACACTGTGGCAAGCGAGGCTTTTCTTCACACATTTTACTTGTTTTCACTGCAATTGATTACCATATTCTTTCTGTTTACGGTCTGGCTTGAGCGCAGCTGTCACCAAATGATTATGTGAGAATCTCTAGGAGAGGGACTTTGGCTCTGCCCACATATTGGAAGCCAAAAGTACATGGTTTCATTGGGCAGAAGTTGTGTGCTTCCATACAAATTGCATGTTCTCCACACAGCTGTGATCATAGTTTATTTATCCAGCTGCCCTAGCCTGAACTTTCAGGGGTAACTCATGTCATTGTAATGTTTAGATAACTGGTTAATTTATGGTGTAGCAAGGATGGGATGAAGCAGTCATTAAAGACATGTATTTTTAGGCCTGGCTTGCTAGTTCATTCATAAACCAGATTCATTGGCATTGCCAATGCTTGTTATAGATTTTTGTGTTCTCATTTATAATAATTAAGTTCCCCCTGATTCTCTAGTTCCATCCTCATAAAGATACTTGCGCAAATCTCACTGCCTAAATACTCTGAACAGTGTGTTGATTCTATGTAGGAGATGTAATGTGCTTATCCTCGAATGTTTCTTTGTGGCAATCACGGAGTTTCTAGTTTTTAGGCATTACAGCAAATTGTCCTACAGTTGTTAGGCAGTCGGATTGCAGGAGATTTTTTTTTGGGTGCATTGCCATCCTTTATCGCTTCTAGTCTGTTAAAAGTCCTTGGACCTCGGCACTGTTTTGGAACATTCTTGCTTTGTGTTGTGTACTGCTTTGGAACAGCCCCCCTTGAAACGGGAGGAGCGAATGGATTTGTGGCTTTATCTGGTGCTTAGCTCTTGACAGCTACTTCCAACTGTGAGACTTATCACTTTTGCTTACTGTCCAGAGAGTCCCTTGGTTAATCGTTCTGTGTCCTGTGTAGTAATAGATGCAGAAGTGACTGTCTCAGCGCTGAACCAATCATTTTAAATAGTCTCTACTAGTGATGGGAGCACCAACTGGAAAATGGTCACGGACTGAAGATTTGTTTTGCCCAAGATGTTGAGACTGCGTCCTTCCTGTTAAATAACCGCCCATGACTCAATAACTTGATGGACTGGTGGTCCTTTGATCTTGTGAAAGACAATCTGCCAGGAACCCTCGACTTAAAATAACCTCACTCTCACAATTATAGCAATCCTTTTTCCTGTCTTTGGCAATTCCATCTCCCCTTACACTTCCTTCTTCTCACACTGTCCTTTCTTCCAACTCCTAGTCCGCCGTAAATTAGAAAGACCCAGTTTAAAACAACTTTTCTACCAGAAGACCTATAGGTTTCACGCAGGAATATAAACTGATGTCCCAATTGACAATTGGCGCAAACATTTCTAAATGTGGGTGTAATTGTTAGTTCTGATTCACATGATTAGGGATGGTTTGCTCCAGAAGAGTCTAGAAGGTTTGGAAGGTAACATGGCTGTTTCCAGGGAAGGATTGGCTTTGAGAATGTGATGGACCATATACATAACTAAAATTATGTTTATTTCCTCTTGGCTTGTCGACACGTTTTGCCTAAAAAGGCAGACATAAGTGTGCAAATTGGGTGTGAAAGACAGCCTCATATTTCATGGGCTATTAATAGATTTCTCCACCAAAATAAGGCCTTACTGCTGAAGTTTTAGAGTAAGGTTTAGATTGTGTTTATTCAGAATACATGCTTGGCAAACGGAAGTGCGACTATTTCTGTAGGAATATTTAGAACAATTCACCATTGTAATATATTTCCATAAGTACTCTTAAGAATTTGTATGAACCTCTAAAATGTCAGGCATCTATCTACCTTGATCAGAATGGATTTCAGACTTTTAAAGCTGTGTTTGTGAATCGAATCTTCCCCTGAATACTTAACAGAACCCTGAGCACGTTTGAGCTCATTTGTGATGCTATGTCCGTGCTTAATGCTTTTAGGACGCAGTAAATTAACTTTTCTGATTTCTCCACGAGTTTCTGGCTTTTTAACTGAAAGCAGGATCTCAGTACAGCTGCTGCCTCGGCCGCCCTCTGACATTGGCAGCAGCCTGGCCGTCACATTGCACAAGTCCTTCATGACTCATAGTGAGGAGACTTTGTCCCAGAATAAGACTGATATGGAATTAATTTGCTGCAAATTCCTGTTCGCCATGTGCCTTGTGCAGACAAAACTCCTATGGCTGATCACGTTGCACCCTTTGCCCGGCACGCACATTTAAAGTGTTTTGGTTCAGGAGTGCATACATGTACCGACCTGACTGGGTAATAAGATTCCACCAGCACTGGAGTGTGTGTATGCTCTTGCAAGTAGCCAAGTTAAATGTTGGAAGTACTATAGCTTCGGTATATGCATAGATAAAGCAAGTGCTACCTACCATATGGCCATAAAATGCTGCTTGGCACCATATGGAAATCTGTAGACCATTTTTGTTTTGCAACTAAAGCAAGTTCCTTAGACTTTCAGGTCTAGACATTACCCAGCTGTTGTACAGTGACTTGATGACATGAGGACCTGTTCTAGATACAAAACCTAGTTTGCAAGAGGGCGTGGTTGAAGAATATAACGACAGAGGTATGCCTTTTTTTGTCGACTTTGTTGACAGCTGGCATTGGACCAAAAGACTTGTCTGTAGTAATTTTTATGTAATTTCCGAACCTGTTTCTTACTTTGCATTATTTCTTATGTATGCAATGGGTAACATGGATTGTTTAGATTTAATTTGGCATATTTATTTCATCGTTCAACAAAAACACAAAAGTGCAGAGTAATTCTTTTATCAAACGGAGCACAGTAAATGTTATAAACTTTGGTCATTTGTAAAGTTTGTTTTCCCTCGGTGAATGCCTGTTTTGGATTTGAATCAGGATTTACCTGTAAATTAAAAACAGACAAATGTTTTGATAGCGAAATTCAAGGTGTTTTAATTCTAAAGCAGGTGGGAGATGCCTATATGGGAACCACTTCACCATCATCTCCTGTAGCTTGTGCACGAGACCTTCCGTTGGTGTGATATGCACTTTGGATTAAAGCACTTTATACATCTCAGTAAATAAGTAATCTTTGGTATTTGGGAAGACGTCCGCTTTATGCAGATCTACGGTGGTGCATAAAGCATATGGCTCATTAAGCTTGGTACTACTTTGCCTTGATCACTGCATATATTCTGATCACGTCATCCTGGTTGGTCTCCCTGGCGTTTCTTCAATATGGCGGCTACCTACAGGCCTGCTTTTGCTTTATTTACTCTCACTACAATTTGCCTGCCATTGCTCTCAATCACTAACTCAAGTGTGCCTGAGCAAGCTGTTCCGGATGTTTTCTGACAGTATATCAGTTCATTCAAACCTACTGTCTGGCTTCTGAGCCTTTGGTTCCCTTCATGTTAATTATCCATTTCTCTGTACAAATATGATGTTCTACTAAGAGGTTGTATTTGTTTGTCAAAGCCAGGGTTAATTGCATGTTCACCTCCAAGTTTCCTACTGAAATCGATATTCGTCTTCTCTTCTTTGGCCATTTAGGCAGCATTTATACAAATATGTAAGCAACTAATTGGAAACCATTTGTTTATATCTTGGGTACAATTAATAGGCTTATACCCAACATCGGTAAATAGCATCTTTGAATAGTTTGCCTTGGCAGGATACATTGTTTGAGAGAATGGATACTCTCGTAGTAAGATTCTATTGAAATATAACTGCAGTTTCTTGAGTTAGCTATATAGATAATTCCAGATCCCAAGTGATGACTGCTCTAATTCTGGACGTTGATTTGAGGGAAAGATACTTTAGTAACCTTGCTCAAACCCAGACGAATGCATGATTTCTACTAAAAATATACTTTGTACTAGCAAACTGTTGCTAATTCCCCAATAAATCCAGATGTTTAATTTACATAGGAAGAATTAAAGATTTGAGTTGAAGGATTGAAAAAAAAAAATCTGTTTAAGAAAACGCTCAGCATACATTGCAGGACAAAATAGAAACACTATTTTGTGCATAATGTAAAACTTCACTAAACTACATGTTTTGAACAATTATCACTGGAATCGAAACATCATTGACACGGTTATGACATAGAGCGGTGTATAAAGTAATTGTAGTAGTGTACTTGTCAAAATTGAACTTGCATATCCCCGGATCCATCTTCTGAACTGAGCCACCCCCCCCCGCCCCCAATCTGTGTCCCGTTTCCTGGGGCAGCCACCTCTGACACCAGTCAAAGTCGTATTCCCAATCTCTGACACTTGGGGGAGCGTTTGCACACCCCCTCCTTGCGATATTGCGTTTTGCAACCCCAGATGCCATTGCCAGCCATATTTTCTGCTATTTAGGTCAGTCCTCCTCGCCTTCTGCCATCAGTAGTAACCATTTAGCATCAAGGGGTACTCGCTAGGACATGACCCTGACATCACACCAAACACCTGACGTAAGAATTCCTGAATCAGCAGGCAGTCCCACGGGATATGAAAGGTGGCATTCTCCCTGCTTCATCCTCCAATGCGTGGAGTTGTGGATATGTATGTATGTTCGTTCGTTCAATTTCGTCTTTCCCCTGGAGGAGAATTTCGGCTTCATGCACTCCCGGGTATTGTTTTCAATTACAACCATACACAGGGTTTGTAGGTCTGTACGGTTTTATTTCCCAATATATCAGCAAGCCAGCAACACCCAACACGTTTCGGTCTCTACGGAGACCTTGCTCACAGGAAACCAATTCTACGTTTTTTTAACTAAATTTAAATAAAGTGCATCCTCGTTATTAACACCACTTCCTATTAACTGCACAGGGTTTGTGGGACATGTAGTTTTTACCAAAGGTATTTTAACCACATTGAGATTTTTTTGTAGTTTTTGGCATTTAACAATGATAATTGCATGGGAAACACAAATTTAAGTTTATACCCTCCAGTGGGATACCATGTGGTACACTTTTTGAACCTTTTGCTTCATATATCATTGTAATTTAGCCCTCTAGTGGGCATTCATTGACAATCCATGGCAACAGATTTCACATTGTGTCACATCCTCCTATGCAAATTACATTTATATATTTATGTTCCCACTGTATGTCCTATGCATCTAAATAAGAAGATAAAGCAAATTTAATAAGTGAAACAAAATCGTGCACTGAAATGTTTCATGTGATAAGTGAAAATGGTTAAAAAGTTCTGAGAGATATAGTTCATGCTTATTTTATCTTGGTTTTATGTTTTAAAGATGGCAATGTAGTTCTTCATCCTGGTTATGCCCATGAGGATTTAGAGTTCGAAAGCTCATTATGTGTTTTGATTCTTTCTGTCTCATTATTTTTTCACGAACCCATCCTCGCTGATTTACTCAGACACTCTCAATTCCATAGAATTTCAGTTCTTTCCAGTTCCCGTTGTGTTCCTTTTCCATATGTCTGGCCGTTGCATTACTTCTATCATTATTGATTGTTGCTCGGACATGCGCCAAGATACGCATCTTTAGTTCCTTTTTGGTGCTGCCAATATATTTCAACAAACACGGGCACTCCAAAACATAGATGACAAATTGTGTTTTGCAGTTGATCAGTTGGTAAATTTTCCATGTTTTTTTATTTGCCATATCCAGTTCCTTGATGTTTTTGGCAATGCAACAAACCTTGCAACCAGAGTATTTATAAAATCCCTTAGGTTTGTACCAGGCTTCTGGTTTCTTCTGATCTTGAAAGTGGCTGAAAATTAATTTGTCTTTTAGATTCTTGGCCCTTCGATACGTTATATTGGGATGATCTCCCACAATTTTAGATATTTTCGGATCCATATGCAAAATGTGCCAGTTTTTTCTTAGGATTTTCGTTATGGATTGATTTGCCGTTGAGTGAGTTGTAATGAATCGGATCTTTTGGTCATCCGTGTTTGATTTGGATTTCTCTTTCAACAAATCAGAACTTTTGACACTGGATGATCGTTTCAAAGCAGTTTGGATTACAGCAGGATGGTATTTTCGTTTTTCAAATTTTTGCTAGCCAGTTTTTTATTGACAGGCCAATCCTTCTCTTTTGAGCAAAATCTTTTTATTCTTAAGAATTCTCTGTATGGTATGTTATGAATTAAGCTGGATTGGTGAAAACTTTGAGCATGTAATACCGCGTTTGTCGGAGTATTTTTACGATGCAATGTTGTTTGTATTGTGGTGTTTTCAATAAAAATTTCCGTATCCAGAAAAATCACTTTTGATTCACTGATTGTATAGGTGAATTTTAGGCCAAAGTTAGAATTGTTCAGTATTTCAAAGTATGTTTCAAATTCTTCCCTTGTTCCATCCCAAATCAGCAGCATATCGTCTATGTATCTTAACCATGCTATGGTTTTTGATACAGCCACGTCATTTTCACATCTCCATGCCCACGTTCTTTCCCAATGACCCATTGCCAGACAGGCATAGGATGGACAAAAAAGAAAAGCCCATCGCTGTGCCTTTTGCTTGTCGATAGATCTCTTTTCCAAACATGAATACAGTTTGTTCCAGGCACATCGAGATCATTTCGAGGAGCATGTTGTTGTGCTCAGCAAATTGAATGTTTCTATCCATCATGAAAGATTTACAGGCTTCTAAGCCAATTTCATTTTGAATGTTGTAGTACAAAGATATAACATCCATAGCCACAAGTTTGTAGGAAGATTGCCAAGGAGTATCTTCCAATCTTCTCAATAGATCTCCCGTGTCTTTCACATACAATGTTAAACCCTTTACATAAGGTAATAGGAAAGTATCTAAATAGTTTGCAATAGGTTCCAACAATGCGCCTTTTGCCGAAATTATCGGCCTCCCTGGTGGTTTAGTGGGGTGTTTATGTATTTTGGGAAGGAAGTATATGGTGGCCATTTTTGGATGGGATGTTTGAAGGTATTTATGTTGGTCACTGTCAATTAGATTTTGTTTCAACCAATTGTCTAACTTCCGGTCTAGTTCTTCTTTTTGCTTTAACAAGGATTTGTTTTCAACTTTTCATAATATTCCTTATTGCGGAGTTGAAAATGTGCCTCACGCATGTATGCTTCCTTGTCCTGGATGATTACATTCCCACCATTATCTGCCATTTTAATTTCGATAGTGTCGTCTTTCTGTAATTTATGTAAAACTAGACGTTCTTCCCTTGAGAGATTGTCTTTTTTATAAGGGATTTTCAGTTGGTAAAGGTCTTTCACTACGCATTCGTGGAAAAAGTCTATTTTATTTCCTGGGGGTAGTTGCGGATAGAATTTGGTTTCATATTGGAGATACCAGCTCCTAATTGCACACAATACGCTTGCACTTCCCCGTCTGCTTTGTTGCAGGTCCTGGCTTAATTCCATTAGATTGACAAAGTGTTCCACTTCCTGTAATGGTATTTGCATAGTAGGCTGTGGTATTGTTCTCCTCCAATTGGCCATGTCCAGTTTATCCACCAAAAGCTTTGCCAATTTGATCTTCCTAATATATTTGTATAAATCCACACGTGTTTCTGCTAGATTTATTCCGCTGGTTGGACAAAAGTTCATGCCACGTTTTAGTAGTTTCTATTCCAAGTCATTTAAGGTTTTAGAAGATAGGTTGATAACCTGTAATTCCTGATTCTCATGTGTCATGTCGTCATCCATATTTAATGATTCCATTTCTTCCGCATATTCCTTGTCATGGTTCCCACGCGGTTTGCGCCAATATTTTGTGCTGTGCTTGTGCTCGCCTCTTCTGGTTTGTTTTGTGGTACCTTGCCACGTCCTCTCCCTTTTCCTCTTTGATATGTTTGTTGAGATCCCACTGTTTTCTCCCAGTTTTTCTGATGAAATGCCAATTTCATTTAGTCTAAAAAAGGAACTTTTGCTGTGACCAAGGCGAGTGTGTCGCCGAAACGCGTTGGGTTTTTGAAAGTTTGGCTGGATATGGAATAAAGTCTTCCAAACCACATTATCGTCTGGCGGAAATTATTGCTGAGAGTGCATCAAGTACTGGAGAGTAGGAGGGGGAACCGATTTGTACAGGGCGACCTAGTGCCCTGGACTGTAGAGACGCCAAAAAGAGTCCCGGTCGTTACACAAGGACAGTGGAAAGGAATATATATATATGTGTGTATGTATGTGTGTGTGTGTGTATATATGTATATGTGTATATATATATATATATATATATATATATATATATATATATATATGTATGTTTCAGCCAATGAAATTTCATCACCGCAAAAAAAAGTAGAATGAATTAAATTGGTACTACTTAATTGAGCATTAAAGGTAATTTCTGTCGATACGTTTTATGCCACAAGTGCAGATCAAAATTAGCTTCTAATGGCATTTCCATTTCAAAGCATGTAGGATTCTTTCTAAACGGAGATAAAATAGATATGTTGTGACTGTGTGTGTTCGTGTATTTTGAAGATTTAGCTTGTGTCAAATGTGACTTTTTGACAACATAAAAAAAACTGCGGAGAAATAGCCTTCTTTGTGTTGGATCCCCATCAGGCTTGCCTAGGTTTTTGGTGAAGCTAACAGGACTATTCAACACACTTGTTATCAACGGACTGTACAAAGATTGGCTGGACGTTTATCCTCTGAGCAGAGGGGCCAGACCTGGTGTGTCTAATTTACATGGCTGAGCGATTCCTCACCTGCAGTCGAATCTGTTGCTTTGATCCAGCAATTTCAGTAAGTCTTACCCCAGTCTGAAACATCGTGAGTGCGAAGTGGATTGTAACCAGAGCGCACTATCCTCCACACTTCTACTGTAAGATCGGTACTTTGTGTCTATTGGATAGTGCCTTCAGTGGATACTGAAATGGCTTCTTTGTTTCCAGACTAATATTGAATTCGGTCTGTCTCCCTTCTCTTCTGTTGCTAAACACAGAGCCCTTCGCTGAATGTAACAATGTAAGGACTGGAATGTAACAGATGTAACTAAATGCTCGACTCCTCGTGGTCATTAAATAGTTTTTATTGTACATTGTTGCACGATAACCTGTCTGCATGCCTTCGGTTTTGGGGGATTTTTTTGTCAAAATAGAATTAAAAGATAAAAAAAAACCTGGATGCTGTTTTTTTACTGGAGGCATTCAAATATTGATTTTAGTTAGCAGAACCCAGTAGCTTGAGTTAAAACGGGAATGCCTCTTTACAAGTGTGTGGCCTGCGAAGGCATTTAAATGCTGCTCTGAATAGATTAGTATTTTGGGGGGCTTTATTTGTGCATCATTTTTAGGTCTCGCCTGGCGAAAGCAACGCATGCGCTGCTCTCGCTATGGGGAGCACCTTTTGTAGTTCAGCCAAAGCTGAATGCATTCGCGCCTGCATGGACAAACATGGCTGCTCTTGCCATTTGTCCATTCCAGACAGCATGCGCGTGTCCGTAGGGACTGTGGACAGTCCCACTCCATTTTGTTGCTAAAGCAACGAAAATGCTGCTTCCCTCATAGCTCCGAACCAGCGCACACCCTGCAGTTCCCCCGGGGCACAAGCAGGCATCCACTTCTGTATCACCAAGGAGACTGTCCCGAGGATCTGTCGTGCTTTTCCAGAAGTGTGCAGCGTGCGGGACGACGGGACTTTACTAACTGAATGAAGTTCATGAAAGTGAACAGGCTGTTGCCCAGCGTGACCTGAAAAAGCTCTCCGCTTCCGCCGCAAAATGGGATTCAGGGCGCAGTGATGCGAAGCTGCGACAACATCCAACTGCTCGGTGAGGCACGCAAATGTAGGTATGTCCGCTCAATTGCTGTTGGCTGACTTTTGCTTTTTTTTAAGCAAGCCCATATATGTATCATATCATATTATTGTCACAGAGCTGGTGTTAGCAACTTTGTAGCTTTACGTTCCTTATTAATGCATGTGGCAGGATAGCTATCTCTTAAGTTCCTCAGCTCTTAGTGAGAACTTCAACAAGTTTCCCCATTTTACTATGCTCTCAATTACCATAGACGTAGAGAGCAGAGTCATTCTTTTAATTAGACTGTTGCCTGTAATTCCTGGGACAGAGCTGTTACTTGGATTACACAGCAGTGTCTTACATCGCTTGTGTAGTTTGGGTGTTTTTTGCGACAGGTTTCGTCAAGGCCTTAGACATCGCAACAGTGCCTCGGATTAGACATTTCCCAGTAGGGCGATCGGAAGCTCTCCATCAGTCATGTAGATTTCAGCAGAGCCTAAGATAATATAGCTACATCTTGATTTACACAACGTTGGTAATAAGTTCGACAGCAGAGTAGTATTCCCTCACTTCAGTAACACCTGCAGTACCATACATTTCCATTCTGTTATTGCATTCTTAGAAAGACCTTGCATAGAAGAGGTAATCCTTAGGGTACACGCTTGTAACCCCAAGCTATCTTTGTATGCAGGCTTTTTTTTAAAAAACCTTTTTATTGTGATTATAAATGAAGCACAAATTGATCAGATAGTACATGCAAACTTTATATCCAGACATTCAGTTGTTTGGTAATCGTCGTAATGATAGTACACACATTGTTACAGAGGACCGTATTCCATCCATGAAATTCACAACTCTCCGCCATTGTCATCTTCAGACTCCCGCCTGTGCCCTTGGTGGCTTACAGATGCACCCCCTGAATTTATTCCAGGCCCCCCAGACCCTGCTCCACTTCTGAGGACAGCCCTGATTAACAAACACTGCTTTTTCGGCCACCATGGCAGCGTCTAGATTTGTATGGAGGCTTGAGCATGTTTTCCAGCATTTTACAAAGCCCTCAGGTGGGAGGCAGTAGATGTATCTCTTATTCTACAAAGCTGTCCGTAATGCTCTGAGATACAATAACTTTAACCAGCTTGGTGCAGATATTGTTAATGCTTTAAAATCAGTGAACTTAGCTTTCGGCTTACTTTGCAATGTCATCATCTGAAAGATCAATTTGACATTTTTCAAATGCTGTCCAAAGCTAGACCTGTTGATTTCATCAGTGCATGTATTGATATATTTCTGCTTTAATTAATTTACCAAGGGATTTTAAGTTTTTCTACTTAGTCTCTTCTCGGTTGATGTGCCAGGTGAAATGGAGGGCGTGTACTGAGATCAACATTGGCTTGCATAGATTCCGCAAGAAGGTGTGGCTAGTCAGTGTCCTGTACATCTGAGACTAACAGTGTGCTGCAGGAGAGTATTGGACTGCTTGTCAGTGCTGGGATGTTGCTGTTCAGTGCTGTGGTGCTGCTCATCTGTATCTAGAAGCTGCGCGTCAGTGTTGGTTGCATCAGGAAGCGTTGCACTCTAGGACCACCTCTGATCTGCTCTAATCTCTACTCTCCTTGCCCTGAATACACAGACAGTAAAGTGAAAATTATGATGCTGAAAATTATCTCCATGGGGGCTTCAATGTCACTAAACCTTTATTTCTCCCGGGCCCTTGAGATTGTCATCTCTGCATTGCTTGATCATAAATAGACCAGTTAATTCCATCCCTGCGGACGCCCTGCAGCCGCATGAGACTGAATGAGCAGGCGGAGAGCTTTATTCTGCTAGGGATGTTTGCTAGTGCATGTCGCTGCAGTTTAGGATGCGGGGCATTGGAAGAGCCGTGTTCAGCCACAGTCCTGCAATTGCATCAGTGGTTGGAGGTTCAGGACTGCAGGGCAGTGGCAGAGTGTGCTGGTGTGAGTATGTAACATTGAGGGTGTTGCAGGACAGGAGTGGAGCAGTGGAGCAGATAGGAAAATAGTTCAGATCTTCGTTCTGGAGTCGTATAGGCTCAGTGTCCTCATTTAGGTGCAGTGGCAGAACTGGCTTTGGGGTGACAGTACTCAAATAGTGAAGCGTGACTGGGAACTCTGCCTGGGTTTGGACAGCACAGCTGTCAAACCTTTTGATTACAAAACATTTAGACTGAGTTTTGGGTTTACCCCTTTCCACCATCTGCTTTCACTTGACATTTAATAAAAAATTCTATTTTGAAAAAGCTCTACCTACTCCCCATGGACCTGCTGGACGATTTCCAAAGGACAAGGCGTCAAAATGGACCGTTCTCCCCATTCGAAATCCGTTACCTCCCCACCTTGGTGCAGACAGAATTGGTTGGTTTTATTTGTGCTGTGTGTCATGCTTAAGAGGATTTCCTCTACCCTATCTATCATAATGTGAGTTTTTTCTGCTTAAACGTGATCAGGTGTGAGTGAAATCCCAGTCTCTTTGTGTTGTGCATGGCTACGGTGAAGATTGTCTTTACTTGTTTTTTTGGACCTGCGCCAAGCTGGAGTGAGCAATGTCTTTATCCGGTTGTCATTGCTTTGGTGCCAGGCTGAATTGAGGGATGTTTTTTCCTGTATTGTATAACTGTCGTTGTGACTGTTTCCTTGCTTGGATTGTGAGTGGAACGTCTCTTCTGTATTCGCCGTCCAGTGCCTCGCTTCATGTTACTGCATAGAGTATATATGTGTATATTCTGATCTCAGTACAGTCTTCGGCTGGAATGATTAGTTTCTAGACCTGTTCTATTGCCTGTGCTAGTCAGCCATGCAGGATGTTTTCTCCTGCCTCATTGGTTTTAAGTCTTATTGCCTTTCTTTCCCACTGCCTTGTCTAATGGATGTATTCAGGCTGGCGTTCTTGCCCTGGGTCAGGCTGGAGGGAAGGCGGGCTATACTGGTGTCCTTGCTGTTTACTAGACTGGTGTGAGGAATTGATCTATCTATATCTCATTTTCCTTCACTAGTCTGGTAGTTAACTAGTCTCCTTGCACGTCCCTTTGCCAGGCTCATGTGAGAGGTGTATAATCTCTTGGTACTGCCTCGTGCTGGGTGTATGAACCATGTCTTTTGTATCTTTGCTCTCACCAGACTTGCATGAGGCAGTGCAATGCCTCTGTTCTTGGGAAATATAGGAATGTCTCCACCTTCATTCATGTGACTAAGTCTGGCAAGAGTGAGAGATAACTTTAAGCTCTGTGTTTTAGAGACTGCCTGGCAAAAACGTCTCACAAGCACTGCAACAAGTACCTATTCATTTACTTACCGGGTATAGACTCCCTGACACCAAGTGATTTTACCTTCAGGCTTTTCCCCGATAGCAAGATAATTGTGTAACTAATGGGATCGGATTTGTATTACATTTCTAATGTTTCAAACAATGTAGTCTCCTTGACAAAGTGGTAGGAACTTAATAGCCATGTTAACAAATTCATACTTAATTCTATGAACATACATGCTATAATCCATGCATTTGTCAAGCTCGGAGAAGCATGTTTACAACAGGTCAGCCAATGATGAGTGCATTTCCAGTGTAACTGGAGAAATTGAGCATCTTTGTTATGGTTTTACAGTGGTCTGATCTGGATGGCAAATCTGCCTAAACATTAAGAGTCGTTGTACTTTTGGTCCAACTAAAAAAACACAATTGGCTACTGCTGTGAATTTTGTGCGATTCTCCTTTGTTCAGGAAACGGGATGGCGCATTGTAGAAAAGAACGTCCGGTTGCACTTTGTTATTGCAACACTGGTGACTTCTGCACTTCTGACTTTAGCTTTGGATCATAGCCACTACTTCCTCAGTACTTTCTGACCCAGCTTTTTGTTACATCTTAATTTCAAGTATGTGTTTTTTTAGTTCTCGTCTACATAGCACAAGCGCTGGCTCCTCTAGGCATGTTGTTTACAGCTAGTGGGCTTGGAGATTGCCCATTACTTACCATTAGTTGGCTTCATCGCCCATCTTAATTGCTGGCGCCCATTACTTACCATTAGTTGGCTTCATCGCCCATCTTAATTGCTGGCACCCTGTTGGTCAGCTCTGCCATCGGCACTTTCCTCTTCTTGCCTTTGGCACTCCCCTGGAGAATGGCCCAAGTACTTGTGTCCTCACACTGCGCATACTTTTGGGAGATATATTTTCTTCTGCTTGACCCACTCGACAGACTGAATCTTTCGTGGGTGAATCTGCCCTGTTCGTCTGCTCCCTTCTCCCTCCCATTGTCACGTTTGCTTCTTTCTTCCCACCGATTTTCAATGTTGCCCCTCACTCCTGTTTTTGTGTTGGCTCCCCAACCAACGTAATGAAAACAAGCAATAAAATGCAATAGGTCTCGCCTTCTATTTAATTAGTCATTTGCCTAGCTATACAATACCATTAGCAAAGTAAATGACTTAAACTTAATCAAAGGCGAGACCTATTGCATTTTCAAAGTTTTTCTTCTGGTCTGTTCTATCCCCACAGTATGCTTGGGCAGTGAGCATCATTTCGTTTTTTTTCTGATATCCTGTGAAGTCTGAGGTGCACGTAGAGCTGGTAGCCAGAGAGAGCAAGCAAGTGAATGGATGATATACTAGGCTCATTGTGTACCAGATGATGCCATAGGAGTCTATACCCTGGCAGTGCCTCTTGAAGTGACTAGCTGGTGTCCAACCGCAAGATGATAGCAGCCAGAAGTGCATCAACACACATCTCCGCTTTGGAAAACCAGTTCTGCCCAACAGATATGGCAAGGAACCAAAGCATCTTTCTCATACAGCTAGGTCTTGGGGCCTGCGAGCGCCGATTTTATAAAACTTTATTTGTCATTTCTCTGTAACTTGGGATAGATGTTGACTCCCAGTTGTATGAATAAATCAACACTAGACATGCGTCCCATGCCCTTGCAATTCATATTTGTTTGATACTAAGCATCCATTGCACGTTTTATTCTCTGCATCTGTGGGGGTTCAAATTCTTCCCCACATGTAAAGATCACTCATTACACGCTTATCTTCCTTCAGTATGCATTTATTTATTTATTTTTATTTATAGTCTTATAACGCGCCTGAATTAGCCCCGGAGGGGTATCTCCGCGCGTAGCTTCTGTATGAGTTTGGCAAACTGTAATGAGGGGGTGACAGAGAAAATGGCCAAATTAATCTTGTGCGAACAGGTGGGTTTTAGTTTCTTCCTAAAGGAAAAGAGGTTGGAGATTTGTCTCAGCTGAGGTGGAAGAGAGTTCCACAGCAAGGGGCCTTTAAGGGAGGGTGTTCGGCCCCCCTGTCTCGCTCTGGTAACTTTAGGTACATGCAGCAGCATGGTGTTGCTGGAACGCAGAGCACGTCCAGGAGAATAGGGAAGAAAAATCTCTCTAAAGTCCTGCTCTCTTTCTAGGTCTAGCCTGACAGCACAGCTGTTGCCAAACTTATGTGAGCAACAGAAAATACATTTAAGAAGCACTGCCTTGGATGGGGAAGCCTAGGAAGCAAAAAAAAGAAGCTATCTGGAGCTGTGCTTTCCAAAAGCAAAGTAAGAAACACAGAACCCTGTAGGTTCCTAACGGAGCCTTCTTTGTGCCAGTCTCCTCCCATCTTTCATTTCACCAACATGAAACTGCAAGATGAAAACCGTACGCAAATGCCTGATGGCAGAAATACTGTCTGCTGTACAGGCAGTGAGGCACCTCAAGCGGTCCCAGCTCTGTGCGCTTCTTTGTTGGGTCAGAGTAGGAGCAGAAGTAGCTCTGCAACCCATATGTTGTGTTTGCTGATTTACAGCATCTGCCTGACACACTTCTTTTATACAATACACTCTTAGCCCCCCCACCCCCCTCCTTCCTCACCACCACCAACGGCTGGGGTACTGTGGTAAACAGCAGGTGGCTGTGGTGGTCAAAGGAGAACCACTTCTTTCACTTATAGCGTCGATACCTATCCCCATGTAGTTCAGTGCAAGGTTTGTCTTCTGCGGTCTCTCAGTTCATTTGATTAAATAGAGACTATTCAAGACTGTGGAAGGTGCAGCGGCTACTGGATCTGGAGACTTTAGGGTGTCCACTTCGCCAATTATGGCTGATTGAGACCTCTGCAAAAAAGAAATTTGTCCTGTACCACTGACTAAGCAAGATTAACTTGCCTCCTGGTGTATGAGTGTACCGCAATCCCCGGAGTGAGAAATTTAGATTCTCAGGAAATGCAGTATATGACCAAACAGGGCCCTTAACTATGGCAAAAACAGACTGCAGTTGCTAGCAATATCTGCTGTATAATTGTTAAAGATTGCCTTAGGCACTCCACAAGGCTGTGTAAAACTTGAATTGCTTCATGATCATATGGCCATTTGCTTCTAATTTTTAGTAGTTACATGCCATAACATCTGCTATTCTGAGAACTAGCTGCAGTAAGCCTTGGAGCACTTGATGAAGGGATTACACCTCAAAATACCACATGTAGAGATTTATCTGATTTAAAAAAAAATAAAAAAAAATTTCTCCTCCTTCACAACAGCTTAACACCACAGGCTGTCTTCGATTTGATGGAAATTAAATAAATATGAAAAGAAATACCCTGGTCTATTCAAAACCCCAGCATGAGGCACTTGAGTTGTGTGGTAAATAGAATGTCTAAGTAGCATCAAAACATAATCTGTCCTTTCCGGCAAACAGCTGATTCCCATGCAGTCAGCCACACTTATTTGAAGTTTAAAATTGTATTTGTTTAGAAAACAAACCTGATAATTTTGTGGCAGATTTGTGTGACCTATCAAAAGCTACTGCTGTATCTGTAAAAAAAGTATCTGTTGTCCAAGTTTCATCATATACTGCATCTTAGATCTTGATAGTTCGTGTAGGTCTTGAAGTAAGGTATAATTAGGGAAGTTGTGCAAGGGGAGAGGTAGATTGTGATAAGGCCGGGTTTCTGCTATCTGAATTTAACTAGGAACCCTGGGTCGATGGGTCTTTGTTACCTGCTGAGAAGTGTAAAGGGGAGAAATAACTCATTTTATGTAATTCAACAGTCAGTAGTAACTATAGCTCAAAAGGATCACAGGCTCCAATATAGGGTTTATTAAAAAGCCAAAAACAACTGAATTTACAAGCACCTCAAGATGAGGTTGTAAAAATGCATAGGACCTAATAAAAAATCATATCTAGGGGTTGGGTTAGCTTGATCTGATGAATCATAGAGAATAAAAATTATGCCTTTCATATATACAATGTGAACATTTCATTTAGGCCTTCACACATCAACTTATACACATATGCTAATAATTCTTGCTTTGCAAATATCTACAATTATTACACGTTAAGCACATCTAATCCCCTACTCTTGCAATCTTCATCATGGTGCACGTTTAAATCAAAATGCATTACATTACACATGAGCTTTATGTTCGGCAAATGCAATATACTAAAGGTTACTCTTTCCAAACATAGATGCTATTTCATTTTTCTTGCATGGCACAAATACTTTTTCCATTGTTTTAACATCACATCAGTATTTACACATGCTTTCTACTAGCCACATGTTAATACAACACAATCATGCGGGCGCAGACTATTCATGATTATGATGCAGCCCTCCCATTTTTAGAAAACCAATTTGCTTCATCAATTGCATCTGAAGAGACTTTCCATAGACTGAAACATGCCTGCCCTGCTTTCTGATTCCCCAGAATGATAGTGTTTGGTTAATGGTACAGCTCTCTTGAAAGCCCAGGAATTGGCTAATTCCCACCCTTTACCCCAGAAATGCAAATTTTATATCATATAAACTTTTAAAAATCTTATCTGCATTTGGGCAATCAACTTCTAGGTATTTCTGGCTTTATAATCCGGGTCAGCCACATCGGCATGTATAATTACAGAGAAACCAGTCACACCATGACGTGGGAGCAATCAGCTATTTTTCATTAGAAGACCCCTCCCTCTTATCTATTTGTGTTAAATTGCATTAGTGCTCCTCTCACATTTCCTGGGGCTGAAGAACGCAGATCGTGTCAAACCAATGAGACTAATTCTGACTGCCAAACAAACTGAACAGCATGATCATTACCTGGTGGTTGACTCTTTGAAGAAAAGCTGTGTAATGTGTTTTTGTATTTGCACATTTTTTCAGTAAGTCTATAAATATATGACCGCCTAGCCTTGTTCAGCAGAGAGAAGCATGATCAAATTTGCTCTTATAGAGTATCGGACATAGTAGCCAACGTACTAAATTTGTCCATCTTCTGGTGTGTCTCAAATCTACTTTGAAAGCTAAGGTTTAGTGATGTGCAAATCTTAAATCATGCATTCTTTTTTGCTTCTACTGGTACAGACCTTTATCTAGCACCAATCCACCTTCGTTCCTTTCAGGATCACATGCTGCTTCAGCAGGTATAGCAATTGAGAAGTCATGGGTGAGCATTGGTAGTATATGAGAGCTTTTTTGGGATGAGAACAGGAACGCTATTAAGGTAAATCCTACTTATGTCTTGCATACTCCAATGTTTGGAGACTGTTAGGAAAAACAAATTAAATTGATTGGGCAGGGTTTTAGATGAACACATTTAGGAATCACTCAGACAAATGCATTGAAGCTTGATTGAGGGAACCATGTCCAGAGCATGCCTGCAGAACAGCCCCTGTAGCTGCCCTGCTTGTATATTTAATAGCCACTTGTCCAGATATGCAGTGCTATTAAGATCATGGCAGTGGTCAATGCAGAAAGGTAGCCATTTTCCAATAATGGCTTTCAAAGCCGTCCTAACAGTTTTTGTGGCAACAAGATGGCCAAGTATTCTCGTGGTTGAGCCATAAAGTTTGGCAGATTTTGAGTTCGGATTAGTCTTCCTTGCATAGTCTTGCGTTATATAGTCTTTAGCAAACTGAAATTCATCATGAGGCATGGGCTGGTGAAGTTGAGAGGCAGACATATAATTCTCAGTAGTTTAACTTGACACTAAAGAAGATATTTACTTTGTTGTCCTCCCATTCTATTTGCATAGAATTTTAATATATTAAGTGTTTAGGCCCACATTCAAAGCAAGGCTGCTTTTCTTACTAGAAAAAATACATATATACATAAATTACCTAAAAACACTATTAAATAGAATAAAAACGGTGTCAAAAGCTATCCGATAACCATACCCTTTAAAATAGATTAAAAAGGGCCCCTTTTCGTATAACCCAATGGCTTTTTCTGTTCCACAAAGTGTGACAAGCCCTTTTCCTAGAAGTAAGCGTCAGGGGCCCAAGACGGAACCACTACAGTCCATCATCTGGGCCAGTTTCGCTCCATGGTTCCAGCTTTTCCGTAACAGTAACCCGGTCCATTTTGTTGCTTGCCTAGACAGATTACATAGATGACAAAATTAGGGTACATTCAGCTTATTTCGCTGTTCTCGCTGTTCTCGATTTAAACAACTTACGAAGGGTACTCCTGCTTTTGCAACTGTAGAAGGGACGGTCTAGTAGAAAATGTTTCAAGTCTTCCTGGGCACCACAGATGCTGTTAACAGAAATTGCTGTTTTTGTCCAGAGCTTTATTCTGCAATAGACAACCACCTCTTTACAGTGCACAACGCCTCCTTTCTCTGGTTTACCAGCAGAATTAAATACTGCTGTGTACTTGGCAAAGGAATAAACGGCCCCTGTGAGTAGTATAGGAAAGGGTGTCCAGTGCGCCCACTTTGTTCCATTGCCAGATGCATGAATTGCTTACCAGCTGTAGAGTTTATTTGTCTCTTTGACGCCAATTGAAGATTATTTGGGGCTTGGGTTAAAACAAAGTTAAGTTTTACTTTCTTGAATCCAGAGATTTTCAAACAAAGATTTGCTGTTTAACTTGAAATATTCGTCCAAAGCGTTTATCACCAGGTTATTTTGACATGATTTTAATCTTTTTGAGTTGTATTTCATGAAGGCCTTCGACACTTGTTTTCCATGGAAGTACAGCCCACATCTGATTCCAAAATGGCAGTGAGACCTTCTTTTGGAAGTTGAGAATTAACTTCCCAAATTTTCTTTCAAAAGCGTCCTACAATGTTTGTGCTATTATCCAAGCCCCAGAGTTCTGCACCATAGGCAACCTGACTTCTACTTTTGCTGAGAAGATCTTATTGATGTGGTTGGGTAAACAATGACTGTGTTTTCTAACCATTCTTGCGATGGCATTTGCTGATGCTTGTACTTTTTTCAAGTGTGGTTTGGATATGTGTGGTCAAGTTTGAGTTTTTATTTATTTCAACCCCCCAGATATTTAATTCTGCTGCTTCTAGGATTGAACCGTTTATTCCAGAAAACATTTTTCTTCTTTCTGTTGGTCTTCAATGTCATGATTTTGGTTTTCCAAGTATTAGTTTTTAGTTGATTTATTGTACAGTATGCTTTCATGGCTGCCAGTTGCGCATGCAGGCCCTTGCTGTTATAGGGACCCAGATTGGATCATTGGCATATAATTAGGCAATAATTTTCAAGCCATTTATTGTGGGTATATCCTCTGTATCCACCCTTACAACTTCAGAGAGGTTATTCATGTACAGAGAGAGCACTAGCAGGTCTAACGAGCATCCTTGTTTTACTGCGTTCTTGATTTGAGTTTTTTTTTTACTGATGAGCTCTTGTTGGGTTAGTCTCACTTGAGAGGAAGTGTCCATCTACAACTTTAAGATTGGGGACAGGGGAGGAGCCTGGCCAGCAACCATGATGGCCGCCTGACTCCTCGGCTCCGCTCTCCTTCTTACTGCTTTCCCGGTTTCCGCGATATCCTGCACACACTCCTCGGACTACATGGCGCTGGCGGAACCGGGAGGAGAGTCTGATCCTGCCGCTGTGCTTTGAAGCCTGCTCCCGGCAGTGGAAGCGCCGCGACGCCCTCACCTTCTCCGGACTCGGCGAGGCTGGCTCGGGGTCTTTGTCCTCAGTGTGAGCCCAGCCCCGCGTGAAACGACGATCGCCTGGGACTGCTGGACGGGGCTGGTTGCCGTGTCACCGAAGCTGCATCTCGATCCCGGAGCCCTGCCTGCTGCTCCCTCTGACCTGTGCGCCAAAGCTGCAGAAGCTACACTGTAGCACTCCCTCGGACTAGAATCGGCTCCGCCGCTACTCTGTTTCACTGCAGTGCAGGGACGGGCGCCATCTTCTCGCCTGCCTTCATCCTCCGAAGGTGAATACCCGGGATTGGGTCTGGAAAAGCATTGCTGCGTGGGTGATAGAGACTGTTGCCCCTGCGCCCCCCGTCCGGGCTCGCTTCGCTATGAACCAGCTGGAGTTATTAGGGAATGCTGGCAATGAAGGCTATCGACCGGCGGAGCGGCTCTGTGCACATCTGCCCCAACTGGAGGACAATGCTGCGCCCTCTCTCCCCACGGAGCCATTGCGGCTATGTGACATCCTGAGCGCCCTGTCTGCCTTGAGGGCTGACCTGCGTACCATCGATGGGGAATTGGGGGATCGGATGGACGCGATACTGTCCGCGGCCCCCCTATCTGTCCGTGAAAGTCTGCAGCATCTGGCCGCTACGCCACACCCGGTGATGCATCCTCGTGGCTCCTCTGCCCCGGTCACCGCTGAAGTGGAGGCGGCGCGGGCCTCCAATCCTGCAAGTGAACTGGCGGGAACACCCCTGGGTAGAACCGGAATGTCTGGGACTGTTTTACGGCTGGAGAGACGGCATCGGCGCCATTTTTTGAAGATCCCTCAATGGCGGCTATGCGGAATGTACTTCCCTTTCTTGGAGCGGTGGCGAATGTTGGGACTGGCTGCACTTGGTGGACCATTACCTTGCGATGCCTCTTCCTGTATTATTAACGTCTTCTCGGCAGCGTCTGGATGAACGTTTGTGACCATTCTCCTATCCTGACGAGGTCTCCTCATCCCCTTATTTCATCTGCATCGTTTTCGATCCAGTTGGACTGCGTCGCTGCATCTTACCGTAAGGGGCAAGGTTGAGGGTGTCCCCTTTCCCTTCGGAGCTGTCTTCCTCGTAATGCTGGGACACTGATGGACTGCCGGTGGATTTCATATGTTGGTACTGTATTGGTGGTGGGGTCGGGGTAAGGGTGGCCGGAATAACGTACTTTGGCGGTTTTGGACATGTTCTTACGGCCCTCCCCCGGTCTTATGTGATTTATACTCCTTCTTTTTCTTTCCTAACGGAACTCTTTCTCCATGTGAATTGTATTCTTTCTTCTTTCTCCTTTTTTCCTTTTCTTTTTCTCCTTCTCAATTTTCTCTTCTCTCGCTATATTTCGGGTTATGGGGAGACAAACACTCTGCTAGGGGGGGGGGGGGGGTAGGCCGTAGCCTCTGCATGTGTGTAGGGTGGGGGGGTAAATTTTAGTTCGTGTTTCTTTCTATGGTGCCTTTTTGCTATTATATAATTTCTTCTTTTTCTCTTGGCCCGTGTTAGGCGTATTGGGGGATGGGTGATAGCGCGGTATTAGTTGGGATGTTGCGTCCTCTCTAGGGGTGTGCATAATTTGTGGCCATCCTCTGGCTGGAACCTGCATGTTGCGTACTGTACTGATTGGTAAGGGTGTCTATTGTCGAGTCCCACCTACATGGACCTAGTTTCTTTTCTCTTATTTGTATAAGTACGGAGTAATATGACCTGCTCTTAATGGTTGCGATGAAAACTTTTAAAAATTAACCTTCACTGATTCTGGGACATGGTAATATGGTAATTACAGTGTAACCTTTTTACTGCTTGCTTCAATGAGAGATATTACTGTGTCGCCGTAACGCTGCATTGGTGCTTCACTGTTTTCGTGGCCGGCCGGCTGGTTGTAGGCCCGTATTTGTTCTGATTCGATGCCCAATAAAGGTTTTCAAAAATTTAAAAAAAAAAAAAAAAGATTGTGGACAAAAGAGCCTTATCGATTCTCATTGAACTTAACTTTTGCCAGAGGAGTTGTCTTTAGAGTAGGTCAAAGGCTGAGGGAAAATTTGACATTAGAGGCTTTCAAAGCAGTATTAACAGCTTTTATTCCACCTTATGCGGCAACAAGATGAGTCTTTTCAAGGTAGAACCCTAAATCTTGGCAGATGTTGAAAATGAGAGTCAATGGTATATTTCTCAGCAATTTAACTTGCCACTAAAGATGATGTTTACTTTGTTGCCTTGCCATTTCTAGTTGCATAGAGAAAACCCATGACCTTGCTGCCTGTCCCATGGAGGCATTGGGAATGAAATCCTGGAGGCATCAATGATCTCCTCTTTATCATTCAGTGCTTTTTCCCCAAAGGGCCTCCAGTCTTCATCCACAAAGAATCTTTACTGTTCTACGTCTGCGAATGGAGAGGTTTGGCACAACAGTTTGTCTTACCCAGTAAGGCGTGGATGTAATTGATCATGAATTGATTACACGCTGATGTTGGGTAGAACTCTTTATGGTGGACAATTGTTACTTGGGTCTCTTTGGACATGCCATTTCTTGTCAAAGACACTAGACTCATTAAAGTTTTATTTTTATTTTGATAAAATCTTTATTTCTTAATGACAATCTCTTCACTACCACTGTAGACTTCCTAACATGAAGATGGCCTTGTTGTTGGAATTTTTACTTGTTGTCCAAGCGCTGCCTGGTTTGTAGTCTGTGTAGTACCAACTTTACAGATCAGGCATCTGCACTAGTTCTTCAAGGGAAAAAAGACTAAGTGTCTTTCTATTTAGTAACACATGAAGCACATCAATATACTTTACATCAGTGCTTTCACTCCAGTTACTGAAGTTTCTGGCCATTGTCAAGTTTCCTGCTCTCACACAATCTCTATAATGCTGATTCCTGTGTGTCCCTGGATTTTTTTTTTCTTGGTGGTTTTTACCATCAAACTTAATCCCATTTGCCCTTTTCCTACTTATTTTTAATGTGATCTTCCAGTTCAGGTTCTCTCCTCAGCAGGTCATCATCAATTTGACTTTTTTGTTCTTTTCATTTTTTTTGTCCACCAGAGTTTTTGACATCCCATATATTTACTGTGAAAAGATCACATTTTCAAAGTCATTTGTTTAAGAAGAAACATAATTTCTGCCAGGAGCTGATATTACAGATGCTCTTCCAAAAATGCTCTCCCTTTCAGAAGGCTTTAAAAACTGATAGCTTTGGGTTTTTGTTCTTTATGTGAGCAGTTGAATCCTACTTGAAATCTTTTTGCCAGTGAATGAGCAGTTATGTGGGAACTGGTCTGTTTCTCCATTTCAGTCTAAGCTTATGGGCCTTTTGGCATTATTGAAATAGTCCTGGGACGTCCCACCAAGCACATCAAGGATAGTGCTTGCACAAAGAACAATACTTTCAGGTCATGGTTGAGGGTGCAGTTCCTGATAAAGGAAAAAATAGAAACATTTGAAACATATTTTCACTTGGGACATATGTACTAGTGATGCAGTGGATGAACCAGTCCTGTGGGTACGCAGATGCTGGAAGTATTTTGGTTTTTAAACCGGGAAAAAGATCTGTTGGTGCATAGGAAGGATGAGGAATAACCATGAACTTGTGAATTAAGGATTCACAAAGGTTTCATATCCAAGTCGCTATCTAGGAGTGTGCAAGGATGCTGTTTTGCTTGTTTTTTAGGCAGTTGGGCACCTTGTAAACCTAATATATGCGACATCATTTTTTTTGTGTAAATATTTTTATAGATTTTCATTACACAATACTCCCCATTTTTATGACACATTATCGATGGGGGCACATTCCTTGGTACATTTCCATGAAAATTCTTTTTTTTTTCTGTTGAGCTTGTGTTCCCATCAGAATCACTATCGCGTTAGCCTTCCCAACCTCCCCAACTTCTGTCAATGACTTCACTGTTACACACGTTCAATAACATCACTCTACATTGCACTGTCCAAGCTTAGCACCCCCTTATTAATTTGCATCTCCCTCCCTCTCCCCCTGTTGCCCTATCCACTGGTGTTCTCCAATTAATCAAACAAGGTTTATCTGTCACCAACATTGTGCAAGGGTGCGCGGTTCTCCTACTTTATTAGCTCTGCGCTCCGACTTATGTCCTTCCTGACCCCACTTCCATAACTAATATATGTGACCTCATGTGATATTTGCTTAAATGTTGTAGCATAGTTGGGAAGGGACCACTCCAATTAGAGACTGGATGCCTAAAAAGGGGCTAATGACTTTGGATCGGTTACCCTGTGTTATGCTTTACTACTTGCACCAGAAACATGTAGAAGACTTTGGCTTGTTTTTTCCCTCCTCCCTTCAATTCTTTTTTACATTTATGAGTAAAGGGTGTAGGATGGGCTTAAGAAACCTTTGCTCCTATTATCTTTTCTATAGCTTATACAGTTGGTACCTTTTGAGATGAGCATTATAGACTGCACGTAAAAGCAGTTTTAAAAATGTTTTTGTTTTATATGCATAAATACAAGAAACGGACCTACTTCATTTGGCAGGATACATCGGCTATATAGCCTGAACTCAAAATGTTTAAAGACCAAACAATCTGGGTACTATTCACTTACAGCGTAGTTTGATATAATTTGCTGTTTTCCACCTTCAATACCCCACTCTTTTTCCACAGCCTGCAATCATAGGACACCGTGATTAGAAACCAGGCCTACCACACCTGCATGTTCCACCCAGTGATCAACCCAGTCAGTCCTGGGTCGCCTAAATGTCTGGGGTATTCCTGAGTCTTACAGATAAACCAAGAGCAGTCATGGGGTACTGACTTCATCTTTGTTGGTCAGTTTATCCAAGGTGTCCTTGCACTGACCTTTTTTTAATGCTTTTTCTCCTCTTTTTGTTGCCTGTGTAGTTTACACGGTCGCTTCAGCTTTCACCCATCTACACAGCTCCTTATTCCACCTATCGAGAGAAGGGGGGGGGGACCATTATCCTTTCATCCCATAGCTGTATTTCTTGGCCAGCAACAAAGCAAAATGTTCAAACCAGGGCAACGTCCTATGAGGTTTAGTTCTGGGAAGGTGACATGAAAAGGAGTCTCTCGGGTTTGGCACCAGCTCCAGTATCTTTTATACAGTCTGGTATACCTCACCAATATGATGCCAATGATGGGTAAGACCATACCATGTGTAAGAACCTTCCCCCACTAGTTCAGCACCTTGGACATTTATCTGAGAACCCCAGCAACATCCTTTGCGATCTGTTGGGCATCCGGTAAAAGCAGGGCAGTATGTTAAATTGCCCCTGCTTAAACCTTGCACTACGGGTTGCAGTCTAAGCAGACTTCAGAAACTTACCAGATATCTGCTGCCACTCATCTGCTTTTACTTTCTGGCACTTTCTGTGAATAAAGTCCAGTCTTTTTTGTAGTATTGAATCAGTAGTTATTGCCAAAGCATACTTGTTATTCAAGGGCCCCTGTGCACTATCAGCACAGAGAAGGTACCATCTCGTCAGATTGAAGTTGCCCAAAAATGCTAGTGGCACTATGCTGCAGTTTTTTCCCCCTGGATGCAGGCCCTGACTTGTGTAGCATAAACTGAAAAAGTGAACTAGACATGCACACTATAAGAAGGATATTAAAGTCCATAGAGCGCAACAGAAAGGAGCAATGTGACTTAAATTTGTATGCGGGTAGGTTTTGCAGCGTGAATCTTTCTGGATTCACTATGCTGTGCATTATTCCCTGGTCTAGTGGTTGGGTCCGGAATCGTAGTCTTTTCTTGTTATATTTTTTTTTCGTTGCCCACGTGGGCGTCTACGTCCCACCTTTCGATGTACTTCCTGTGACGTCGGCACGCTTCCTGCGGAAGCTCCCACCTTGGGGCGCCATCTTCAGATTCTTTTTTCCGCCGTTGGGTTCGGATCGTTCCCGAAAAGGCTCCAGAGTTTTGGAGAAAAGACGCAGAAAAGACTATTTTTGCACGAAAAGGATTGAGAAGCGGACGAGAAACTACACCATCGAGCAGGACGACGAAGAAGAACTTCGACGTCCAACGGAGAATGCGCACACAGGGGTCCCCCTGAGCGCGAGAAATGGACAAGACACCTTTTAAATTCTGCCGTAACTGCCACCACAAATACGCGCAGAAGGACCAGCACCCGGTTTGTAACCTCTGCCTACCGGTCGACCACGAGAGCAAAGACTGCTCCGCCTTCACACCGAAGACTCTCCGGGTTAGAGAGCGACAAAGAAGGGCCAACTACAACATGCAAGGCAAGGGCCAACCACCGTCCCTTTGAGACCTGGGGCTCTCGACTGACGAGGAAGACAACGTCGCCGGTGAAGACGACGACTACACGGTCGTAGAGACCAATAAGAAAACTTCTAAAGAGGTAGGAGACTCAACGGCCCCTAAAGCCCCGACAGACACTCGAAGGTCTGAGCCAGACTCTCGAAAGCCAGAGTCTAAGTCCTCAAAGGGAGCACCTCCGCCGAAAATTTCGATGGCCGCAGCTGCATCCAAGGACAAACAGCCCAGGGGATCCTTCGACAAGGACTCCCAGGCGGCGAAGACCGTCGAAAAGCCATGGTCATCGAAGCACGTCCCCCGAGAAGGAAAGTTCGGCTTCGAGAGAGAAGGACCCGAAGGTCGCTTCGACATAGACGTATACGTCTAAGAGAACGGCTGAACATTTTGACGCCGAGCAGGCCGCCGAAATGGAGAGAAAGAAAAGACTGCTCGAGGCCGAGATGGATAACATCCTGCAGAGGAAAAAAGGAGTTCGACAAGAAAATGGAGAAATTCTCAATTCCGTCGAAACCGAAGATGCTGGTCGCCGAAATAGATGAGGAGGAGGAGGACTTCGACGGCGAAGGACCGTCGAAAAGCCCCGAGATTCTGGAAAATCCGGAGGAAGAAGCCTTCTACTTCGAGGAGGAGGGCGACGACTATCGGAGAACGATCCTCTGCTCGACATCCTCGGGAACACAGGACCTGGAGTGGCAGGACCTCGACACCGAGAGCCCAGAAGTGGCCGTGGACACGTACCCTTCGCCGCCAGATGACATTGGGAGTGTACAATATGGTCATCAAGAACGCGGCAACAGCTTTTGGGGTCAAGCTCGATGAGGAAAAACCAAAAGCAGACTTCCTCTTAGAAACACTGCTCCCCACGCAAACTAGGAGCCAGTACCTACCCATGCTTGAGTGTCATGGCCCAGGGGAAGGAGGCGTTCAAGGAGTTGGCAACATGCAGATCCGTCACGCCCAGGACCGAGAAGAAGTACAAACACTCCTCCAAGGACCCTCCCTACATCCAAGGGTCGGTCACGGCGGACTCCATTATTGTGGCGACCACCAGGAAAAGGGTGAATGTGCCAACCACATCAGGGCCACCACCTGACAAGGAAAGCAGGAGGATGGACCTAACTGGAAGGAAGATTGAAAGAAATGCTGCAATGCACTGGTGCATGGCGAATTCAAACGCACTGCTGAACAGGCACCAATACCAAATTCTGGACGAGATCGGGCAGCTGCTCAAGCACCTCCCTGACTAGTACCAGCAAAGAGCCGCACACCTTGTGGAAGAGGGGAAAAATGTAGCAAATTTGTGCCTCAAAACAGCTTTGGATGGAGCGGACACGTCCTGCAGACTGATGATGTTGGGCATCACTGAGAAGACAAGCCTGGCTCAGGATCTCAGGCTTCAAACCGGAGGTACAACACAACATCCTAAGCACCCCATTCAATGGGGAGACACTGTTTGGGGCACCGGTGGATGAAAAACTCAACCAGCTCAAAAAAGAGAACTAAACTGCAAGGTCCATGGGGGCCTTACAATTCAGGGGAGCTAAGAGGGGTACCCTGTCACGGAGACCGAACGGAAGAGTGGGAAACCAACCAGGAACGTCACACCATGGCGACAGCCAAACACAGCAGGCACACCAAAAACAAACTTGGCACCACCAGCAAAGGGGCCAGTCCTTTTGCGGGAGAGGGAACGGATGTGGACAAAATAAGAGAGGGGGCCAACAGCCCACCTCGACTCTGTCACGCAATACGTGCCCACCCACAGAAACCCTCCCGGGGTGGAGCACAGCAAGACCAAAACAGGGTTACACAGTCAGAACATCGACGAACATGTAACGCCAGTGGGAGGCAGGCTAAGTCATTTCATCAATGAGTGGAACAAGATAACCACAGACCATTAGATACTCAACATTATACAGTTCGGATACTGCATAGAACTGGAAAAGACGCCGCCAAACAGGAAACCAAAAAGGAAGATGAAATCAGGAATAGAGCTAGAGCTACTTCAAAAGGAAGCGAAGGAAACTCCTCTAAAAGGAGGCCATCAAACCAGTACCATACCGAGAAAGGAACAAGGGGGTGTACTCCACAAACTTCCAGGTACCAAAGGTGGACAAAACACTGAGGCCCATCCTAGACCTAAGGTTCCTAAACAAGTTCATAAAAACACAAAAGTTCAAGATGACGTCTCTACAAGAGGCCATTCCTCAGATAAGAGACGGAGACTTCATGGCAACCATAGACCTCAAAGATGCCTACCTACACATCCCAATGAACAGGCGGCACAAACCTCTACTAAGATTTACCATCAACAAAGATCACTACCAGTTCACAGCCCTAGCATTCGGACTAAAATCCGCACCAAGGGTCTTCACAAAGTGCCTGACAGCAGTGGCTGCACACCTAAGGAGGGAAGGGATCAATGTATACCCTTACCTAAACGACTGGCTAATAAGGGCGAGTTCGCACAGGACATGCAAGGAGCACGCACAACGCGTGACAGATATGCTGGTGGACCTGGGATTCTCCATTCACTGGGGGAAATCCTCTATGGAACCAGAACAAGTAAAAATCTTCCTAGGAGCACAGATCAACACCATACAGAGCAAGGTGTTCCTTAATGGGAAGAGGACACTGGCCGTGCTGAAGGAGAAGCGCCTCTACCAGAAGGGGCGAGCTCTGACAGCGAGGACAGCGAGCAAGGTCATGGGCATGATGGCCTCCTGCATACATCTGGTCCCAAATGTACGGCTACACATGAGACCATTCCAGGAATGGCTGCAAGAACAATGGTCACAAGCTACAGGAAGTTGGGAAGATCTAGTGGTTGTAATGCACGCAGTGCAGGAGGAGATGTCGTGGTGGAACAAGGAAAACATAACAGAGGGGAAAACTTTAACACCACCAACGCCAACGGTGACCATCACCACAGACTCATCCCAGAAGGGATGGGGAGCACACATGAGCAAGCTTAGCGTGAGGGGTCTCTGGACTCCAGCGGATGCGGTCAAATACATCAACTACTTGGAACTAAAGACCGTGTTCCTCGCCCTGAAAGCCTTCCAGACAAAACTGTACAACCAGAGAGTGTTGATCCAAACACAACAACGATGTTCTACATCAACAAGCAGGGAGGAATACAGTCAGCCCCACTATCGAACCTAGCACAGAAGATATGGAGAGGGGCCATCCCACTAAAAATAGACCTGCTAGCCATACACCTACCAGGGAAGGACAATGTGGAAGCAGACTGGCTCAGCAGACAGACATCGGCATCCCACGAGTGGGAGCTCAATACACAGGAAACGCAAAAGCTATTCAGAAGGTGGGGAACACCGACAATAGACCTGTTTGCAACACGCCACAATGTAAAATGCCGTAACTTCGCATCCTGGCAGCCAGGGGAAGGATCCCTGGGGAATGCCCTATGGATAAGCTGGTCAAAGACATTTGCCTATGCTTTTCCCCCAATACCCTTGATACACAGAGTACTCAACAAGTGCAGAACCAGCAACATGACCCTGATCCTGGTGGCACCACAGTGGGCCAGGCAGACCTGGTACTCACAGATAATGGAAATGGCACAAGGCGCTCACCTCAAGTTCGGGAAAAGGAAAGACTTACTCTCCATGCAAAACGGAGAAGTACTACACTCAGAACCAGAGAACCTCAGCCTAGCAGTGTGGCTCCTGAAGACAGAGTTTGCGCACGTGAAATTACCTGAGAGCACCCTACGGGTACTACGAGAGGCATGAAGACCTAGCACACGAAGGTGCTATGTGGCAAAATGGAAGAGGTTTACTCTATGGTGCAGCAGGAAGAAGCTACACAAAAAGATGACCAGAGAATCAACGGTGCTAAGGTATCTCGCGCACCTGCTGAAGGCAAAACTATGTTCATACTTGCTGAGAGTACACGTAGCAGCGATTGTAGCCTACACGAGAGGAGAAACAGGGAAGAGTTTCTTTACATCACAGGTAGTAAAGATATTCCTGGAAGGGGCAAAGAGGATCGCACCACCAAAGAGGATGCCGCCCCCGGCCTGGAACCTTAAATTAGTCCTAACTGAGCTCATGAAAGCTCCCTTTGAGCCCATTCGTAAGGCCTCCCTACTATTGCAACAATGTCACCAAGAAGGCTGTTTTCAATCACCTCGCTGCGCAGGGTGAGTGAACTACAGGCGCGGACGCTGCAAGAACCCTACATCCAAATACACAATGATAGGGTGGTGATGAGAACTGACCCACACTTTATGCCAAAGGTGGTGTCTAGGTTTCACATCAACCAGCCGGTACAAATACCAAGCTTCTTTCAGAAACCGACCACACGCGCAGAATGGGCACTGCACACTCTGGACGCTAGAAGGGCGGTAATGCACTACATAGAAAGAACCAAGGAGCACAGAAAAACAAAACAGTTCTTTGTGTCCTTCGCAACCAGTTTCCTCGGTAAACCAGTAACAAAGGGAATCATTGCACGATGGATCGCACAAATGATACAATTCTGCCACAAGCAAGCAGACCAAGAACTAGCAGAAGGGGAGCAAGCCCACTCTACTAGGAAGAAAGGAGCAACAATAGCCTTCCTGGCGGCAACATGGGCTCAATGCACACGTTCACTAAGCACTACTGTGTGGATAAACAAATGAACAAGGAAGCACAAGTAGGACAGAAGGTGCTTCAACATATATTCAACAACCAACGCTCATCTTCCACCCAGCTGCCACAAACATAACAAACCGCTACAAAGTCTATGCACAGCATAGTGAATCCAGAAAGATTCACGCTGCAAAATGAATAGTTTCTTACCTGTCGGTGTAGTTTTGCAGCTTGAAGATCATTCTGTATTCACTAGTGAACCCACCCACCTCTGCCAGAAAGATGAGGCTGGAGAAGCAGGTGGTAATACAAGGACAATACAGAAAAAGACACCTTGAAAGACATAGCGGATAAATCACTTACTTGAACATTGCCAAAGTATTTGCAAACAGAACACAAGACAAGAAAAAAAGAATCAGAAGATGGCACCCCAAGGTGGGAGCTTCCGCAGGAAGCGTGCCAACATCACAGGCAGTACACCGAAAGGTGGGACGTCGACGCCCACCTGTGCTACGAAAAAAAAAACACAAAGAAAAGACTACGATTTCGGACCCAACCACTAGACCGCGGAATAATGCACAGCATAGTGAATCCAGGAAGATCTTCAAGCTGCGAAACTACACCGACCGGTAAGAAACTATTCTTTTTCATACATTTCCTTAAGGCAACACTGTCCGACCCATGCCAAGCAGGGTTCAGACCGGGCTACAATATTGAGGTGGTTGTGCTTTCTGGTTTGCATGAGAAGTACAGACTGGTGGACAGTGGTGCTTTTGGATCTTTGTCCCTACATCATGCTTATAAAAACTCAACCATTTGGTGTTCTCCACACGTTCTAAAATGGATCGAACCTATTCCGGCTTATAGAACTTAGTCTGTCAGTACCTCCTTTTTATGTTCATCTCAAAACCATCAAGCTGTGGAGTTCCACAAAGGTCAACCTCCTCACTGTTGCTATTCAATTTGTCCATGTGTCTCTTGATGAACGTTGCCCATCTGCATGGGGCTGCTCAAAAATATTCACTTCAATATAAGCAGGGTGAGCTGAATAAACCATCAAAAACACAAGATCTTACTGCCCTGAGTTACCTATTCAGTGAGCAACTGTCGGGTCGGCTGTAGTAAGCTTCCACCCAAAATCAGCAAAGCCCTATGAAATCTAGGTAGCTACTTTGTCTCTTCCCGTTCTCTGAATTCCCCGGTAAATAAGGTACCTAATAGCTGCTTTGCTGAGTTCATAGGGCTTAAGAAAAGCCTACTGTTTCTGGATCCTGCCCTCCACATTCCTGTAATAGTGCCCTGAGATCCTAGGAATTTGACCTACCTGGCCTCTCTAACGCGTCCGTCTCCGGTTTGTCCAGAAGCAGCAGCCTCTGTGATCTCTGGCTGCTCTTGTTGTAATCCTAATACACCTGTTCTGAGGTCAATCCACAGGACCCACACGCAAGAATGATCTTCATGCTATTACTATGGATCCCTAAGACCAGATCAGTCAGTCACACGGGACAACAGAGTTTGTTTCTGTCACAGAAGTTAATCAACAGAATTCGAGGCCTTCACCCAAGGTGTGAACATCTGTTTTAAGAAAAATGTTAAAATCCTGACTTTTCAGTTGGTATTCATATCTTTAAATCAGTCTCCAGTGGATTTTGGTGGTGGCTCTGACTGTGCCATAAAGCTTGTGTACAAGCACTTAATACATCAAGTTAACATATCCTTCCAAAGATACAAATGTTTAGTGTCTTGTCCATGACACATGGAATTTCAAAATAAGAGCGATTTCTAAAATTCTTACATACTTCAAGGGTATGGTGGCCCTGTGGACATGACCAATTATATCAATATGTCCAGAACATTATTTTCCAGCATTTGGGTACCCAAGTCCTAAGTAAAGTACCCAAGTCCTAAGTAAAATGTTTAGTGGTTGGGGTGATTTACTGCAGGCAGTAGCACAGCAGTTGTGAAATATTGGGGTATGTATGTAGCAGTGATGAATATCAAATTATTTACATTAATTTAGGATGATTATGTTACTGCTTTAAAGTGTGGCTGTTGGTTATACAGTGAATTTCTAATGTTACCCTTGGCTGCATTGATGTTTCAGAGAACTGCCTTCAATGGTTGCAGGGCTCAGCATGTCGGCAAACGTCAGCCTTTTGTTGACTGGGTTCCTTAACCTTCATCAATACCAAAATGCTTCTCATCTGTGTAGGTAGGTGTTCATTTGAAATCTTCTGGATTGTATTGGGCTTCAATGGATCAACCTCAGAACACTTTTTGGTAAAGGTTGGCTGGTTTGGAGTAGACTGAAATTCTCTTAACGTTTTTCCAGTAAGTGAAAGAGACAAACGTTGGGGTTTGGTGGAATCGCAAGGGTGGTGTGGGAGTGGTGGTTTCCTTGGGTGCATTACCATGCCATAAGTTTAACATTGTTTTGTTTCTGTTGGGAATGACTGTTTCCCACTTGTTTATTGTGAACAACTACTTCTCTGTAGGGAGTGCATGCGGGAAAGAACCAATCCTAACCAGTACTGTGATGAGGTGAGGTCTGCTGAGATCATTAATGGCAGATCTCCGGCTTTGCCTGATTGCAGCTGCCAGGTTATTGTGACCTCTATCCATATTATTTATTGTCCCAATATTCTCACCCACTTTACAAAAAGGTGATGGGGTTGAATAGTACTGGAGTAGACCTTGGGTTCCGATTGTTTCTGGTATTCTTGTCCCAAAACTCAATGGAAGTAATAAGGACTGTGGCACATCGCGTGTAGTTGTTGACTTTGCACCAGTTGAGTGATTGGTATTCTAGGATCATGTGTCCAGAATTCACTTTTGCTGTGCTCCAGCTCCTTCTTATGGTGTTTGCTGTTAGCATTCGCTAGCACTAGTCGATGCCAAATACTGTATGATTGCACGGCACATCCATGCACTTGTCAGACCATCATGCATTTCAAATCTTCTTCCTACCTTGTGTCTTTTACAAAGGTTTATTGCCTTAGCCTAGGTGTGTCTACATCCACATTAGACAATTACATACTGTGATTCCTCAGCACAGTGAATGTGCTTGAGTTTTTGTTTGCTTCATAAAGCCAAAACGCACACATTCTTCGAAAGGAGCCAAACCAGGCAAATTTTTGGTTTGTGTGGAATATATATCGAAATACAGCCAGTACATGAGAAGTGTTGTGCACCTAGTGAAACTAAACCCAGTACTCCGTGCATAGCATACATTGAGCGCTCTAGCTCTGGGTGACGTATGTGAGTCCATGAAGTCTGACTCTTCCCCATACCAGTGAAGCCTCCAGCCAGAGCCAGCTGCCCATCTGTTCTTGCTGACATATTTATTTCTGCAAGAGCCCTGGCCCTGCAGGAGTTTCGCCTAGTCATAGAAATCTAAAATGCGAGAGCAGGTGAAGTATTGGTCCCATGTAGGTTGTCTATCCTTAATCATCACGAGGCGCAGCTCAAGCCTGGGCTTGCCATTTCAGTACTATGTAATTAACTTTACTTGCTATTCACCTTCTTTGTGAGATGCTGGAACATACTTTGATTAACTTTAGAGAAGACCAGTTACTGAGTCTCCCATCTAGTCAATCTAGGATTGTCTAGATTTCGCTATCTAGTAAAAACCTACCTCGCAACACTCTTCTGATCCCTCTGTAATAATTATCAGCACATGCAGGAATGTGTACTCAGTCACACTGCAGTTCTCTCTGCCGATTTACACGTCAGACACTGGATGGGCCAAAAGGGTGAAGTATTCTTTCAGCAACCAAGAGTTCAAGGACGAAATGGGCATTAACACAACTGTTTTCTACATCTAGAATTTGTTTTTCCTCCTCTTTGACTAAATCAACCAGTTTAGTAAATGTTTCTTTGTGCCAGGTTAACTGCATGTTTGTGAGTCGGTGTTCTTGAGGTAAATGCGTGCCGATGTGTAGGCAAGTGGCCTGTCTGGTTGGCTGTTCGTTGTAATTAAGGCTCTGTATCGCGTTTTTACTGATTTCTACACTTAAATGCAGACAGAAAACAATGTGTTCGGTCTATATTTATTTTTAAAAGCGAAAAATAGTGCTTCTTGCGGGCAACTTTCTTGTGGTGCTGTCTTTTGTCAAAACTGAATTAATCATTAAGCAAAATAAGCATGTGCTTAGGGCATCAAGGGAAGGGGGCACCACAGAATGGTGACACGATTTAATAAAGAAAGTGTGTTGTTGACAATGTTTTATATCACACTCTAAACTACACTATTGCCGTTTCCAAACATTGTAAATAATGTCACTTTTTCCAAATACTAATTTTTCTGACCTCGCAAGTGTAGAAGGTTGAGATTGCCCTAATGGGAGTCCCTTCCTCACTTTGCCACTGGATTCAAGCAAGCCGGGCTGAAGACGGCTGGAATGCCAGAAACCGGTCCTCGGAAGCTTGTTTCCAGTCCAGGGAAGACATTTTTTTATTTTTTTATTTTATTTATTTTCAGAGTTTTATATAGCGCGAACAAGATCTTTGCAGATATCAGAGCGCTTTACATAGAAGAGTACATGAGGGAACAAAGTCAAATAGGTAGGTCGATAGTTCACAGAGTACAGAAGGGAACATGAGGGAACAAAGTCAAATAAGTAAATCAGTAGATCATACAATACAAATAATACAATTGGGTGGCTGCAAAGCAATCAAGTGGGTGATAAGACAGCTCGTACAAATAGATAAGGGGTCAAGCAAGTAATAAAGATCATCGCAGGGTGTTGATAGGGTTCGAGATAGTAGTACAGGTGAATTTAGCCATGAGGATAGCTTTTACTTCTTTTTTGAAGAGTGTAGTGGAAGAGAGAAGCCTGGTTTCGGGAGGGAGTGAGTTCCAAATCCTAGGCGCCATTCCTGAGAAAGAGCGCTTGTATGTTTTCTCCTTCCGGAATCTTCGAGGTTTCAACAGAAGATTGTTTGCGCCTCTCGTGTTTCTGATTCCCCCAGAGATTGTCAATTTCTGAGCAAGGTAGCCGGGTGAGTTTAGGTGTACAGCCTTGTGTGTCATGCAGGCTATTTTCAAATGTATTCTGGCTTCAAACGGCAACCAATTCAGGGATTTTAAGTCAGGGGTGATGTGGGAGTGCTTTTTTGACCCCGTGATGAGTCTCGCTGCAGCATTTAGAGATGCTTTTAGTGGTGCGGTTGTAGTTAGTGGGAGTCCGCAGAGGGAGGTGATGCCGTATTCAATTCGTGGGATGACTAGTGCTTGCACCGCTGTTTGGAAGTCTTTGGCTGGGAGGTAGGGTTTAAGTTTCCTCAGAGTATTGATCTGGAAGTTCGCTCCCTTTGTAGCTTTGCTGACATGTTGCTGCATGTTGAGATTGGTGTCGAGTGTTATGCCTAAAGATTTTGCTGATTCCACGATGGTGGGTTGGACATTGAGTGCGGTTAGGAGTTTAAGCCAATGTTGAGTGGTGGTTATCTTCGCTGGAGGTGCGATCAGAAGGAACTCTGTTTTCAGGGCATTGAGTTTGAGGTGATTGTCGGCAAGCCAGGATTGGGTGCATCTGATCGTTGAGTTCAGGAGCAGGATGTCATTGGGAGATTGCAGTTTGAGGTAGAGTTGGGTGTCATCGGCATACATGTGAAAGTGTACATTGGATTCTTGTAGCAGAGTGGTGAGCGGTTCCATGACTAGGTTGAACAGAGTTGGGGATAGAGAAGATCCTTGGGGGACGCCTAGCGTTACAGGTACTGGCGTGGACATCAGGTTGTTGCTCTTGAATTTCTGCGTCCTGTTGCGGAGAAAGGAAGTGAACCATTTGAGGACAGTTCCAGCTAAGCCCATTCTTTTGTTTAGTAGTTCTAGTAGATTCTCATGTTTAACGGTGTCGAATGCGGAGGAGAGATCAAGAAGGATGAGGAGGCAGGTGTCATTTTGGTCTAGCATTTGAAGTGCGTCGTCAATTATGTGAGTCATAGCCGTTTCTGTGCTGTGTCCTGCTCGGAAACCTGATTGGTGAGGGTTGAGGAGATCGAATTGCTCAATGTGTTTAGTCAATTGTAGTTGTGCGCATTTTTCCAGCAGTTTGGCGAGAGTGGGGATATTGGTGATGGGACGGTAGTTGTTGAGATCCGCGGGGTCGGCTGTTGGTTTCTTTAGTAGAGGTGTGACCTGACCAACTTTGAGGGAGTCAGGTATGCTTCCTTGTTGGAGAGAGCTGTTGATGATTTTAGTCCAGAGAGGGAGAATCAGAGGGGTAAAATCTTTTACTGCGAAGGCAGGGAGGGGGTCCGTGAGGTGATTGGAAGGTTTCAGGGTGCTGAGTAATTTGCCAATTTCTTCTTCCGAGTATGTGTCAAAGGTTGACCATGTCGCATTGTTTTTTGGCAGTTCGGGCTGGACTGTTCCCATGAGGCACAGGGTCAGACTGATTTGCATATAGCCATGTCTGAACTGGGGTGGCAGAGTGGGCTAAAGAACGGTGATGGATTAAACCCAGATCTTTTGACTGGGTGTGAATGTTTGATTGATTCAGATGCTCCGTCCATCACCACCCCCTTTTGTACCGCTAATGGGATTTAAAGTCATGAACTTCAGATCTGGGGAGCCATCTTAACGTATCTAAACAATAGCTATGTTGATCAGTGTTACAGAAGCACAAGGCAGCTTCAGAGTTCTTTTGACTGATGTTGGAGGAAGTGTTGCACACGAAGTACATTGAAAGTAATGGGTACATTGAAAATCATTTGAAACCTAGCCCTTTGATTCCCTATATGTGTAATGTCCGGTTGTCAAGACGGACTTTAGTGTCTCACTGCACTTAAATGTTTATACCTTCTAGAATGCTCATATAGGAGGTTCCAGATTTCGCAAGCATGGGGTCTCTGTTAACTAGGCTGGTTTTGAGGGTGCATTTAAGTACGGAATGGCTATCCAATGAAAATGTAAACAAGTAGTTGTAATCGTCATAATCCATGGGGGGTGAAAGGGAATGTGGATACAGTAGTGAGATGCAGGGAGTGGAGAAGATGATGACTAGTTTCAAAGGGAATATAGAGTATATGTCTTGATCGATTTAAATGCCTTGTCGAGCCACTTAACGCTGTTTTTTGATGCTGGTGAGGTGAGACCAGTGGTTGTCTGGGCGGTAGAACTGATCATTTCACAGTGGATGAGTGCCAGGGCTGTCTGACAAGAATGCGGGTGCAGTACTCCAGCTTGCTTATTATCAAGGTGTATACATTAGGATTGCAGCAGTGTGCATCAGAAGCTCCTTACCACAATTCCCAAGTGTAGTAGCTGGTTGCAATGGCTGCAGTTATGAGGGACCGGTTTTATCCGCATTATGGTTAATTTGTACTCCTGTGTTCTTGACTGGAATATGCGGTGTATGGAGGGATAGAAGCAGGAGCTGCAGAGAGGGGAAATAGGGGTTTCATCTTGGAGTTCAGCGTTCGTGAACGAAGAAACCTCTACTCTTAATTTTTAGGTCGAGGTAATATCCGGTCTGCCGAAGGCAGACTGGAAGTCCGAGATTTAATGATTCTTAGTGTTGGACTATTGTCCCGCCTCTGTTTTTGCCTCTCCCCCATTGGCTGGCTTCCTAAACGGAGGCCAGCCATTGCAGGAGAGAACTGTCCCTCCGAATAGGCTCCGTCTTTTTCGGATATGGGGGCGTAAGTTTTGCTGTTCTTTAGACAGTGACGTTGTCTGTCACTCAAAACAGCAAAACCACGCCCCCAATTCCGAAAAAATCGGAAGCTTGCAGCCGCCATTTTGTTTCACCGAAGTGACGGTGAGCATCGAGCCTCTGCCCCCGTTTATTTCCAATGCTTTTTTGTTTCCAATGCTTTTTTGTTTGGTTTATGCCTGTGACTTGTCTGCTGAGGCAGCACTTTCAGCACCACGCATGCCTGCCGGGATAGGAGATGTGCCTGATCACGCTGCCTTCATGCCGCATTCCGCCTCTTTTCCCTCTGCATTGGTATACACAGTGCCCTCTCTCCCCCAGCCCCTCCCCCGCCACCTCTCTGCCTACCATTACTCGGAGGAGCTCCGTAATAACCGCTGGGAGTCGTGGCTAGGAGACTGCAGGCTCTCAATAAAGAAGGTATTATATCTGTGATATACTCCGTGTCAGCCTGGTTGTTTATAGGGAAAACAGTTAACATAACCGGAGCTCGCTGCAAAATATACGGAAGTCCGGCTGCCTGTTTCGTTGCAAATAAAAAGTTGGGCTGATGCATTTTCAGGGTATATTTGTTAACAGTAAGGATTCGCCTTGCTTCAGATAACCCTGTAAGTAGCTGTGAATAATGAAGTTTCATATGTGGACGTCATGGCCCCGAGAAGCATTGTAGCGTTGCACAGAAAACTTGAGTCATGTAGCAAAAGCATCTAACGCATGAGAGCTGCAAACATCATTTCTTGGGGGAGTTGGCGAGGCAAAACTGCATGGCAAGTTAGCGCAGCGGTCGAATTACATGACTCGTCCAGAATCATCATGGGTCAGTTGTCGAAGCGTTGGGGAAGAGGATGTGACCTTACGGCAAGAGCTGACGACTTTGAAGCTGGGGAACCGGGTTCGAGCCTCCGTGTCGGCTCAGCATTCTGCGATTACATAATCTCCCTGCGCCTACCAAGAAATAAATGTGTCCTTGTATAACATAACAGGTGCTCATGTGAAGCGCTCTAAGTTCACGCTTCCAGTTTACATCCCTGAATAAAACGTCACTTCCTGGAGTAAGGCGAGGGCCCGATTGATGGTGTGAAAGTCTCCTTCTCATCTTTGCCTCTATCTCTCCTTAAGAAGAAAACTAAGACCGGTCTGCTTGGCTAAGGAGTGAGTTCTTACGAGCTGGCCGGGCCTCTTGGCGCTTTCTAAATTGTCGGTCAGTCCCCAGATGAACACCTCTACGCAGCTCAGACACGTTGAAGGTTCGTTCTAGCCGGCGCTACTATAGGAGCAGTACTAGAAGTTAGTCGCTGCGGAGGAAAGGGACAACTCGTTTCTCGAAAATAAAGCAGTGGCTGCAGCTCACAAGATTAGAGCTTGTGTTGGGGAGAGTATATTATTATTATATTATTATTATATTATTATTATTATTATTATTATTATTATTATTATTATTATATTATAAAGACTGGTGACTCAGAAGCGCCTAAAACCACCCTGCGGTATCGTAGCGCCTCCAGCTGACTCCACAGCGCGTCCTCCCCCGCAATACTTCCGCTGCCTGCATAGTTCGCTCTGTAACTTTTAGAACTGATATTTGTGCATTGTCCGTGTATGCTTCTCAGTGCTGCGCTGTAGAGATACGCATTGTGGCTGTGCTTTGAACCGATATTGCTCCATTGTGCTTTGTTTGGCCCCAGGCTCGCCGAGTTTCGTTTTCCCCCAGTAGCAACCATTTTGTGGCTTGTTGTGACTCCCAGGACGTAGCTCCACCCCGCGGCCGCCTCCCAGCTGACCCTGCCTCGCCCCTCCCCTTACACCTACATATGACAGATGTCTCCACGTGCAGCGGCCACGCGCAGCGGTCACGCCCCATGCGCGCCGAAGGTGCGCCAAAGGTAAGCCCGTCTACGCCCGTCCGCGCCTGGACCGCGCCCAGCGCCAGACCCATGTCCCCCGTACCATCCACCCCACCCGCATTACATACGCCGCTTCCACCCTCTTAGCCCTTAATCCTGGCCGATTCCCCAACTGCGCCCAAGCCGCTCCTGGTCAAACCCATGGACCCTTCACATGCAACTCCTGCAAGTTTGACGGCACCATAACCAACTCCCCATCCACAAACTCCAAGCAGAGATCTGACCCCAACCACCTAAAATGCATCCTGCTCAACACCCGCTCGGTCCACAGACACGCCATCGACCTCTGGAATCTACTAGACACCATCTCTCCGGACGTCGCCTTCCTAACAGAAACATGGATGAACGCCTCCTCAGCCCCAGACATCACCATCGCCATCCCGGAAGGCTACAAGATCATCCGAAAAGACCGCTCCAAACAAACAGGAGGAGGCACGCTATCGTCCATAAGAACTCCATCCGCATCTCAACCAGCTCAGACGTCAACCTTGCTAGCGCCGAACACCTTCACTTCCAGATCCACACTGACCCCAAGACCACACTCAGAGGCACCCTCCTCTACAGACCACCAGGACCCCTTGCACAATTCTGTGAAGACATCACTGACTTTATCACCCCACACGCCCTCCCCTCCGAGGACTACATTCTATTGGGAGACCTCAACTTTCACCTGGAAAAGAGCACCAACAGCAACACCACCACCCTTCTGGACAATCTCGCCAACCTCGGACTCAAACAACTTGTTAATACCCCCACCCACAATGCAGGTCACACACTCGACCCCATCTTCACCTCCAGCAAACATATCTCCTTCAGTCACACCACAGCTCTCCATTGGACGGACCACAGCTGCGTTCACTTTATCTACAAAAAGACCACAACCCACAACCACCCTCAACCTACTCTGCGAAGAAACTGGAACAAAATCACCTTCGACCAGATCTCCTCATCGCTTCTCCAAAACCCCTCTGTCCACTCTTCGGACCCCAACCAAGCAGCCATTAACCTCACTCAATGGCTATCATACAGCGCCGACAACCTAGCACCCCTGAAAAAACGTCTAATCAAACTTGGCAACAAAAACGCCCCCTGGTTCAACGATGATCTTAAGAAATCCAAGAAACTCTGTCGCTCCCTTGAGAAGGCCTGGAAAAAAGACCCAAGCACTAGCACCAGGGACGCCTTCAAAAACGCCACCCGCATACACCACCAACTGATCTGGACTGCCAAGAAAGCCGCCTTCAAAGACCGACTTGAAAACAACGCACACAACAGCAAGGAATTATTCAACATCGTCAAAGAGTTTACCAACCCCACTGCCAACTCCAACGACATCACTCCCTCTCAAGCCCTTTGCGACTCCCTAGCTTTGTTCTTCCACGACAAAATCGCAGACATCCACAACAGCTTCGTCAACCAACCCTGAGACCAACCCACCCAACCTTCCGCCGTACCTCCACCCCCCTTGAACATCCTTAATGACTGGAACACAATCTCCACTGAGGACACCATCCGCCTGATGAACTCCATCCACTCAGGATCCCCCACAGACCCTTGCCCTCACCACATCTTCAACAAAGCAGATTCCATCATAGCACCACACCTCCGAGATGTCATCAACTGCTCCTTCAACTCCGCCACCTTCCCGGAATGCTGGAAACAAGCCGAACTAAGCGCCCTTCTGAAAAAACCCACAGCGGACCCCACCGAACTCAAAAACTACCGCCCCATCTCGCTCCTTCCATTCCCGGCCAAAATCATTGAGAAAGCTGTCAACAACCAGCTCGCCGCCTTCCTCGAAACCAACAAATCCCTCGACTCCTCACAGTCCGGCTTCCGAGCCAAAGATAGCACTGAGACCGCACTCATTGCAGCAACAGACGACATTCGAACTCTACTGGACAATGGAGACACAGTCGCCCTCATCCTCCTCGACCTCTCCGCAACCTTCGACACAGTCTGTCATAGCACCCTGTTACAACGCCTCAAACATCGGAATCCAAGGAAAAGCACTGGAATGGATCACCTCGTTCCTTGCCGGAAGAACCCAGAGAGTCGGCCTCCCACCATTCAAGTCAGAGGCCACTGAAGTCATCTGCGGCGTGCCACTAGGTTCCTCACTCAGTCCCACCCTCTTCAACGTATACATGAGCCCCCTCGCGGCCATCGCACGCCAACACAACCTCAACATCATTTCCTACGCTGATGACACTCAACTGATCCTCTCACTCACCAAAGACCCTAACACCGCCAAAACCAACCTGCATGAAGGAATGAAAGAAGTATCCAAGTGGATGAAGCACAGCCGTCTGAAACTGAATTCCGACAAAACAGAAGTCCTTATCTTAGGCACCTCCCCCTCTGCCTGGGACGACTCTTGGTGGCCAGAATCCCTCGGAAAAGCACCCATCCCGACGGACCACGCACGGAACCTGGGTGTCATTCTGGACTCTTCACTCTCGATGACCAGACAAGTCAACGCAGTTTCATCTTCTTGCTTCAACATTCTTCGCATGCTCAAAAAAACTTTTCGCTGGATCCCCACCGAAACCAGAAAAACGGTCACCCACGCACTGGTTACAAGCCGACTGGACTACGGAAACACCCTATACGCCGGTACCACCGCAAAACTTCAGAAAAAACTCCATCCAGAACGCTTCAGCCAGACTCATACTAGACATCCCGCGTAATGACCACATTTCTGGTCACCTGAAAAACCTTCACTGGCTCCCCGTCAACAAGAGGATATCATTCCGCCTCCTAACCCACGCACACAAAGCACTTTACGAACTTGGACCCGAATGCCTCAACACACGACTTTCCTTCTACACTCCCTCCCGCCAGCTATGCTCCTCCAACCAAGCCCTGGCTGCTGTACCTCGCATCAACAAAACCACCATGGGAGGAAGATCCTTCTCCTACCTGGCGGCTAAAACCTGGAACTCACTTCCCATTCACCTTCGCCTCACTCAAAACCACCTAGTATTCAGAAAGCAACTTAAAACCTGGTTATTCAACAAATAACTCCCCACCCTTCCCCAAGCGCCTTGAGACCCCCTGGGTATGTAGCGCACTATACAAATTGATTTGAATTGAATATTGATAGTGTGGAAAAGGAAACAATCATCAAGGAAAGCGGCAGCGAAGTCCAGCGACGGTGTTCACCGGGCTTGGGATACTTGTTCTCAGATGTGAAGTCAGTGCAACTGATTCATGCCATCTGTCTGAATAATTACCAAGTGCAATATTGAAAATACAGTAACTTCTTTAAACTCTCTCCCGTGTGCTATTTCCCAAGTCTTCCTGTAGCCGCTCTGAGTCCAGCTGGGTTGGTTCATCTGGGCCGGCCTACAGATGCCAAATTATAGAACTGCAGGCATTAGTTCATTGACTGAACTCTTTCGAGTTGGAACGCGGGGTCCGCAGCTTAGCTCCTGATTTGATAAGCAGTTGTACTATTTCCCAATATCCCAGTGCCTCTGCTGTACTTTAGGGCTGCGGCAGTGTCCGTGGGCCGTGAGTCAGCAGGAGGTCACTGCAGGCAGGCGCTGCATAGCGATCACTGGGACCTGAAATGTCCAGAGATTACACAGCGCACCAGTACACCTCTGCACATGCCCTCTTCCCCTATACCGGAAATACAGGTTGAATCTTCTGCCATGTAGTGTAAGTGCTGATAGTAACTTGCCAATAACAGTCTGGCAGCCCTGGAAGAGTTGCATATTCTGAACATTGGCAGTGCAAAAATCACGGATTATGTATTAAGGTTTTGCGGAGGCGCTGGAAACATTAAGTCAATTTTCTGACTTTTTTTTTTTTACCCCACTGCTACAGAGCAGAAGTACGCGGAGCGAGCGCCCATACAGCCCTTAGCAAACCTACGGCATGATTTTAAGTGAAACCGTGGCCTCAGTCCTGCGAGCTTGATTGACCCTTTGCGCCCAGCATCTCAGGTCTAACTAATTAACATGGCCCGTTAAGAAACAATCGCAGCATCATTCTTCTCTTCTCTGCTGTTTCATGTTTCACCGCCCGCTCGAGTTCCTCTTTTTTAAATTTCCCTTATGTTTCTTTCTGGCGCCACACCCCCTTGGTGTTTATGCAGGTGCTTGCATTATTCTGACAAGAAGTTTAGCAGTTGGTGGTTTTGTGTGTGTGTTAGTGTTTTAGTCTGCTGTTGGCTGGGGCACGGGGTGTCCAGTAAAAACATCATAAGGGGGGGGGGTGTCTCATGAAGGGGCGATATCCCTCTCCCTCACTACCTCACTCTCTCTATCTCACTACTTCACTCTCTATCTACCTCACTCTCTCTCTATTTCAATACCTCACTCTCTCTCTATCTCACTACCTCACTCTCTCTCTGCTAATGCAATAGGAATCACATATGCAAAAAAAACTTATGCCAATAGAAATAACAATGCCATTTATTTAGGGATACAAAAAATAAAAAAAAATGAGCATTACCAATAGCTCTTACTAATAATATTGCCGAGACCATTGCACTGTAAATGCTTGTTATTTTCTGTGGTGTAAAAGAAGTGAGAAAAGGCTTAGCTGGCTTTATTGTGTAAGTAGTACCTAGAAGCAAAGCACACCACACCAGTGGAGTAGTTATAAAGTGAGTAAACGAAAGGTTCAGTGCAGAGCCTTGGGCAGGCATGTCTACTGACAGGGTGGTATATGACCTAAGCGAGAAATAGACCAAGCCTCTAACTGATTAGAGAGATAAGTTAGTTACATGTAACACAGTGAGGCTACAAACAAGAGCATGGTAGAGTTGTTGGCGTCTACTGCATTCAGCACAGTCCAGGACAATGAGAATGTGAAAGGGAGCAGAATTGAAACTGTTTGACGTGGACAAAGTCTGTTTCAACTGAATGAGTTTGAGAAACAGGATTACAGTGGCTAAAGTACACGATACGGAGAGGTACTAGGTGATCTGATTGAACACCGGACATTGAAGAATTTTAGGGAGAAGAAAGAAATTGGGGTTTTTGGTGCTAGTTGGCAGAGTAGGTGTCACTTTTAGAGCAGATGTAGTTTAAAACCTTGGACGTCTGTTCCAGGGAGTGTTTGAAAAGGACAGTGATGCAAAGCTAAGATGTAGGGTAAGGGGTTCAGTGGTTCAGTGGTTCAACCTCGCCTGCTAGGAGATAGTCATGCATAGTGTAGGGATCGATTCAGCTGGCGACTTAGGTGTGAAGCAGTCAAAATATGCAGCATTTGTGGTTAAAATAAAAAGGAAAGTAGGAGCATTGCTTGGCATCGGGAAAGTGCACATTGTGATTAAAATGAAAAGTAGTAAGCAAAGTAATTGGCTGTGACTTTAGTTTATGCTAGGGCAGTGGTTCTTAAGCTTTAGAGTTCTGTGGACCTTGCCTAATCATTACTAGAGGCTGGGGACCCCCACCGAATCTTACTTAGAATCTGGGGACCCCCACTAAATGTTAGAAGAGCTCTACTATATTATATCGAAAGAAAAAAAGATATTTGTAAGACAAAGCAGTTTTGCGTTTTTGCCACCACACAAAGGCAATCCCATTTCTAAATCCGGCATTGCAAGATGGATATTGACATGTATCCAAACATGTTATGTGAAAGCGAAAAGAACCTTGGCAATACCACCTAGAGAGCATTCCACCTGCAAAATAGGGGCTACTGTGGCGTTCTTAGGGAATATCCCCTAGCTGACATCTGTAAGGCACCAACATGGTCTACACCACACACATTCACCAAACACTATTGTGTAGATGTGTTAGCGAGGCAACAAGCTAATGGAGGCCAGGCAGTACTTAAAACACTTTTTCAAACAACTGCAACAGCTGCAGGTTAGCCACCGCTTGGGAGATTACTGCTGTATAGTCTATGCAAAACATGTGATACTGCTCACATGCCTCGAACGGATAATGTTACTTACCCACTAAGCATCTTTTCTTGGCATGTAGAGCTATAGATTCACATGTGCTCACCCGCCTCCCCGGGTACCTATACCTGTTGTAGTTTTTCTTACTTTACATACATACGTATGCACATCTTTATTCTACCTTAACCAACTCCAGTCTCACCCTCTGCGGCAAAACAATCTAACAATGGAGTCACTGCCCATGTGCACTGTCACCAAAAGGAGGAGTCGCCTACCTCGTGATTGGAAAGACTTCTTCGAAGAAAAATAACTTGCAAACATTTAAACCCAATACTAGGTGGCAGGAGCATTCAAAGCATGTGAATCTACAGCTCCACAGGCCAAGAACAGATGTTTACTGGATAAGAGGATGTAGCCTTGCCACTAGAGAGGTCGACCTCGAAGCTGGGGAACTGGGTTTGAGTCTCGGCAACTATGCTCAACATCCTGTGATCCTGGGCAAATCAATTGATCACCCCGTGCCTAACAACAACAAAAAAATGAATGTATCAATCTGTAACGAAACTGGTGCTCATGTAGAGCACTCTGATACCCTATATCTCGGGTCTAGTTTGAGCTATATAAAACTCTACAAAAAGAAGTAACATTGTCCTTTCAGTAGGGGGGAGGTGCGCATTGAAGAATTTGGTAGTATAGGTTCTGCTGTTTTGCCTCCTGGGGTGCCTGCTTGATTGGTTCTAGCCCCCTCCACCCCCCAGTTCCCCCATATGCAGAGTGCTTTTGCAATAAGGTAACACTGAAATGAGCCCCTTTACACCATTGTCCCTCTCTACGTGGCCCTAATAATCACCCAGTATTTGGACACTTCATCCCTAACAGAATACTTGGTAGTCCTCATTACTCCTGAAACTTTACTTGGTGTTATATGGTGGCTGTCGACAATGCCTACTAGGCACCCATCTCTCTACAGGTTGTGCTGCTGCTTCATCCAGTCCACTAGAAAACCTTAGCGGTCTAACCCGAAGGGTCCTTCTGTGAAGACTATTCTTTACGAAGTGGCCCTGTTGTGATTTTCCCAGACTGTGTGGCTCACCAGTATTGTCTTATTCTTCACAAGAGTGCCATTTACTCCCAAAATCTCCTTTGATTTTGGACACCAAGTGATCTAATATTCAGTTGCATAATGTGGTCCTCCACTCTATTTATTCTGATCTTCAGTTTTGGGGTGTCCTCATTTATTTTGTCAAGTTTAGCATATGTCCCAGTTGTAGACTTTTTTGTTGATTTACACTATTTCCAGAATCACGTGGCTTGATGGTGAAAAGGACATTGTGATTCTAACCTCTGAGGAATCTTCCAGTTTTCACAGTGGTGCAAAAAAGCAGAACCTTGTTTTACCTTCCTACTGTTGTTTTGTGTACGGTACCATCTGCAGGTACAATCTCCCAAGTGACACATTTGCAATGCATTAATTGTAGCAGTATGGCTTTAAATTGAGAATCTAGTTGGGTCCAACAAATGTTGCGAGGGATCTTGTTTCCCCACCTGTGGTAGTGTGCTGCATGGGAAATCTGTTGTCTCAGCAATGCTCCAGTAATTTCTTCCAGGCCGTCTCTTTCACGTTAAACAAGTAGCATAATTTTGCTGATCAGCCCGATTCTAACGTGACCACTGTCATTGGACAAAGTGGGCAACCTACATTTAAAATGCCATCCAAATCGGCAGAGACCTACCTCCTGCTGGCATGCTACTCCTCGCTGGTGTTTAGCCCCTGCCTGCCCCCAAACCTCTCACTTCCCACCCTCAGTGTTCTGTTTTGGTTCCACAAACATTTGGTGTAGTCCTAGGCTTCAGGAGTGGGTGGTCAGTCTGCCTCTAGTGTTGAATTGAGGTCTTCTGAGAAGGTGCCAACAGAACTTTGTAGTGTGAATTTTGCAAGGGATGTGTAAATTATTTGCAATATCTTCAAGGGAAGACGCGCATGTCTAGGATGGTGTGTCGGGTGTTAAAGGAAGATCTCTTTATGTGGATTTCAGAATTTCTATGCTACCACCTTTTGTGAGGATTTGATTGTATGGTCTGTAGGTATAATTTAATCCATATTTTAAAAAATTGCAGTGGAGTGGAGGAGGAATTGTGGGCATATAAGTTGTTACATAGGAAACAACTATTCTGCTGACTGTGAAATTGGGTGGTGGAGTAGTTGGAAGCTCTAGAAAATATCAGACTATGTTGTATGTCGAGCTGTGAAGTCGACTTAACTTGGAGGGGGCTGATGTATTGTTTGTGGTGGGTTATTTGGACTTGAACTATGTGTATCTGAAGAAGGGTCTAGTGCAATTTGGAGAATCGAGGTTGCCAGTGAGGGCTGTGTGAGGGTGGTAGGGGCCTTGTGGAGACCTAGGAGAGCTTGCTAGTTCTCAAGGTCCATGCATGAGTAGTTCAGGGCATTGCTTTGCATTCTGGTGTTTGTAGTCCGATGTACCTCATGACACTTGCCAGAAAGCAAAGAAACCTATTGTGGCTAGGCCCAGCGGGAATTTAATTTATACCAACGTAATTTAATAAATTTTGCGCTCCTCTTGTAATGCACTCGTGGCATGGCTTTATATATATTTTTTTATAGCCGGAAATGCACATGTCAAAAAGTTGATGCAAGTGTGCATTTTGTGCTAAAATATAGCGCTAAATGACATTTGTATTTTCTGTAGTTTTACCCAAGTTTTGCGTAATTATGCAAAAGTAAATTTCACACATCGCTAGTCTGAATGAGGTGCCTGCTCCTGAATCTAGGGAACTTGAGTGCTCAGGTGGTGGGCAGGTAATGCAGTGGAAACCTCATTGGCTTTGCTGTGTCGTGTAGTCTTAGCCAGCAGGTCTGCTTAAACATCTTTCGTTTGTTTATGGGTGTACCACAAGGCTGCAGGAGCCTGTTCTGCTGGCGGTACTATTAAAACGCGAAAAACTGCGTGTTGTGACTTGGCCAGGGCAGCTTGTGAAGGCGAAACATTAACTCTGCTCTCTGGGTATTGTCAACGCCTTAAAACGTGCTTTATAAGTAATCGTTAGTCTGGCAAGGTTCCCCAACAGTACTTGATGACTAAGCCGGCGAGATGCACACAGACGTGTCCAAAAAGTAAAACGGAGCACGTGACCCAAGTTGTCGGCTGATGTTTTATCCGTGTTTTTGTAAAATCCGAGCATTCTTGCTCATGCTTAATCTCTTTATAATCGGAGCGCAGCAAGAGTTTTTGCATTCAACTACGGGGTTTAAAAAAATACTAAGGCAGGGTTTCGCATGAACCAAAACATGAAGATCAAAGCTCTGTTGTTTCCAAGGTCCGAGCAGGGAAATCAAAATCCTATTGTCCAGGGTGTGATGTCCGACCTCGAGTAGGGCGAGTCACCATGGAAGCCAGGCCGCGACCGCTTCCGGTGACCTCTCCACGTCACCTACGGAGGCTCTGCGGGGCCGGATTTCCTGTTCGGACAACTGTGACAACAACGTGCACGTGCACCCGGCTGTGCATAATGTGCATTCTGCAGATTCCCTTTGTAACACAGCCACATGGGATCCCAGGACACCTCTGCATGACGGCCTTTTCAAACCCCACCCCCTCAGATTTACTTTTAATACTTATAATCAGGGCACACAGCCTATAAAAAAAGTGGGGGGACTGACAATATGCAAATGCCCTCATGACGTCACGTGCTGAACGTATCCCGGTGTCTGAAAATGACACCGGGACACGTTCAGCCAATTTTTGTAGGGCCCTGCTTCTTGGCAGGGGGACGGCGTTCACCCTGTGAAAAGAGTGGGGAACGCCTTGTACCTGCGGTTACCCCCGACTCGAGCCCTGCTTATAATTAATTTGAATAAACTCATTAATATTTTATTAAATGCTACCAAATATCCTGTGCATTCTTTTCCAACCAGAATCCCGCCGTATGTTGCTGAAGTAATTGAGCACGTGCCGAAGGGCAAACGTGAGACTCAGCAGCGGGCGCATCCACCAATTCATGGTGTGCCCGTGAGGGCCCGAGAGGAAAGGAACCTACTGAGGCTGAGCTGAAACAACAAACGCGACACGACGAAAACAAAACCCCCCTTATCAAGTGAGCTGCGGTGGGCGGATCGTAAGCTGCAAGCACACGAACACAGATGCTTCAAAGAACCTGCGCCACGCCCTACCCCTTTGAAGGAGTTTCTGTCTGCGGTACCGATATTGGATGCGTTTCCAACAGCCACTTGCGGAAAAGCATTGGCAAATGCAGCCCCTCTACCAACAACGGCGATTCTAACCAAGCCACTAACTCGTTCTCTCGAAAAGAACTCCACAAAATATGCATTGGCACGGTGTATTCAATACCGTCTGAGAAAGATTGAACAGAACATCTGCTTTTCACTGAGAGCACTTGCCAGTATTTGCAACAGTGATGCATCCTGCTTGCTTGAACCTAAAACTGGTTCACCAAGCATTGGCAAAGCCGACTGGTATCACATAAGTGACAACTATTGGCTTTGTCACTGCTATTTAACAGCATAGCTGCTGTCCAGCATGGCTGAAGTATGAAAAAAAGCGCAATGACGCAGCCAGCATTGGCAGGAAGGCGCACGCAGCAACAACGTACAAGCGATGCACAGGCAACATGGGAGGGACTGCGCAAGTAACACATAAGGGGTAGTTTGAGGGAACAAGTCACACAACACGGGATGGATGGGACAAGCAATAACGTGAGAGGGCTGGGAGCAAGCAACTACGCAGGAGAGGGGTGAAGGGCCAGGGACAAGCAGCAACACAGGGTGCGTGGTGGAAGGGAAGAGGCAAGCAATATCAGTGTATGTGGGGGTGAGCAGTGCTTTAAATGGGCCGGTACTCACAGGTACTGAGTACCGGCACTTATTTTTATCATTGCGAGTACCGGCACTTCCTGCGTGCTGTGGAGAGTACTGTTCCTCATGAAACTAGGGTAGGCCATTGGCCTCTAGTGGTGGTAGCTTGTCTTTGACAGCCAAAGCATTTGTATAGTCCTGAGCGGAGCCCCGCTGAACCATTCAGCGTGGGCTCATTTTGCATGATTTCCATGTGTTCACTGTCATGCTGTGTTGCAAGGAATCGAGGCAGCCCAGTGACAGCACAATGAAGAAAGCCAGGGGAGGTAAGGAGGCTAAAAGGGCTTTAATCCCATCTGATTCTTTTGGGTCCGTGTCTGCTTATGCTTGTCTGTTTGCCTGCTTGTGTGAGTGTGTTTTTGTGTAAGAGAAAAGAAAGAGAAATATTAAAAAATAAGGAAATATTAAAAATCACTGTTTGGCTTTCATTTTGTATAACAAATTAACCTGATTTGTTTATAGAAACCCATTTCTCATGTGTTTTTGGTATGTGCTGCAACTATTATGAAAGTCAAAAAGCATCAGCATGTCTTGCCTTTTGCCCCACCCCTAGCCCCGTCCACTCGCCACATTTAAATGAGTAACTGCACTATTTGGTTCCCCATTTGAAGCACTGGGGGTGAGCGAAATGAGGGCAAACCACGTGTGAGGGTTGGTGGGCGGGGCAAGCAGTAACACGTGGAGTGGTGGGCGGTACTGGGCATGCAATAACACATGAAGGTTGGTGAGTGGTACTGGGTAAGCAATAATGAGATGAACGGGCAAGTAGTAACCGTGTGCGGGGCGGGGAAAGGAACACACCGGTTTGGTGGGAGTGACTGGGCAAGTAACTTATGTAGCTATTTTCTGTATTTTTGAATTTTTTTATTCATTTTTGCAGTAATTTTGCACATCTATTTTGCATTTATGTTGAGCAATATCAAAATCCCAGTGTGTCATTCCGGATAGTTTTTCCATTTCCTCACCACATAAAACTCACTTTTCTTTTGGCTTTCCCAGAGTCGTAGCATGGTTCTCGTCCCTCTTCTATTTCCTATTGTCTCCTGTATATGCACTCTGTCTCCTTCATACACCATTGCATGTTGATTTTTGTTGTGTTCAGTGGTTTTACTTCAGTACGCTTATATGGCTTCTTGGAACTTTTGATTTTCTTCTCAGTGGGTGGACGGCTTGTCATAGGTTATGCTATTAGGTAATAGTTTGAGCATCATGGAACTGCTGGGCTCATGTGACCATGTGTAACCTGTCACAAGTGTTCAGGGTTCTCTTCGCTGCTGTAAAGAGCTCCCCACACCTCACACTTGCCCTCCAAAATGCCTAATAACCTTAATGTGTGTTGCCCGATTGTTATGCATCCCCTACCCAGGCATGCCCCCACTGTCTGTGTTCTCACACAGTCACGTCTGCCTCCCCAGTTTCTACCCACGTTCCTCACACTGTTCCATGAAAGATACTGTCTGCGAATCAGTTCATTTCATCAAGTCTGCTATCAATGGTGCCCTTTGCCCGAGTACATGTTTAACAAGTGGAAATATCCCAGCACTGAATCTCACCACAGCTTTTGCTCTATAAATTGACTGATAAACTACACAATTCTTGCTTTGTTCAGTTTGCTCTTCTCTGTTGACCTTTTCAATCAGGGCTTTGTTTTGAGCCTACATGATGGCTCTGCCCCTTAGATGTAAGGCCACATGGATTCTACAGAAGTTAGACAGATGTGGCTTATTGGTTCAATGCCTTGCTTGTCTTCTTTCTTTTAGTTTATGTGCTGGTTGTTCATTTCAAAAGGAGTGTGTGCTGTCAGAATGTATTTTTGTGTTCTATTCTTTGAAAGCAGTGCTTTGCCAATCACTCCATACTACGTTGAAGGCCGTGCTGCCCTTCCAGGATCCCTCCTTCCTACTCCATGGGAGGGGTTTAGGTCATATATATTTATTTATTTATTTTTATTTATTTATTTTTATTTATTTTTATTTATTTATGTGTGTGTGTATATATATGTGTGTGTATATATATATATATATATATATATATATATATATATATATATATATATATTACCTACTGGCGATAGCCAGTAGGTATATATAGTTAGGATTTTTTCTCTATGGGACTTTTGAAAATTCTATGCCTAATAACTTTGGCGTTTGTGGACGGAATCGGCTGAAATTTTCAGGAAAATGGCACATTTTGTTTCTGAGCAGCTCCTGGAAATTTGGGGGGGGTTCGTCAAGGGGGGGCTGAGAAAAAAGGGGGGTCCCAAAACGCGATTTTCCCATGTTAATTTCCATAGGGCGGTTGGACTCACTTTTAGCCCGAACGGCTGAATGGATTTACACGAAACTTGGCAAAATTGTAGGGACTGTTAGCCCGATGTGCCTTTGCTAGGTCTCAATATATGTGCTTCAGTGGATTTTGAGAAATTAACGTTTAAATCAAGATATATATCTGTAACAGCGCTCCGGGCAGCGATCCGGTTCGCGAACTTTTCGCGTATCGGAACTTTGCGATGCGAAGCTGATTGGCTCTCCGGTGTCTGTCAACATTCTAAACAGTCCGTAGCGGCCGCCATCTTGTCTCTCGGTAGGATCGAGAGACAAGAGGAGGCCAAAACAAAGGGGGAAATGTAGGAAAGGGGGCAATGTAGACCCCTTCTGACCCCCTAGGATTGATGAGGGGGATATTATAGAGCCACGCGGGGCAAAAAAAAAAAATCCGATTTTTTCGCCGTAAAGACGCGTCTTGGTTCGCGAACCGGGCAGCTAACCGGGCAGCTAACCGGGCAGCTAACCGGCAGCGTAACGTGAGTCGGAGGAGTAGCTGATTGGCTGTCAACATTGTAAACAGTCCGGAGCGGCTGCCATCTTGTCTCTCGAGAGACAAGATGTGGTGAAAAACGAAGGGGGAAATGAAGGAAAGGGGGCAAGGTAGACCCCTCCTGACCCCCTAGGATTGATGAGGGGGATATTATAGAGCCACGCGGGGCAAAAAAAAAAAATCCGATTTTTTCGCCGTAAAGACGCGTCTTGGTTCGCGAACCGGGCAGCTAACCGGGCAGCTAACCAGGCAGCTAACCGGCAGCTAAGCTAAAAAAAAAAAAAAAAAAGATTCGATTTTTTCGCCGTAGAGACGCGTCTTGGTACGCGAACCGGGCAGCTAACCGGGCAGCTAACCAGGCAGCTAACCGGCAGCTAACCGGGCAGCTATATCTGTAACAGCGCTCCGGGTAGCGCTCCGGTTCGCGAACTTTTCGCGTATCGGAACTTTGCGAAGCGGAGCTGATTGGCTCTCCGGTGTCTGTCAACATTCTAAACAGTCCAGAGCGGTAGGGATTGTTTGTTTGATGTGCCTTTGCAAGGCCTCAAGATATGTGCATGTGTGGATTTTGTCTAATTAAGGTTAAAAAAATATATATATCTGTAAGCGTGCTCCGGCGCGCTTACGTTACGGGTTTGGTTTGCGCTGCAGAGGCGACGCGTCATGAGGCGTCTCACGTGGCTACGTGATACGTCACGTAATAAAGAGTATATTTTACAGCTACAGATATTAGCTTTTAAAAAACCAATGAAATTCAATGAAAAAACCACAGGTTATAGACTATATATAGTTAGGAATTAGCATTTACAAAACCTTGAAAATTCACTGAAAAAACCATAGGTTATAGACCATATATAGTTAGGAATTAGCATTTACAAAACCTTATTTTACTCGCACAAAACCATTGAAATTCCATATATAGTTAGTTGCACTAACTATATATCGCGCACCCGCAATCCACTGCTGATGATGTCACATATTACATCATTCATGACATGGTCAGTGACATCACTGATGACATCACTGATGACATCTCAAATGACATCACTGATGACATCACTGATGACAACATCCAGTGACTGTATGTTTCTGTAAAGTTAAAATATGTCTTATATTTTGAAGAATGAGTGGATGTATAAGTGTCTGGATGAAGGATTTAGTAGGTGCATGACTGACTGATTGAGTGAGTGATTAAATGTGTCTCACTGAGTGCATGGGTTAGTGACTAAACTGTTTTAATTTGTGCATCATTATATCTGTTGTTCTACAAACTGCTGCATATGTTGATCAGTAGCTATATGAGTAACTGTATGGGTTGATTGGTTGTCCAAGTATTTGTATGGGAAACTGAGTGTGTGTGTATGGGTGGCTGGAAGGTGTGTGACTCTGTACATAGATGTGTGAGTAGTTGATTCACTATATGTATAGATTCAAAAGTGCATGTGCAAACAGCTGTATGGGCGGTTGACTGTGCATGAGTGTATTAGTGAGTGAATGGATATCTCAGTGCTACATGTCAAAATAAGTACATATGTAAAACACAGTACATGTGAGAGTTGACATCTATAAATAACTGTGCATAAGAGCCAGTGAATGTGTGAGTGGCTGTATGGATCATTGTGAACATGTATCAGAGATTGTATAAGAGAGTAAAGTAAATATGTGTTAGTATATGTTTGAATAAGTAAGGTGTGTATAACTGTATAGTTGAGAAAATGGAGGTGTGATTGATTTTTGGCATAACTGACTAGGTGTGTGAGTAACTCCATGGATGAGTGACAGTCTGTGACTGTCTGTTTACACTGATTGTATCTAAGGTTATATTAGAGTCTGAAGAGGTTCATGGTATTATCACATGAATGATATCATCAGTGATGTTATCAGTCATGTCAAATGAGATGTTTTCAGTGATGTCATCAGTGATGTCATTTGAGATGTCATCAGTGATGTCATCAGTGATGTCACTGACCATGTCATGAATGATGTAATATGTGACATCATCAGCAGTGGATTGCGGGTGCGCGATATATAGTTAGTGCAACTAACTATATATGGAATTTCAATGGTTTTGTGCGAGTAAAATAAGGTTTTGTAAATGCTAATTCCTAACTATATATGGTCTATAACCTATGGTTTTTTCAGTGAATTTTCAAGGTTTTGTAAATGCTAATTCCTAACTATATATAGTCTATAACCTGTGGTTTTTTCATTGAATATATATATGTATGTATATATATATATATATATATATATATGTATATGTGTATACTACTCTCTACTACTCGCTCTCTACTACTCGCTCTCTACTACTCGCTCTCTACTACTCGCTCTCTACTACTCGCTCTCTACTACTCGCTCTACTATTCACTCTACTATTCACTCTACTACTCTCTACTACTCACTCTCTGCTACTCTCTCAACTGCTCTCTATTACTCACTCTCTACCTCTCTACCTCTCTACTTCTCTCTCTACTAGTTGCTACCTCTCTACCGCTACCTCTCTACCTCTACACCTCTACCTCTACCTCTCTACACGCACACATATACACATATATATGCATATATATGTTATGCAGGGGTTTTGTATATATATGTATGTGTGTATATATATATATATATATATATATATATATATATATATATATATATATAATCTGTATATTTATATAAATACAAATATAAATGCATGCATACATATACATATATGCATACAGAGGCATGTTATTTACATGAAAGTTTAAAAAACTCTAATAAAAGCAAAGCTAAAAAGCCACCTCATTACAAACAGAATGACTTTAACTTAAACGAGGCGAGATCTATTGCATTTCCCAAAACGCGTTTTCCCCATGTTAATTTCCATAGGGCGGTCGACCGGTACGCGCACCCGGGAGCGGACCGGGGAGCGAAGCATAGGGAAAATCCAGGGCCTTATTTATGAAGGCCTTGCGACCGTTTTGCGCTGCCATTGCGTCACTTTTTGTGACGCACCAGCGGTGTAAAAAATGCGCCTCGTTGCGCCATATTTAAAAAGTGAAGCATCTAGGTAGATGCGTAAACTTTTTAAACCCCTGCGCCTCATTATACCTGCGTCAGGTATAATGTATGCAGAGGGGGCGTTCCCCCGCAAAAAGCCTCGTAATAGTGACGCAGTGAAATCTGAGATTTAACTGCGTCACTTTTAGGACGCTGTTGCGTCAAAATCTTGGCGTAAGACTGACGCAAGCCCTTTCACATGGGGCTTTCCCCATGTGAAAGGACGCATTACTGGAGTTGCATCACTTTACAGGGGCTTACAAAGTGACGCAACTACCTAGATGCGTCACTTTGTAAATATGACTGAATAAGGTGCATTTTTTACAGCACTGGTGCGTCACAAAAAGTGGCGCTCTGGTGGCGTTAAAGTGACGTATGGCCTCATAAATGAGTCCTTCAGTCTTCTACTCATGCGTCATATTAAATTTATGACGTATTATGTTGGAAGTCCTTACAGATACGTCAGTATTTTAGACTTATCTGTAAGCGCAAAAGTGATGCATTGCTGGAGTGTGTCTCAAAAATGAAGCAACTCCAGCAATGTATCCTTTCACATGGGGCCAAGCCCCATGTGAAAGGGCCTGCATGCCTGCTGTGAAACAGGCGTAAGATTTGGACGCAACAGCGTCATAAAAGTGACGCAGTGATATCTCATAGATTTCAATGCGTCACCTCTACGACCCTTTCTTGCGTCAATACGTCCCTTTTGCATACATTATACCTGACGTAGGAATAATGTGGCGCAAGGGCTTACAAAGTGACGCATCTACCTAGATGCGCCACTTTGTAAATATGACTGAATAAGGTGCATTTTTACTGGACTGATGCGTCACAAAGTGTGACGCTCTAGTGGCGTTAAAGTGACGCATGGCTTCATAAATGTAGCCTTCAGTCTTCAACTCCAGCAATGCATCTTTTCTTACCCTTTCACACCCTCGTTCCTTTTCAACATTTTCTTTGAATATCCACATTCCCCATATTCACTCTTCTTCTCCTTACTTTCTTTCCCAACACTCACCTTCTTTCAGTCCCCCCTACTTCACTTCCTTTCTCCTCTCATACCTTTCTGTTCTTCCTTACTCATTTTCCGTTCCATTATCAATGCACTCCATTTCACTTACTCTTTTTCATTTTTTTAAGAATATAGCTCTTTGAGAATTGGAGGTAGTTCTGAAAAGAACTTTTTTTTTTCTTCTTTTTTTTAAGAACAGAAGCAAAAACAGGGAATGGAAACTGCTCAACAGGAGCAAAAAAAAACTAGGGATGGGAACGGCAGTGATTCTCCAATGCTCGAACCATGAGCAGGACACTTTGCTCCCCATAGGTAAGGAGTTGATCGCAGTATCTGCATTTCAGGACAGCATAGTTGAAAGCAGGTTGAATATTTGGCACGAGCTCCTGCGATCGCCCCCTCCCAGAAGTAGTTGCTCCTCCGGTGGATGTAGAGGCCCCATCACTGGGAAGCTCTTGTGCCAGAGCCCTGACACTTTCCCGGGCAAAATTCTGGGGGTGCCTCCTCTCCACATGCCGGATCATTGTAAAGTTCCCAAAAGAGTATTTTTTGGGGGGGGGTCACCCCGTGACAGGACTTGTTTGCAGATCCTGCACTCCACTTTTGGAGCATTCACCTTTTTCTGGTTAGGTGGTATTTAAAAAAAATTCCAAATAAAATGCTCCTTCACCTTTGGCTGAGGAGGCTCTTTATTGAATGAATGATGAATTCAGGCTCTTCATCACTGCTGGATTCTCTGACAGCCATGGTAAACCAAGAAAGATCCAGGAGCAAACAACAGGTCTTTCAGTCACAAAAGTGAAAGAAGAAGTGAAGGAAATGGGTGGGGATTTCATTCTTTGTAAAAAAAAAACTGTTAGCAACCAATGAAAAGTGTTATTTTAAGGTCACATGACTTGACGCGCTGACGCTGCGCGCACCGGAGCGCTTCCGGGTGCGCACATGCGGCGCGAACGTAGGCGCTTCTGGGGCGCATACGCGGCTCGAACGTAGGGGCTTCTGGGGCGCATACGTGGCGCGAACGTAGGCGCTTCCGCGGCGCGCCGAAGTGACGTCTTGATAGTTTCACGGAAATGCAAAATCATTTTCATTTCCTTATAAAAAAAAAACTGCTTTTATTTGTATGGTCCGAAATGTTTTGCGTTATTATTAACTTTTCATTCATATTTTTTTCACGAACGAAAGTAGCGCTCTGCGTGCGCTTTCTGGAGAGCTTACCGGAGCGCGCACCCAGAGCGCCCCAGGAAAAAATGATTAAAAAAAAAACGTAAAAATTAATACTTGCACAAAACAGCAAATTAAAAAAAAAAACATAAGTTAGAAACTCGATATAGAAGGGAATTAGCATTTAAAAAATCTATGAAATTCACTGAAAAAACCATAGGTTTCACACCAGTTATAGTTAGGAATTAGCATTTAAAAAAACCTATTAAATTTACTGAAAAAACCATACGTTTCACACCAGTTATAGTTAGCTGGAAATTTTACTGACATAAAACCATTGAAATTCCCATGTTAAAGTTAGTTGGACTCACTATAACTTGCGCGCCTGCAATGCACTGCTGATGACGTCACATATTACATCACTCATGACATGCTCAGTGACATCACTCATGACACCACTGATGACACCATCCTTGTGACAGAGTGACAGACCTCCTTTCAGTGTAATGTAAGCCTTGAAACACATATTCAAAAATAGTATTTAACATTTTCAAAAAGATGGAGATACCCATACCAGTTACAACAAACAATTCAGTAATTCCACCATCTATATACACATCCACTCATTCACCAACAGTTCTATATAGTCACTCATACATATACTCACTCATATGTAGTGATACACCTATACATCCTGTTACACACCGACAGTCATCCAAAAGTTACTCACACACTTATTCACACATGCAAAAAGACTATTGAACATCCATGTATTTGCATATACAGCAATACACACCCTACCACTTTACTTCTAAGGAAACGTACACATACTTACTCTCTTAAACAATCACTTATAGAAACACATACTTATTTAAACAGGAACTCTTACAATCTCTCTCACATATACTCACTTATATAAATCAATACTCACATATACTAGATTAAAACATATGTCGTTACTGAAAAAGACAATAGTGAGACAGTCGTTTACTCACTAACATACACATATACACACTCATCCATCCATACAGTTTTGTACATATGCTGTCTTCAAAACACATACAAACAGTGAGCCAGTCACCAACCCATGCAGCCACTTATACACAAAGTGAAACACTGATACATGCATTTCAATATTTAAAATTTACTTGCTAATATATGTATTCACTAAGATACACTTAATAAGGCAGTTAACCAATCAATTCTTATAAAAACAAACATCCATTTACACACTTATTTAACCATTTATTCTTCCATCGTCCTTTACAAATACATATATAAAACATATGTTTTTCAGAAAGACAGACATTCACTGGATGGTGTCATCAGTGATGTCATGAGTGATGTCACTGACCATGTCATGAGTGATGTAATATGTGACGTCCTCAGCAGTGCATTGCAGGCGCGCAAGTTATAGTGAGTCCAACTAACTATAACGTGGGAATTTCAATGGTTTTATGTCTGTAAAATTTCCAGCTAACTATAACTGGTGTGAAACCTATGGTTTTTTCAGTGAATATATATATATATATATATGTATATGTATATATGTATAGATATACATATACACACATACACACACATATATATATGTATATATTTACATATACACACATACACACATATATATATATATGTGTGTATATATATATATATATATATATATATATATATATCTATCTGCGCAAACTCCAACAACAGCCACTACTGGTTCTTGTGAAAATCAGAACCCTCCAGGCAAATAGGAGACGGACCACGAACTGGATACACAGATGATTTTATTCAAGGGTTGAAAACAGCAAGGGCAACCTCTCTTTTAACCCAACAATTGCTTGTATAACGCACACCTTCGTTCTATTTGCTTGGTTCCGCGTGCTGTGTGTTCCCTTTCCCCAGCCGGGGACGTAACCTCCTCACCTCTGCTTTTGCCGCTTTTCACCGTGTGGCAGTGTTCCCCGTGTTGTAGTCACAGAACGCTTCAGCCGTGCCTTCCGACTCGGCCGCCGAGAATAGTTTCTACACGCCGGGAATCCTTGGTTTTAGGTGATATATATATATATATATATATATATATATATATATATATATATATATATATATATATATATATATATATATATATATATATATATATATATATATATATATATTCAAAAAAGGTTGCCCAAAACGGAAAGCCACACACAAGGGGGTATCACACACGTACTGCCGGTGGTCATTCGCAGCCTGTCATACACCTTTCCTCAATCTTGCCAAACGCGTTTCGGGCGTCATCCCGCCCTTGATCACTGGCTGCACAACGTAGGACAGAAGACGAGGCTTGATTTAACACACCTGATTTATTGGCTAACAGATCACCTGAAAGGCTTTAGAAAATGCAACTCACGCAAAGCCTGTAAAATAGGACATAACATGTCAAGCATTCTGGAATCCAATGGGAAATCCACTTCAATTGATCAGAACATCACCTGCACCTCAGAATTTGAGATTTATGCCATAGAATGTAAATGTGATATGAAATACATAGGTAGTACCACACGTATGCTCAAAAAACGTATCTTGGAGCATATCCGTGCAGTAAAGAATGTTGACATGACAAACGCCACAGCGAAACACATGAGTAAATGCCAGAAAGATGATTGGAGATCGACATGTTTCTATGGAATAAAAATTATACCCAAAGGAGAATGTCGGGGGGGGGGGGGGGGGTGCAGACCGTGTGAAACTGCTATGTCAAATGGAATATCGCCTGATTATAAGACTCCGAACAAAGAACAACGATGAAGAACTTTACGTACATCTTGAATAAATGAAACCAGCAGGTTATTCACTACCATATCTCTTGAAAAGTTGGACATTGTATCACTGAGTGGGGTACTATACCCATTGACAAACCATTAATAATACATAGCCCGTTTTTCACTGTGATGCAACTATGCTCAAAAAGTATATGAATGCGCAGTTATGTCCTCGACTAATACGTGTTTTAAAAGGTACTAAACCCATACGTGATACTTTTGTAATGATGTGCTGTACAATCGCAAATAACCTGGCTTGAACGTAACGTACATACCAACATGCAGCGTAAAGTAATCGCTGATAGTGTAACCATCTGACAAACAGAAATCCTCTATCTATCTATCTATCTATCTATCTATCTATCTATCTATTGCCTGTCTAGATATAAATACTTAATTCGTCTAAAGTTTCGTGTTTTCAACATGTGTTCCTCCATCCTAGTATGAATCCTGTTTCTAAACTGATTAAGCAGTATGGCATGAAAAGTTTCTCCTCTGTAATTTTTAATATTTGCACTTAAGTTCCACTTTTTGATAGATAAAAATAAATAAGACCACAAAATAATTGAGCCTTGGTATAGCTCTTGCGAAAAGTGGTAAACTGCAAATCGCATTATAATGAAAAAAGATAATTGTTCTAAAGCACTGTGTGTACCTTCCAGTATGTTGAGCATATCTCAAATTGGTACTGGCTGAAATATAGTTTTGCTAGTTTGTACGCAGTTGCAAAGGATTACAGGGTGTTCTACACACAGTCTGAGTCGGTAATAAGAGTACCTGCTACAGCATGTGTACAAAATAGTACAAGAGTAAAGCTTTTAAATGGAGAAGAATAGCAAGTAGCAAAACTAGTTTTATATTTTTGTTAAGATGAACACTATATTTCTGCACGATCCACTTTAAGTGAAGGCTCTCGCCATGCTGTTTTTGGAACTCATGAAGTCTCTTCCTTGTGCAGCTCTTCGAGTTGATGCGGTGGAGGTATACACGACATCAGAACTTTTTGTTGAGAATGGTACACGAGCGAGGCTTCCTTGCACGTTCAAGTCATCCGAAGTGGTCAGTAGCCGGGCCTTTGTCACCTGGGATTTTCTACCAGACAGCGGTGGGGAGGCGTTTACAGTAAGTAGCTTTAAAATTGCATGCAACTTTGCAACACACCTGGAGTTTTATCAAATGAGCAGGTTGAAGTAATGTAGAAGGGAATTTTAACCCACCCTGTTTTATTTTTCAGCACGCATACTTTCTACGGTGTCTTAAATTGCAAGCGAGACAAACCTGTATGGCATATTTGTGATTGAGAAAGCTGGGGGAGGAACAGGGATGCCTAGTGAATGAGAAATGTATATTTAGGTCGCAGCCTCCCATACAGCTGTGTGGCATGCAAAGACATCTTGGAGTTTCAGAAAGTTTACCTGGGAATGCATTGTGCCCATCGCATGCCATCGGCTTTGTAGTTTGTAACTCTTGTTTTCTTGCTTCCTATTTGCTAGCTTTATTTGCTTTAGGCTGTCTAGTTCAGTTTACCCCACCCGATGAGAACGCAGTGTCCACTGTATACTTCCACAAACTTATTTTTTGTCAATAGGCTTTTAAACCATGATCTCATCTCTACACATTTGTTGGGCATTCAGAGACAGAGGTCAAACGTCAAGCTGTGTTTTCGTGGGAGCCTGGTTATTTTGCTTTTGGCTGACTTGAGAGTGTTTATAGGAAAGAGGAATGCAGCGTACTTTCTCAATGAACCCTGCTTGTGCCCTTTTTAGGTCGAAGGCCTAAAAGGCTGCGCTTGCGCAGTCTTAGGCCGGAGATTTAATGAGTCTGAGTAGCGGTGAATGTCCCGCCTCCGTGCCCCCTCTCTCCTTCATTGGCTGGCTTCCTAAACGGAGGCCAGCCATTGGAGGAGAGATGCGTCACTCCAAACAAGCTCCGTCCTTTTCGGATTTGGGGGCGTCATTTTTGCTGTTCTTTAGACAGTGACGTCGTCCGTCACTCAGAACAGCAAAATACGCCCCCAATTCCGAAAAAATTTCAAAAGCTTGTGGTCGCCATTTTAAGTCTTCTTGTGATGAGGTAGGCTGCTGTCCTCGTTTCCCGCTGTCTTTTTCCCGCCCCCCCTCCCGCTGTCCGTCTCTGTTTCCGCCCTCCTCCCGCTGAATCGGTCGGCCGTTGTATTCTTTCCCTGCCGTGGTCTTTTTCCCGCCCCCCTCCCACTGTCCGTGTTTGTTCCCACCCTCCTCCCGCTGATTAGGTCGGCCGCTGTGGGATTCGGTAGCTGTTCCCGGCCCTTTTTTTTTTTTTTGTTGCTGCGTGCGGTTTTTCTCTTTGTTGCCTCCTTCTCCTTGTTTGTTACACGCTCCATATCTAGCGCTGTTGCTGTGGGAGGCATTTGGGTTGAGGGCTTGCAGTCACCCCTCGCTCTGCTGGGTGGCGGCCGAGAGCCTGCGCTGGGCCCGAGGAGCTCTGCCCACAGCCTGGCGAGTGCACCCGGAGCTCCGGCACCGCACACGGCTGAGGAGAAAGAGGAGGACCAGAGGAGCTCAAGGCCGAGGTGCAAGCTCCCCTCGCACGGCATCGAGTGTGTGCTGACAGCCCGCGCCCCTGCCGCCCACCCCGGGCTCTGCCCCTGCTCTGCGCGGTGACCTCCAGGTAAGCAGGTACGAGTCTCTGGGGCGGCTGTGGCACTGGCGGTGCAACCAGGAAGAGCGCGGGGACTGGCAGGCACCGGGAGGGATTCCTCTGCGCACAAGCACGGTGTGACCCTCGGTGCCCCCCTGTCACCGTCCCCACCTGCCGTGCCCTGCCTCTGTAACTCACTCTCAAACCCTGCTTTTCCGTCTTGTCCAGCTACCCACCTACCCACCTAATATCCTAAGAGTCCCGAGCCCTGGTCCCGCTCTTCCCCTGAATCCCCCCGCCTTCATAGACACCCCCGTGCCACGTTAGTGCCCGTGCACACAGGCGGCAGCTAGTTCAGTGCCTCGGAAGCGCGGCCGCTCGGGAAAGGTTGCTTTGGAGGGAACCTGAGGCCGGTGGGACATTTATTCCTATGGACACATCAGCTACACCTAGTTAAGCTAGGAACCCCTCGGTCGGGGTATTTGAGACAAAATGGTAGACATGTCAGAGAGGACTGGAGGTGTGCAGGTCCCCTCACACATCCAGGTACGGTGGACATTACAGTGGTGGGGAGCGGGGGTTTGCGGCCAGTAACATTACACGTTTATAGTCTCGATTATACGGCATGTTATGTGGCGTGATGCACGGGTGGTGTGGAGAGTACCCAAACATGTCCATCATCTCTGGTCGTGGCTGATTTGCAGTTTATTGTATACACAGCACCGTTGTCCTCCCGCTGTGTCCTGTTGTACTGTACTCTACTGTATTGTATAGTTATTTATAAATATGTGTGTAGACTGTTTACTATGTTAATGTGTAAGAGGGTTGTGTTGTGTATTGTGTCGTGCTATGCGCCATGAGAGGCCAGTGTGTGTGGGGCGCTGCTATGCACGTTTAAGAAGCGCATGTGTGCAAAAGTGTCATATTTGTGTGCCTGGTCTAAGGGAGTTGTGTGTGTGATTGTGAAGGGGTTGCTATGTGTCCGAAGGTGTGTGGGCATGGAATAGGTGTGACTGTGTAAGGGATTGTGCAGGTGTGAAGGAGTGTGCAGGTACGATTATGTAATGGGGATCGAGCTGTCCTGGGGTATATTGTGTGCACGGGCACTGTAGGTCTGCACATGCGAGGGGTGCAGGTTGAGTAACAGAGGTATGTGCGCTTCTAAGAGGGGGTGCATTGTGTTTAAGCGTGTACTATGTGTGCAAGTGCTGCAGTGCGTATCAGCATTCTAGGTGTAAATGTATAAAGGTGTAGTGTGTGAAACAGCACAGGGCGTGTAATCTGTAGATGTTTTTATGCATATGGTGCAGTGTGGGCTAATGGAAGTGTAGATATTCGTATTCACTGACACAACGTTTACTTCAAGTACGCTGCAAAGGTGGAACATGCTCACATGTATATGTCTGAGTGGATTGCGGTGTTAAGTGACTACATGGATGGCGTGGAGGTAAAAGGCTGTACTCCGTCAGACGTGTACCGTGTTCAGTGAATTAACGGATGTTGTATGAAAGAGGCCGCGGTCCCATCACACCTGTGCAGTGCTCGGTGAATGATTGATGTTGAGTGACAGGCCGGGGTCCCATTTCCAGCCCCTGGAGGGCTGAACTATGCACACACCGACATACGTGTATGCATTTCCTTTCACCATGTACAGCGTCGACGACTCCTCAGCAGACTCCTCGCGCCCCTATTCTGCCCGTTTGTTTGAAGCCCCCGATATAAGGAATCGCATACACAAGCAGGCGTGATTCTATCCCTGTTTGTATATTTTCTGCTGCACAGCTTTTCCCGCCCCCTCCCCCCGCCCCAACAACCAATAAGACAATGTCTCTTCAGAATACATTGTCATTAGTTTGCTGACTTTCAGTTTGAATTTGTATTTGTTGAACCTGTACTCGGTGTTTGTAGTACTTTGTGACAGGGGAATCAGGTTCAGGTCTTGGCGTCGGCTCAACATTCTGTGATTCTGAGCAAATCACTTAATCTCCTCGTGCCTACCAAAAAGCTGAATGTGTCCTTCTGTAATTTAACTGGTGCTCGTGTAAAGCGCTCCAATAATTTCGTGTCGAGTTCGCGTTATATAAAACTGCAAAAACCAAAAACAAAGTGTTGTGAGATAGGATAGGCGTGTTGGGGATAGATAACATGAAGAGTGAGTGTGTGTAATGGCGTATGTGCCCCATGAAGTCACTGGTGAGAGGTTGCCCCTCATAGACCCCTGGTTATGTGGGCATGCTGGTTCCCTGTTCCTCTGCCCTGGCATTTGGCACTGATCTCCCTCTGCCCAACCTGTTTGATGTCTACCCATATGAAGCATGACTGGGCAGAAATTGCATCGTTTATCAATGAAGAATTCACGGAAAGTGGTGCTAGAGGTGATAAATGACCCACCCAGTGCCCATCAGTCGTTGTGCCAACCAGAATATCCAGCTGCCACTCCATGTGCCCAGTGGCTCTAGTAGGGTGCACCTAGAACCTCTTTTCTGTGGTAGCGGGCCATGGCTGTTTTACAGTTAGTAATAATGCACATGACCTTTGTTGTCTTCCCTGTTTTCTTGCCCACACCTAAAACACTGATGCCCAGCTACACCCGCAGACATCTCTGGAGAAGACATCACTCAGTGCCAAACTTACCCCTAGATGTGGGCAACCTGATGCAGGCTGAACAGCAGAAAGCAAGCTGTGCTGAGCCCACAAAGGAAGGCAAACTGCAAGGAGAGCTGCTCTCCATTCCAACTTTAGATGTTGCCTTGCTGGCCATCTCTGCGCTCAAACTTGTGTCTTGAAAAAAAGAACAAAAACAATTTTTGTTGCGAAGCTTTTACAGCTCACCCCCCGCAGTTCCCTTCATTCCATCGAGGGGGAGTGGCAGGGCCGATACTGCCAAGCTTTCAGTGCCCGGCACTTCCGGTCAAAGGCTTCGCACCTGCACTTCTAAGCAGATCTGCTGCACTAGACCCATCACTTCTCAGCAGGTCTTGCATACTAGTACCTGCACTTCTCAGCTTCATTGGTATGCTAGCTCCTGCATTTCTCAGCAGATCTGTGTACTGTCACGAGCACTTCTCAGCAGACCTCGCATACTAGCAGCCGCACTTCTCATTGCATTTGCTTTCCCTCTTTCGCACGTAAGCACTTCTCAAAACAGGGCTGCTGCTCTTCTAATGGACGATGTAAAGTACATTCTAAGCAGGGTTGCTTCTCTTCTAATGGGACAGTGTAAACATAATTCTAAGCAGGGCTGCTACTCTTCTATCGGGACTGTGTAAACAAGCTCATAAGCAGGGCTGCTAGTCTTCTAATGGGACTGTGTAAACAAGCTTCTAAGCACGGCTGCTGCAGTAGTAGTTTATACAGGGCTTCAAGAGGTGCGGGGCTCGCCATTCGCAGACCTGTTAAAAATTAAAAACCAGCGCTGAAATACCGCCCTTCTTGACACTATGACTATAGTCATGTGACCCGAGTCTAGGCCTGGCCCAGAAGACTCTCTGAGGAGGCTGTGTGATGCTGCGGTGGCTCGAGCTCCTGCAGCTTTGAGAAGTAAGTGGGAGTCGTGGGGTGCTGCAATGAAGCCTGTGCGTGTGTGATTATGTAATTCCAAAAGAGAGCGCACTATCGGCAGATGTCACAGTGGGTGCCGGTCGGGTACAAAAATCACTGTAATTCACAGAAGTTTTGTAGTGTCCTGGCATGCCTGCATGTTGCTCTATTGCTAATTTATTATTTACCATGTTTGAAACTGTTCTTGTCTGCCTAATTGGGGTGAAAGGTGAAGTGGGCCTCTTTCGATTAGAACGTAGCATTTTCCCTTCCATTTCTGCTTTTGGCCATCTCTCTCCTCCAATCTCAACCATACCCATTCTTTTTATTATCTCTTTCCCTCTCACCTCCTTTTGTCTACCTCCTCCACTCTCCCTGCTCCCATTGTCGCTCTCCTCCTCTCTCTCCATTTTTTCTCTTCTTCCTTCGCTTTTTCCTTCTGATCCCTTTACCTCCACCTTTTTTGTGCTAAAAGAATGATAATACCTGTAATCAAGTGTGTGTATCCGTGCCTTCCTTTAAGTTCGCTGTGCTGGCTCTCCTGCCCCCTGGCTGTGCTTGCTCCCCTGCCCCCTGGCTGAGCTTGCTCCCCTGCACACTGGCTGTGCTTGCTCCCCTGCCCCCTCGCTCTGCTTGCTCTCCTGTGTGTGTGGCTCTGGGTGTTTGTGTGGGCTCTGGGTGTGTGTGTGGGCTCTGGGTGTGTGTGTGGGCTCTGGGTGTGTGTGTGGGCTCTGGGTGTGTGTGTGGGCTCTGGGTGTGTGTGTGTGGGCTCTGGGTGTGTGTGTGTGGGCTCTGGGTGTGTGTGTGTGGGCTCTGGGTGTGTGTGTGTGGGCTCTGGGTGTGTGCGGGGGGCTCTGGGTGTGTGCGGGGGGCTCTGGGTGTGTGTGTGTGGGGCTCTGGGTGTGTGTGTGTGGGGCTCTGGGTGTGTGTGTGTGGGGCTCTGGGTGTGTGTGTGTGGGGCTCTGGGTGTGTGTGTGTGGGGCTCTGGGTGTGTGTGTGTGGGGCTCTGGGTGTGTGTGTGTGGGGCTCTGGGTGTGTGTGTGTGGGGCTCTGGGTGTGTGTGTGTGGGGCTCTGGGTGTGTGTGTGGGGGGTCTCTGGGTGTGTGTGGTGGTCTCTGGGTGGGTGTGTGTGGCTCTGGGTGTGTGTCTCTGGGTGTGGGTGTGTGTCTCTGGGTGTGTGGGTGTGTGTGTCTCTGGGTGTGTGGGTGTGTGTGTGGCTCTTGGTGTGTGGGTGTGTGTGTGGCTCTTGGTGTGTGGGTGTGTGTGTGGGGCTCTGGGTGTGTGTGTGGGGCTCTGGGTGTGTGTGTGGGGCTCTGGGTGTGTGTGTGGTGGTCTCTGGGTGTGTGTGTGGTGGTCTCTGGGTGTGTGTGTGGGGCGTTGGTTGTGTGTGTGGGGCGTTGGGTGTGTGTGTGGGGCGTTGGGTGTGTGTGGGGGGGCGTTGGGTGTGTGTGGAGGCTCTGTGTGTGCGGCTCTGTATGTGTGTGTGGGTGGCTTTGTGTGTGTGGCTCTGTGTGGGTGTAAATGCAATAGGTCCTGCATTTGCGAGCGATTACGCTATTGGCATTGTAAATGACAATGCCATTTATTTAACGATTAAGCTATTGGCAATGTAAATGACAATGCCATTTATTTTTTGTAGGTGGCTCTATGTGTGGATAGCTTTTTTTGTAGGTGGCTCTATATGTGGGTGGCTCTGTTTGTGTGTGGGTGGCTCTGTGATAATGACTCTGGGTGGCTCTGTGTGGGTGGCTCTGTGTGGGTGGCTCTGTATATGTGTGGCTCTGTGTGGGTGTAAAGGCAATAGGTCATGCATTTGCGAGCGATTAAGCTATTGGCATTGTAAATGACAATGCCATTTGTTTATGATTTAAAAAAAAAGTCATGAGCAATGCCAATAGCTCTACCTTTAATAATGCCGAGACCATTGCATTGTAAATGCTTGTTAGGTTTTGCCTGCACAGAGCTTGCCCTGTGCTTGGGAAATCTATTTTATTCAGTTCAAATCTTTAAAGTCTTATCCTGTTGGATTTAAGTGCTGCATTCGATACTGTGTCTCACTCCATTCTTCTCACATCCCTCCAATCGTTGGGGGTTCTGCCCTAACTTGGATAGCTTCTTTTCTGAGTGGGCGTACCTTCCAGGTTTTTTCGGCCAAAGCATCTTCTGAAATCTGTGCATCGGCGTACGGCGTTCCCCAGGGGTCTATTCTTAGCCCATTACTTTTTAACATCTATATTAGACCCCTGGCCACCATTGTGGAAGAAGCTGGCTTAACTTTATTTTCGTACGCCGATGACACACAAATTATTTTCTCTCTATCTAAAAGGGAAGGCAACAATATTTCGGCTCTTAAATTGGGTCTGTATACAATAAATTTTGCCAGTTGTTTACTCCTAATTTAGTTGTTATAGTTATTGCTTTTTTCTTATTCATGGTGTTTATGTAAATGACCTTGTTCAAGGGAATTTCTCTTTTATATTGGTTGGTGAACCCCATTTCCCTTGACTTCAGTTAAGGGGTACCTCTCCTATTTTTTCCTAGTCCAGGCTTTAATAACATCTCGCCTGGACTACGGGAATGTACTGTATCTTGGTGCCGATTTGACAACTGTGAAAAAACTTCAGGTTGTCCAAAATGCGGCCGCACGGTTGTTACGCAATGTTCCTCGGAAAACATCCGCATCCTTAGCCCTTCGCGACTTGCATTGGCTAGAAATTAAGAACAGAATTAAATTTAAGGCTCTGTTATATCTTCAAGATAAAACAGGGCGCTGCCCCTAGGTACCTTCACAGTCTCATTCATGCCTACATACCTAGCCGTACTCTCAGATCTGCAGGCAAAGGAGATTTTGTTGTTCCTAGATTTAGGCTGGTGAAGATGGGTGGCCGCTCATTCTCTCACCTGGGCACCAAATCTTGGAATGCTCTGCCTGTTGGGCTGAAGTTGGAAACTGATCTTGTCAGGTTTCGCAAGGGTTTAAAAACTTGGCTTGTCCAGCAATAATTTTTCAGAAGTCTTTTTCTAGTTGTCCCACTCTTTGAAGCCTTGTAGTTCTTTCTTCTCCAGTCTATCCCTTGGCGCCGGGAAACCCACTGCGGGTAGCTGTGCGCCTTATAAGTTTAAATAAATAAAGGGGTTTACATCCTGTCCCTTGCTTTTCATTGTTACTGTGCTTGCCTCTTACTTTTCCTACATTTCTATTGGCTGTAGTATACTATTTCCTGTTTCTTGTGTGGTTGCTCTAAACAGTGTCCCAAGGTCAAAGTACTGTTTCCATCCATTTTTTGGAACCTTTTTTTAATGATTTGCCTGCACAGCGCTTGACTTCTAACCCCAAGAATCCCTGCACAGAAGGATGCTTTCAGATCATAAAGCCAGTCCTTTCTTTAAAAACCTTTCAGGAAATATTTCCACACGTAGCCGAGAGCTGGCAATAAAGCTACTCCCTCCCTAGAGGTCTCTTAGATGTGTGTGCACCCTCAAGTTGCCCACATTTTCTGAACTCCAAAGAAACTGCATATCTGTGCAGCAAGCTGTGCAGACTCACTCATGCAAGGCTTGGTGACTGTCCTGTAGACATTAGTTCCCCCTTCCTGCACGAGTACTGATCCGGAGGTGCTTTACTGTATCAAGCTGTTGCACTGCAGAAGCCTCCCTCAGTGCGTCCTGCCTCCCCCCCCCCCCTTTCTGCAGACACAACTGGGTCACTGCCGGAGGTACAACACTGACTTCCCCCCACTATGTGCCCCCTACCTCAACGTGGCCCGCCTTCTCTTTTGGAACTGTGGTCTATGGCTGCTGGAGGTATCTTCTGCAAAGCCCAAACTGTAGAAGTGAGATATCTCTCACTGGTGCAGGGACACCACCAGTCTAGGGGTTTACAAATGAGAATCGACACTGGAGTGGAACAAAACACAGGTTGATTACATCTCATGAGATGAGTCTCATCACTTAAACATTGCCAGTGCCGGAGGGAGGGGGCTAACAAGTACAAGTTCAAACATGGCATTTATACTTTTCGGTGCCTCGTGAAACACATTGAAACCACTTTGTCATTGTTACATAATGCTAACACAACCCCTTTGTATAATGCTTACATGCTGAACTGTTGAATCCTGATAAACCCCTACCCTTGTCAACTTTGTAGATGGGCGCAATGGAGGTTACAAGGGTTGGTGGGCAAACAGATTAGACATCTGTGCACGTAGGCCCTTCGGCAGGGCAGGGCTGCTTACTTTGACACATGAACATTATCAGTACAACCAGCTTTCAGTGAACAAGTAACTTCTGACCTTATGAAAGTTCCAGCAGAAACACAAAAATGGGGGCTGGTAGACAAAATGGAAGAGGAGTAGAGGATAACTTAACAGAATACATTTTTTACTGTTCAACAAAACCATGGGCGCCTCAGCACGAAAAACTTGTCTTCCCCTCATAAAGTTAAGGCGGTCTTGGTGAGTTGCCGGCGCTTTTTCTCCAACCAGAGTTGTCTTGCAATAATCAAACAATGGCTTTGGGCACTTAAGGTTACTCTTCATTTATTTCAAAAGCATTCCCGACGTCCTAGCATGGCTAGTATCCCTCCCAATTTACAAGTGAACTTGTGTACATTCAAGTCTGACCCATACGGTTCCTGCAGCACTGTGGTGCACTCAACAATCATGGAAGAATTCCTCTAATATTCCCTATCCACCGTCTCTGCTATCATCCTCTCCTGCCATCTCGGCGAAAACAGGCCTTTCTGTCACCGTCTGTGGCATTACCCTTCTTCATCCGTCACCCTGCTCACTCCACCACCCTTAACTTTCACTATGTCTTTTTATCTCCTCTCTCTACCACTAGCAAATTTGTAGCTCACTTTCCCTTTTCTCACATCTTTCCCTCCATCCTGTCTAACTTTTATGGCGTTCATCTCTGTCATACAGTTCGCTTCATGTCCCTGCTATATCACGCCTCTTATTTTTCCCATCTCTGCTGTATTGCATCTCTCCTCTTACTGTTGCTGTCACATCTCTCCCGTCACCTGTCGCCCATCATCACTTGCATTAACTCACTCCTCCCCTTTCACCGCCATCTTTATAATCGCCACCTCTTCATTTCACCATCTTCTCTTCCCCTATCCCTCTATCTCCTGTACTGGTGAGATCTCAGCAAGTTAACTCTATCTATTGACATGTGCAGTGACTTGCGGATCAGACGTTTGAAACCCAGCAAAGCAGACTCCGATTCCCAGCTTTACAAGGTCATTAGAATGTGTAACATTGCATTGGGAATATTTGTTATTCTTTAACCTTAAAACGTGAATAGCGCAGTTTGAAGTTTACATAAAACAAGTGATTATTTTCTGCTGCCTTCTTTTCTGATTCCAACTTATCCCCGCTCACCCTATTTATCATATCCTCCTCACTTAGCTGGCCTTATTTTCTCTTCCCCCTTCTCCACTTCCCCTCTGCCACCACTCGCTCCAACGCTGCTAGCGTGGCCACTGCGTCCTCTTCTCAACCTCCTGATTCCTCCACCTTTTCTTCTCCTCTTCTCCATGCCTGGCCCTCTACTTTCACTTTTCTCACCCACATCTATTGCTGCCAAGAGACCTGTCATGTGACCCCTTCAAACAGTCCTGCATTTTAGCCAATAGCACTTCGCCTTCTAGTACTTGTGGTGTAGCATTTAACATTGAATGTATGAGGGTGCGAATTGTAGCATCTACAGTGAAGCCTGCCTGAAATGCATGACGTCACACAAGAATTGGTACCACTTCGCATTTTCGCACTCCTTTTGCTCGCATTCTCTTTGTAACTTTGTATGCTCTCTGCTGATTTATTAAAGAGCATTACTGCATCCTCTTCCCTCCCATTCTTCTGCACAGTTGTCTCCTCTCCATATATAATAATTTTTCAACATGACTTGCCTACATCACCCAGTGGCAGCTGCGGCCGGTGCTGGTAAGAGCGTTTGGGGAGGTGGGGTGGGTTGAAAGACAAGCGGTAAAAAAAAAGGAAACCACATACCTTGCGCTCGCTGCATCACAGACCCTGCGAGGCTGCTAGCGTAAGGTAAGTGTGCTTTAAAAAAAAAAAACATTTTAGTTCATAGTAGTCTGTCAACTCCCACCGCTCTTACCTGCCGCGGCTAGCCAGTCACACACTGTCCTCCATAAATTTTCTTCATTTCTGCATCTGACCACCTTATAAACTGTGATCCCCCCCCTCAACACTCTGTTTGTTTCCATTCTTTAATTACCCCCCAAATTATAGCTGTTCCAAGAGTGACAATGTTCCTTGACGAGGCAAGGAAATGCTGTTACCCTACCCTCTCCTTTCATTGTCCACTAAAGGTATATTTAGTAAGTTCCATATGCTTATGGGCCCGGTCAAACTGCTCCTGCTGCACTATTGATAACTACTAAGGCACAAAAGTGTGATGCGGCGGAATAGATCCAGCAACTAAATTCTCAACCTGATGGAAACCTAAATTATTCCCTCGGAAACAATAACTTTTTATAGAAGCCAATTATTTTATTTGTAATGGCACTCACACTTTTTTTTTTTTTTAGAACAGATGCATATCGTTTTACATCCGTTTTTTACATACACATGTCTTTAGAAATATATCGCTTGCAAACATTTATATCAAATACATAAATACAAACCTAAATAATGAAATAAATAAATAGATACATTTCTGTCTCATAAAATATGAGTCCTTACTGCCCTAATATTTGTGTGGCTGCGAATGATCAGTTATTTCACAAACAACTGTGAATCGTAGCCTAATTATAAAGATAGCCCTCTCAACAACACTCGCTAGGGTACAAATATATCTCTACTTACGGACTTAAGGAAACCTGAAACAAAAGTAAATATGATTCCTCTTATTTACATATAAACATATATACTGATACATACATATATACAACTTCTTACAGATAGGGGAACTACCTGGCTACTCAAAGAAGAATCTCACAGTAATGTTGGTGTCTTAAATGTGTGGACAGCAGTAGAGCAGAAAGTAAAGACAAAAGAGGAACAAGCATTTGCAATGCAATAGGTCTCGCATTTCTGAGAGTTTAAGCTATTGGCATTGTAAATGGCAATGCCTTTTATGTGTTTTGAAAATGAACACATAAATAAAAGCCATTGTCATTTTAAATACCAATAACTCAAACTCTCGTTCATGCGAGACTGATTGCATTGCAAACAAGCAACCGCCATTGTCCCGGGCTGCTTGGAAAGTGAAAAAGCGCATTGTGCACTGAATGTTGCAGGACAGCATGTCGTGTCTGCAGTAGGACAAAACTCATTAATGATGATTCTGGGCAAATCACTTAATCTCCCCATGCTGAACAAAAAAAAGAATGTGTCCTCATGTAACGCAATTGGGGCTCTGCAAAGCACTCTTGATACTAGATACCTTTCGGTCAAGTTTGCGTTATATAAAAATAAAAATAAGGTATGTTTCAATGCAATGCCATATACTTGCTTTTGAACGAATGGTCTTTTTGTGAGAACGTACTACATATATTCAATTGAGGTAATAATATCAATGTTTTCAACGCATCCAAGTGTAGACTGAGTTTTTGAGTCTTTCAATGCAATATGCTTTATTATTGGGTGGCACTTCCACAGTGAAAAAGAAAACAAATTCGATCAGCAGCGATGGTGTGCGACTGTGGAGTGGGTACCATAAGTTTGATTCTCTGCAGGACTGTATCGGACTGTCATAGTGCCGAAGTAGATACGTGTGTATAGTTAAGCATAGTCAGCTATGTTTATCTGCGGACAATACAAACGTTTGGTGCTATTATTCTCTTTATTGCTACATGCCTGAGATCCGCACCCACTGAGGGCTCCGAACCGTAGGCCCCCTGGCGCCAGCTGTGACGGACAGACAAAATGAAGCACCACAGCGGCTGCCTGGAAACTTCTGGACACACCGAGCCCTTGCAGTTGCTCCACATGCAAAGCCACTCTGTCTTAATAACTTCCTGCAAGAGGAAGCAAAAGGCCGAGAGGGTATCGACTCCTAGCAGCCCGGGCGTGTTGGGGCCCGGCTGCGCGATGCTGAAGTGCTTTTAGCGTTCATCAGGGCCAGTGTACAGCCATCCGGCCCGCCCCCCCTCTTCGGAAGACCTTAATTCAATTTCCGCTCTGGACTGGCGTGGCACATCACCAACCACCTCACTGGGTCAGCTTTGTCGCAGTATACCAGAGAAGACCTAGATGAATGGCGCATGCTCACATGCAGATGTGCACAGTCCAAGGGTAATCCTCAGCACACCGAGCCTAGCGTTAACACCTCAAGAGAGCAACTTGTTCCCAGATCGCCAGAAATTACATCACAAGCGAATGCCTACCGTTCATACTGGGTTGTCAGAAAAGCACACAGAAATAAACATACATTTTCAAACAGAAAAACCCAACCTCACACAAAAGCCAGCGCTAGACGGACTCACTACAAATCGTGGAATCCCTCGAGGGGTGTATTTGGATAGAACACCCACATACCTTTTAGATCTGACTGCATGGTCGCCCACGCTGCTGCTGCAGTTCCTGCGATTGTCTCGGCAAGATCTTGGCTACTGCTCTCTACCTCCCCCATGCGTGGAAATGTGACGCAGATGTGTTAAGATTCTTTTTGCTTCTTTACAAGAACAACATTTTCTCTGTCCGGGAACTGGTACAACTAAATAAACAAGTGTGCCAACGCGGGACCAGCACCTGGCTCCTTCCCCCTCGTCCCAACAAAACCAGCTCCGACAGCGAAACCGAAACCTTCCATGGGGCGGGACTTCCGTCTTTGGAAGCCTGCGCACGCGCCCACGGCACGGAGAGAAGTGGTGCTGGTGACGCGGGGCTCCCATGCCCGAGGGAGAGCCCCGCGGAGGCTGCAAGACTTTAGAATGACAGTAGGGGGGGGGGTGGGGGCGGTTGGGGGGGGAGGGGGCCTTGTATGTATGCGGCGGCGGCCGGGGGGGAGGGGTCTTCTATGTATGCGGCGGCGGCTGGGGGGCGCTTCTATGTAGGCCTGGGGGGGGCATTTCTATGTATGCGGTGGCGGGGGCGCTTCTATGTATGCAGGGGGGGCTCTGTATGTGTGTGTGTGTGTGTGTAGGTGTGCTCCTGTGTGTGTGCGGCGGGGGGTGCCGGTGAGTGGGGGGAAGTAGGGGGGTGCGTGCGTGTGTGTGTGTGTGTGTGTGTGTGCCTTCCTGCCTGCGTGTGCATGTGTGTGTTTAGGGAATCTGTGGCAGGGGACGTGCACGTGCGCGTGCGCGCCCACGAGGTCAAATCTCTGCCAGAAAAAGCTCGTGACAGTCTGCTGTCCACATTCCCCCAAAAGTAACAACATACGTTGTCTTGCACTAGACAGCAAAAGCTTTGCTTTTGCTTTCGTCTAGGCGAGACCTAAAAAGTGGAGAAACCTACCCTTTCTCTAATTTCATAAATCTCTATAGTTCTTCCAGTGCATGAATCGACGAGTGACCAAGAGTTATTGTGATTTTAATAGCATTTGCGAGCTGTAGATCAAATGAGTTTATTTTAAATAGTTGTTGGCGTGCCTCGGTGTGAACACAACTTTAGCAGCTTGCTGTACTTGATTTGCATCCCACAGATGCTGCCTACGAATAGATTTCAATCTGTCTTCCTCTGCTTGTTAGCGCTTCATTAGCCTGCCCTTGTTTCCTTTCTAAAGTGTAGATTTTCACTCCAAAACATCACACTATCGCAGACTTTCGGTCTGCCTTTGGACACCCAAAACCACGTTCGATTTTGAGTTTACGTGTAGCGCTGGGACTAAAACGAGCTTCTGCAAACGTTAAATCTGGAAACGTTTGTCTAATGCTACAAATTTGCCCATAATGACTAGACCGTTTTCAATAGTAACACAGAAACGCTTTATTTTGCAGTGAAATATTTGTGAGAACAGCTACTATTATGTACCTATGCTCTCTATATGCTTAATTGTTATTAACATTACACTTTTGTACAGCTTTAACTCCAAGCAGGTACAGCAACATGGGCCAATGGGCCTGCACATTTATTACCTTTGTCATTGGTGGCCATATTACGTGACTCGGCTGTCATATGAGCTGCAGCGATACAGAGCCACTGAAAGGCTTTCTGTATTTTTAAATTATCTTGGCATTGGTGTTTTGAGCACGCTGGCTCTGAAATGTAATGTGTGCCCCGGCATTTTTGGGGGATTACAACACTGTCGCAGAGGAATTTTTACTGCGTAATTATTGCTTTCTTTTGATCATGGTGGCTCTGAACAGTACACTATGTTAAAGACTGATTTCGAGCTTACGTGTAGCGCTGTGACTAGAACTAGCTTTCTGTAAACTTTAAAGTCTGAAACGTTTGCCCTATGCTAGAAATGTGCCCCTAATCAGTAGCCCGTTAATATTATTAATTTTAGTAACGCTTTATTTTGCTGTTAATTATTTATGTGGAAACAGCTACTATTATTTGCGTATGCTTTCTATATGCTTAATTGTTAGCATTACACTCTACTTACTGCTTTAAGTGGGCAGGGTCCAAGCAAGAACTGAACAGGGGCCAATGGTCCTGCGCATTTATTACATTTTTCATAGGTGGCTATATTACGTAACTCAGCTGTCATATGAGCAACCATACACACACACACACAACCACTGACAGCATGACCGCCCTCAAGAACGCCACCCGCAAACACCATCAGCTGATCAGATCCACCAAGAAATCAGTATTTAAAGATCGACTCGACAACAACGCCCACAACAGCA